>NC_044323.1:30719496-31022526 GCF_007399415.2 Gopherus evgoodei
TCTTGGGCCCCGAAGACCATGCTAACAGATGTCTGTCATAAAACCTGCAAAAGAAATGCAGTGTCACAGGCAAGCTATAAAAATGCAGCCTCTTTCCTTTATGGGGAATTTTATTAGAGGGTCAAATGCTGAGTTATGCCAATAGGGTTTCCACTCTCAGTTTCTATAATTTATTCACAACCATAGGACATTAAAATCCTCTCTTAGTAATTAACATACACATTTTCTCCCAGGCAAGTAAGGCGGCTAAGCTATATACACGTGCACGTTAGTATGGCATTTTTTTTTAATTGGTATGCATAGCTGTTGAAAACAATGTGCACAATGTTGTACGCTGTGCAGGTATGTAGAGTCCTATTGAATATATACTATGAAAAGTGAATTGACTATGTTAAACAAGGCTTTGAACCTTAATTTCTGCTCTCAGTTACATCAAAACCTATTGACTTCACAGGGTTGTACAGGGGTAACCAAGCATAATATAATATGGCTCTAGATTTAAAAAGAGAAGGCAGTAGGGGGACTCTCTTAACATAAATTTCTGTAAGAAACAGGATTTTGCATTACAGCACAAGGGTTGAAAGAAGGCGGTTCTGGTTAATTTGATCTTTTGCGTTTGTTTAAGGAATAAGTCTCTCTAGATGTTTCAAATTTATCACCATTGTGGTATGAATCATTTTATGTGAATCTAGTTCTAATGAGATTTTAAATAACCGGTTAATTTTTGTGTGTAACCTTTTAAGTTTGTTTCTAGCAAAACACATCACTGAAACATGAAAAAGGAAGGATAAAAACAAACAACTTTAGGTATAGAACTTCAGATTTCTGAATTATATCCAGCAGACAATATCAGATCCTTCCCATGTTTCCAGACATAGTGTGAAATACTTTACATAGTATTCCAAAGGAAAATGGATAGCTTCCTGCATTAAAAATTTATCTTTTAGTTATACTGTGGTTCTGCTGTTCTTGTAAATAAGGTGTCCAAAAATCTAACTGCCATTATTTTACTATGCAACTACCACCGGCATAACACAAGAGAGAAAAATCAAAATTGACATAAATAGGACAAGAATGTAGCCGGAACCCAAGAAATTCCTTCCTCTTCCCCCACCCTGAGTTATATGTACAGTCTGCTCTTGGTTTCTGCCAAAAAACTAATAATCGTCTCACAAAAAAGGTTTAAATAGATAAGAAAATTCAGAATTCCTAATGAAAATGAAGCAATCCACATTCAAGAACACTCTTCAATAATTTTCTTTTACGTATGCAAACTTTATCCTATCAAGCAAAATGTTTAAAACGAATTGGGATAAAGACTATTTTTGTTTTAAGTCTGATGGATTAAAACCCATTGTCTGAACAAAAAGTTTCTCATATAAAATGCAATTTGCTATCTGGATCCTGGTCAATATTAAAAGCCTATATTAATCCATGGGCTATAATGGAATATCTCCTATATTGGAAATTTTACCACAGTTAAACCACTATATCTTTCAGAATGAGGGAGTCTGCAGCTGACTGTATGCTGTCAGCCTCTGGAGATTACCAAGGCCACCTCTGCTACCTTTATGTTTTCTCATAATGCTATAATGCTGTTGTGTAGCTATTGACTGGAGGGAGTGAGAGTGACTGGGTCTAGGGAACAGACAAGCTAGGCATTATTTACCAGATCTTGCACAGAAGATAGAAAATACATGGAGAGATCAGTCATATTAAACTATTAAAAACATACCAAGTACAAAATCACAAGCAGTACTTATTCAAGACTATATAATATCAAAACCACTGGAGGGTCTTCTAGGCAGTAAATCAACACTGAGGTTAGTTATTACTGTTATTGATGATGGATCAGTGAAATGCCCTGGCTATATGAAAGTAGTGTGTGTGAATAAAACTCCTGGGAAAGTGTTACCTAGATTTCTAGTGGGAATCCACCAGAAAACAAAAGAGTCAGCCTTCAATGTACAAAATTATGTGATTGTTTCCCCTAGTCATAATGTATGCTTCAGAGGAGAGAAAATCCTGCCTCTTTAAAAGTGAGAAGGTAACCACATTTTTTTTTATACAGAAGTTGTTTAAACAGTATTTTGTAGTTATAGTAACGAATGAAGTTCTAAACAGGACGTAAAACACCATACTGAAGATCTACATTATGTCATCATAGCAACTAGAATGCAGAAAGCATGTTTAAAGAAAGGTAACGTTAGGGCTTTTCTAAACCTTGTAACATATGTATATTAATGAGACAGAATATTATTCAGTTTATATCATGTGACTCATTCCTGAATCTAATTGCTGTGAGGATAGTAGGGACATGGTATGGAGAAAAATCCTGAGGAAAAAAATTAAATTACTGGATTGAAATGTTCATGTTATTTTGGTAAGAAGACAGAAATTTTAAAATCTCTCTCTCCTCCAACCCCCCTGTCCAATTTCTCTTGTTAGAAGAAAATAGTAGTAATAGAAAAGAAGGTCTGTGACCTTACTTTGAGTTAAACTTGAGGTGATTTCAGAAGCAGTTACCACATCTCCGATGACAAGTAATAGCTTTGAACTAGTTCACATGGAAAAATAATTTTGTATCCAGGACACTGTGGCCATATCCACAGCTGAGAATATAACTGAATTGTTATCATGGAGAGAATGATCAAGAGGCACCTGTTGTGAAATTTTCTGATATCCGGTAACATCACCACTTACTGTGCAATTCTGCCCTACACTACTTGCAATATAACTGGTCATACTGAAGCAAAACCAAAAATGTTATACAGTACATCTGCCCTCTGTAAAATCAGCCCTGCTTACCAGCTCTTCAGTTGGGTGTTCAATTACTGGGACATCAAAAATCACCAGACATGTTTGAAAATGTAGGCCACTATATTTAACAGAATAAATCAGTAATAAGGAAAGCTTGTTAGCCAATCCATTAAGAGCTGGAGAGTAGGGTCAGGAGACTTAGATTTTATTCTCCACTCTGCCAGTAGCTTGCAGGGTAGTCTTGTTCAAACCACTTAGCCTCCCTGTGGCTCAGTTTCCTCATTTGTAAATTTGCGCTAATAACCATCTTTCTAAAGCGCTTTGAGATCTTCGGACAGAGGTGCAGTGAGAGTTCTAAATATACCTTATTCGGGACCCAATCCTGCAAACATGTACTTTCTAAGCATAGGGGGACCGAGAGGCGTACCACATTGGATGGTGTTTACAGGATCATGACCCATGTGGTAAAAATTATTTTCTAACAGCTGTTCCTATAGCTCAGGGGATCTCACACTTGGTGTCAGGACCCCTCTGGGTGTCGTGAGGTTCTTACATGGGGGGTCATGAGCTGTCAGCCTCCACCCCAAACCTCGCTTTGCTTCCAGCATTTATAATGGTGTTAAATATATTAAAAAGTATTTTTAATTGGTAAGGGGAGGATCACACTCAGAGGCTTGCTATGTGAAAGGGGTCACCAGCACAGAAGCTTGAGAATGACTGCTCTAGCTAGTACACGTGTGCTGTCAAGCCCATTTGCTGTCTCTCTATTTTAAAACACACATATTGGAAATATTCTGGATCAGAGTTTCTTTGATAACTTCCCTAGATGTGGTGTGAATTAGTTCTATCTGAAATTACACTGATGACAAAGTTTTAAACACAATTTTGGAAATTTTTAAACAAAAGAGCAACTGTAGCAGTGTTCGAACTCAGTGCCTTTGCCAACACTATCCACTAGGGGGCACGGTCTCTGGTCATCATCCATCAGCATTTACAAGTGTGACTTGCTTACACTAATAATAATCACTATGCAGTATCTGGTGTTCAAAACACTGTATGTCTATTAGCTACTTAGTCCTCAACACACCCTATGAACAATATTCTCATGGAGGAGACCACAGGGCTTTAAATTCACCTGACAACTGTAGGAATTATGTAGTTCCCCCCTCCCCCACAGGTCTCCATAATCTACTGTATCCCAGATTGGGGGCAGTTCTGCTAATCACTGATCAGCAGGGATCCTAGAAATCTGTTCTCTGCGGAAAAACACAGACTCTTTAGTTTGTATATTGCTGTATTTTACAGCAAATCTTTAGTTTGTATATTCTGTGAAAAAATAAAAACGTATCAATTATATCATCACTGGAAGTATCATGCGAGGCTGACTGCCCGAGCCCCAGCTGCCTTTCCTTTTAATTGTGGAAAAACGTAGATTTTTAGGTTATTTTAACTCAGATAATTTAGTTTTTAAATACAGAAAACTAGGATCCCTGCCAGTGGTGTAGCTAGGACAGGAAAATTGGGTAGGCCCCAACTTTTGGGTGGGTGGGCAATGACAGGGGAGGGGGCAGGGGAAGGGGGAGGAGGAAGGATGGAAAGCCCGCCTTCTCTCACACCCTGCAGCTGGCCCTTACTGCTCAGCGAACACCAGCTGATGAGACCTTCCAGAGCACACAGGCTGCGAGGTGTGCCCATGGGGCAGATGGGGCTGAAGCTCCGCCCACCCATCCCACCCACGCCTTGGTGTCTATCCGCCTGGGTTCCTCTCCTGCCGGCACCACCTGCTGCTGCCGCCCTAGTCTCTGCCCCCAGCATTAGTCCCACCCAGACCCACCCCCACGAGGAGTGCCCCCTGCCTGGGATGACTCACCCCGTGGATTTGGGGGGCTCCAGCCCCAATTTGGGTGGGCCTGGATGCTATGTGGGTGATCCGCAGCCCACCCAAGGCTATGCCCCTGATCCATGCTGATCAGATGCAGCTCAGGAGGAAAGAAGCAGCTTCCAAGCCTCACCACTATTGCTTCTACAGCCACTGCTCCAATTGGTTAGGGAGGAACCATGTGACCTTAGTTCTACTGTCCCCTGCTGAAAATCAGGATGGGGAGAAGAGCTTCAAACCACCAGCTCCCCAGGACAAGAGTGATGGAAGCTTCCTAAAAGTGGAGGGCCACCGGTGCCTGAACCATGTGCCCCCCCACACTACCCTTCCCCCAAGGCCCTGCACCTGTGCTGCCTCTTCCTCCCCAAGGCCCCACGCCCGCTCATTACTCTCCAGCCCCTCCCCACCCATCGCTCATCCTTACAGCCAGTAAAAAGTGGGGCCATGGCTCCAGCACCAGGAGGAAATCCAATTAACAGAGGCTTCTGCTCCACCCCATCTCAGTTTTTCAGCCAGTGAGGCCAACTGCTGCAGTCTGGGAGAGGAAAGGGTCATCTTTCCTTAACACTGTTTTAGGGCTCAAGGGAGGGAGTGGAAAGCATAGGCCCTGAAGGGGGCGGTGCGAACCAAGGGTTAGGGGGCCTCATACGGGGGTGCAGAATAGAGGGCACACCAAAAAAATCATTGCCAAAGCGGGAGATGGAGAAACCAGACAAGAGAAGGCCCATTGCTTAATGACAGGATAGGGACTGAGTTTCCATCAGCAACCAACCTAATTAGCTACCAATGTTAATTAGATTGGTAGCTGAAAGAAAAATAAACTCTGCCCTCTAGAGGTGTTTGAGTGTCCCCATTTGGAAGAGAGAGTGTTTGCAAGATCATCCCCCCACCAAGTGATTGCCGCACAAGCTCATATATTTCTCTCTGGATGCAAGAAAAATGGATTGCAAGACAGAAAACACAAGAGTTTAAACCAAATGCGTTCCATAGACAATAACTGCTGGTGTCTGCACGATTTCCTCGCAAGGCTGCTGTGTAGTAAGACTTGCAACATGGAAAAAGAGAGGTACCTAATTTAATGAAAAGGCCACGACTACGGCAGTTCAGGCCCAATATTTGGGTCCCTATTTTAAGGGGCAAAAGGGAGCTTTTTAAAAACAAGATTTAATATTAAACTACAGTGTAAGCAGACAGGTTCTACTCCATTATTTCCCATTTCCTAAGAGGTTAGGGAGAGACACACAGAGTGGACACCCAGTTCTGTTTTTTAACCCTACTCTTTTTAAAAGCTACCACAGCCAGTCTGCCAAATTTTCCCCATCCACACTAGCATTAAAAGACATTCCCATCTTGGCTATGGCAAGACAAGCAAGCTAGTATTTTCTTGTAATGTTGATGTGCCCTTAATATATGTACCCAACTCCAAGTCCAACCAGAGTTCTCCCTTCCACCTTCCATATGCTCTGTCTGCGTTTGCCGTTTTTCCATCTCTAATAGCGTATTACTTTGCTGCTGACGACTAGTCTCTCTCCCTCCAACAAAGGGAAGGCCTGCTCCTAAAAGAACCTCCTCCACTGGCTCCCCATCCTCATTCTTGAAAGACACCTCCCCTCCCCAGCAAAAAAAACAAAAAAAGGCGGCCAAACAAGCTTGGAACCACACCTAGACCAGAGATCCTTTTGAGCTCCCTGGCTGCCTTACTGCTGCTGCACAGCTGTTGAATTTGCTTCTTTCAGTAATTCTAGGTGGGAAGAAAGAACACTTCTGTGCCCAGATCAACAGCTTACAGGTGACCTGCAAGGGGAGGAGATGTGGAGGACAGAGCAGAAAAGCCTGGCAGCCTGAGGAGGCAGTACAGGTGAGTTAGGCCAGCACTGGAGAAGAATGCCCCAAGACAAAATCCCATTTGCTCACCCAGGACTGTAACACTTTCCAGACCCTTTGGACAGAGGAAGGTGGAGAGGAAACTGACCCTCTTTTTCTGATAACCACCCAGTATATTTTGCCTTGCTTTATATATCTTCCCAGGCTCTTTCCTTTGCTCATTTTTAGCATACAAGTGGCTGCAAAAACTTGACTGCTCCATACACATTCTAGACAGAGTCCTTCCTGTCCATTTTATTCCAATTCAAAAGTGCACACACTGTACATGACGGGAGGTGCAGTGGTGCAAGCACATTTTATGAAGTGGTGACAAGGGCTTCCACTGAGTCTGAGCTGCTTTAACAGGAACTTACAGACACCGTCTCTTATTTACTCCATGAGAGCTGCCAAAAAATCAAGACTGTGACCCTCTTTAGTGAGAGAGCTCCCCCAGAAGTAGCTGCATTCAGCTGGATATCCACCAGGGATCGACGCACACATGAGAAATAAGGAGTGGGTTCTGTTTTACAACTATTCATTTTCTTAAGCAAAATCTTTGCTGTGTAAACATCCCAATAGTGAACAAAAAAGGCAACGTGAGCCTAGGCTCAAGCCAAACTCCCCTTGCAACCACACACCAATTGTGCTAACCTAGGGCTTGGACCAAGGGTCCCAAGACCTGCAGGGCTGGAGGGTCTGAACCCGTGTTAAACTGGGACTCTGCCCCTCCTGGGCTGCATGTGTAGAGGTGCCCAGGCTGTGTGAACTCTCAGGGAAGTAAGTAGGAACCAGACCCAAAAATTCCCTGCAGCCTCCTGCAATAGCAGCTCCAGCTCTTCTGCACTATAGGGAAATTTTGAGCCTGGCTCCTACTTTCTGCCATGACAGTGCATGCAGCCCCTGCACGCAGCCCCATGGAGGGCAGGGGTCCTGGGAGCAAGGGCCAGAAACCAGTGCGGGGACCAAGTGCTACCCTGCAGGGAAGGGGAGCAGCAGAGTTCCTGGATTAGCACAGCTGGGAGAGGGAATACTCCCAACACCCTGACTGCTCCCCACACCCTTCAGGGCCGTGTTTGATCCTGCTCTGTTCTCTGGCCCTTGCTCCCTGGCCCCCTCTGGACTTCCTGGGGCTGTGTGTGCAGAGGCACCCGGGCAGTGTGCACTGTAAGGGCAATGAGTGGGAGCCAGCCCCAGAATTTCCCCACAGCCTCCCGGGGATCCCTTAGCCCTGCCTCCTGGGGTGCAGTTAGGGCAGGGATAAGGAATCCCCAAGGGGTGCTGGAGCAACTGCATCCCAAGCCCTGAGGATACACTTCACTCCTCTGTAGCAGGCAACAGCTAGGCTGGGGTGTTTGTGTGTTTTTCCTTTGAAACTACATTTTATCTCAAACCTCAAAACAGATAAAAATAAATAAAAGAGCAGCCCAACACAAACCCCTTCACTGGACATCCCATTTTAAACATTAAGAATTGCAATGTTTCATTTGAATAGTTTGCCAGCCCTGGAGACTGGTGTCCTAATTGTCCTCAGAACAGGTGCACATGGGTGTTTTCCTGCCAGTGTGACTCAGCCTAGAGCTGGAGAACTCAATTCTCAGATTAGAGTGTAACGGTATAAAGCCTTCTCAAACTGCAGTCATTCTACAGAGACAGCCACCAAAGGAACTAATTACAAGCTTTGTGTACTCACTCCGTACAGGCACCTGAGTCCCATCAAGAACACAGGGTGGGCAGTAGAGTTTTCCCACAGTGCACCATGTTCCTAGGGCTAGAATGTCGACACTGTGGAGTGGCTAGGCACTTTGGGATATCTTTACTTTGACTCAGGTCTATGCACTGCTGTGTGCACAACAGATCCCTTGATTCAAGCACAGGTCAGAAAATTATTAACCTAGGGTTAAAATGCCCAGGGTTCCTGACACAGGTCAGACAGCTTGAATCCTACTAACCCTAGGTTTACACTGTAGACATAGGATATGTCTACACAGGAACTAGACACCCAAGGTTGGCCCATGCCAACTGACTCAGGCTTGCAAGGCTGTTTCATTGCTGTGTAGACTTCTGGGCTCAGGCTAGAGCCCAGGCTCTAGGACCCTGCAGGGTGGCAGGGTCCCAGAGCTCAGGCTTCAGCCCTAGCCCAGAAGTCTACACAGCAATGAAATAGCCCTGCAGCCTGAGCCCCATGACCCTGAGTCAGCTGGCACAGGCCAGCCACGGGTGTTCAGTTACTGTGCAGACCTATCCTATCTGACCTGCGCTTCTCCTCCCCACCTTTTGTAAAGGGTGTTACTGATTCATTAAACTGCCCCTCCCCCTCCCTCTGCTATTTTGATAAAGACTACACACTACAAAAAGGTGTGTTAATGTTAGTGTGCTGCATGTAACATTTCAGTGCATTGCCAGGCACAGAAGCAAACAAATGCTCACTTATCACAGGTAGAGGGGTAAGTGAGGCTGAAGTCATGCTCAGTCATCTGCTAGAATGAAAGGGGAGAGAGGAGAAAGCCAAGCCATGGCATGATACAGACACTTACCTCCCTTCTGAAGTATGAGAAGTGGACAAACCCTGGAGGTCTGGGTGGTAACCGGGACCAGCATGCCTCCCTTGGCTCCAATGACTGCCTTCACTGCTGCTCAAGTTGCCTTTTGCCAGTGGTTTCTTGTTGTAAATGCAGGCTCCAGAGTCTATCTCAAACCCGTTTAGCGTTCCCCGACTAGTTCTATTTTCTGTAATCTCAGGCTGGTATCCATCATTTCTGTTCTCGTATGAAGTAGAGGAATTTTTGGACAATTTGTATCCATGAGAAATCAGGAGGTCCTCCACACTGAACATGTTGTGCTGGTTTCACTCACTGCTGTGCCAGGAGAAAGCTCTCTCCAGCAGGATCCATCACTGAAAGAGGGAACAGAAGGCTGCTCTAATAAGGAAAGACAACTTAACTCAATCTGCGGGCTACTGGATGCAGAGTTTCATTCTCTTGCCTCAACATAATAAAATACCTAAGACTAAAGCACATGCAGATGCTGATGAATCATGTGTCGACCTTCCCTAGATAATATACCTAAATTTGTTCAGCCAGGGAACAGATGCAGAGCTGCTGCTGCTGAGTCAGTCCATTTGCGTGAAGAATTTGGTGATGATTGCAGCTTTCAGATTTTGATAAGTGATCTTGGGAAGCTTTGCACTGGAGATAAGAAAACCCTTGAGAAAAGCATTTTCTCCAAAAATGGTTTTTACTGTGATCAGGTGGAGTTGTGCTTTATGCTCGGAGAGGGGTTAGATTGCAGGGCAGTACAGCCTCCTCCTGGAGTCCTGCAAATTCTATCAAAATTAGCAGGTGAACAGGCACAAAAATAATGCATAACAAGAAAAGAAAAAAAGGTTATTATGTTAGCCCATAAAGGCACTGCTGCTGTGCCCCCAATTAGACTCCCTTGTTTACAGTCTTTAAAGGTTGCTTTTCGGGGAGATTTCTGTATTGCCTAGGTGAGCCTGTTGAAATCTGCAATCAGCTAATAGGTGTAATACAAATCAAAGAAGCCAAGTAAACTGCATCTAGAGCCACGTGTGTTGTTGCACAAGGATTTCCAAAGCAAATGGCATCAATCCAAAGTTAAAAGATTTTTCCTCCTATCTGCCAGCCCTACAGACTCACCCTGAGTTCTTTGCTGGTTGCACATTGCTATTAGTAATAGGTTCTGCAGATCAAATTAGTTGATCTGTAACAGTTTCTCTTGGCTAGCTCACTCTTGTAATCTACTGTCTATTCTACTCTTCTAGCTTGTCATATTTCTGGGGTACCAAGCCTTCACTGGTTTGGAACTTGGTAAACACTTCCCTAGATGAATAGACTCCAGCTCACCATCTCTTAGCAGTGCTGTTCTGCCACATCACTGAAGTGAGTGGATGAGACTTGAAACACGCTTAGAGAGCAAAACCTGAGTATGACACTGAATAGGACACTTGACAGGAGGCTTGTATAACATGCGCAGTGTTTCATGTCCCCAGTAGTGGCATGTCTGCATAAAGAATAAGAACCTTCTAGAAGCTAATGAAGTTTCTCCTTCAGCTGAAGTGCTACAGGCCAGTGCTTTGGTGCATGAACTCCTGGGTTCTGTCACCAAGGCTGATCTTTACAAAGAGTCTCTACTCTGTGCTAAAGAAGGAACTTCATTCACTGCTATCAATGAGACACTTTATATGGAGTAGACACTAAAGGGGGACATGACACATTTACTTAGTGAGTTCCAGAAGTCAGTTTTCAACACAGAACCAAACTTTAAACAGTGCCTGTGCAGATCATGCAATTGTTATTTAAGGGTTTGAAAATAATTCATTTCTAAACCAGTTTAGAACCTATACCAGCCTCTGCATAGAGCCTAAAGAATCTGTCCCCTCTATATGTGGTATTGTACACTTTAAAGAAATAAAACACTTCTCAGTAACATTTGTGGAATGGTGGGTGGTTGTTTTTTGGGGGTTTTTTTTGGCCAAAGCAGGGCTCCTCAAACCTACTAAATGATACACTGTACTAGAAGAGTAGAATGATCAGCAGATAGTCACAGGGATAAAAAAGCCAGCCAAGAGGTACTAGTCAAATTAATGGAAGAAAGGAGTGGAATCCCTTTCTTTAAAGGAAAAGACGGTGTTGTTGTTTATTTTTAAACCCTTCAGTAACAGGAGGTGGGGTCAGATCAGGTCCACTCGAATGATTTCTCTATTCCTAATTGTTTCTAGAACACAAAGACCTGGAATTGTGAGAGGAGGTAAAAAACACAGAAGACAGAACAGCTGGCTGCTAGAGCTATTCAACCTCTAAAGAGAAAAAGATCCACTGTGACTGCATAAACAATAGAATGCCCACTGGACAGCACACAGGTGCAAGGAAGAAATATGCTTTTCCTGTTGTTATTGCTTGGGGGGTGTGTATCAATATTAACCCTTTCTCTCCTACTGCCCTGGATAGTGGCCAAATGAAAACAATATTTGTCAGGGGTTGAAGGAGGCAATATGCAGAGAGAGAAACTGGCAATTTAGAAATAGACAAAACCTTTGGACCATGGGTCTTATTCTGATCTCACTTTCAGTACTGAGAGTTACGAGTAGTAACTTCAGTGGAGTTACATCATGGGAAAAACCCAGTAGTAGCTGGTGCCCAAAATAACCCCTCAAGGTTAATCATATTTGAAAATAAAAAACTGGGATAGCATTGGGGAGGTGTTACAGGAAAGTCCTTTGGTGGGGATATGGGGAAGTGGCAGGGGAGATAGGAGATGCCCTCTTCCACGTCAGTGCCCTGCTCTTCAGAGTGAAAAACAGAGACACTTCACCATAAAGGGCAGGGTGGGTGAACACAGTTCTCTCCTCATCTCAACCTCTCCCCCTCCCTCCTAGATAGCTCTAGCCTGTCATCTCCCTGCTGTCTCCCCATTCCCACACTCACAACCAAGTCACCCCCAGCCTCATTCACTAAAGGATTTAATTGCCCCTTGAACTCAACTCTGTAAACCTAGCACATCCCACTCCTAGCTCAGAACCTCCCCAAGCCTTCCCAGCTTCCTTCAACCCAACCAGTGCAGACCCTGTCCCCCACGACGGTTGCCACCTCTGAAGTACAAAAAGCCAGGACAACTCGGATGATTTTAAGAGCCCATAAAACTAGACAGCCAGCTGTGTGTATGAGCATTTTCCAGGACACCGACTTCAGAAAAAAGGGATGATCCTGGGAAAACGTGGCCAGGTGGCAACCCTGCCCTCATACCTATCCAAAAGCCCTTCCACTGCCTACCTAACCTCTCCACATCTCATAACCAGCCCTTCAACTCTGAAACCTTTCCCCCCATTTCCATCAGACACACACACACACACACACACACACACACACACACACACACACACACACGTCAGAAAACTCCTCCACAAGCACAGAACCCGCCTCCCTCCTACCAGACATCCACCAACAACTCACTCAGGACTACGCTACACCCACCTGTACACTGCTGGTCCTGGAGAAATAGAGGCAGCAGGGAAGGACTGTGGCTGCAGGAAGCCCTATACTCCACACCAAGAGAGAAGTGGTCCTACAGGAACCAGTATTCCATGCTTTGTGCCTCGGAGTCTATGGGCTTCAGAGCCAGGACTACTCAGAGCAGCCACCTATAATGACATCCCGAGTACAGAGACTGCAGCTTCAGACTCTCCCCAGTGGTGGCCAATGGCACTGCACACTGCAGTACCTCCGCTGTGCTACACAGCTGTCTCCAGCACAGTGACATTATTGATAGGGCTTAGTTCCATTAGCTCCCAGTAAGACTAGCATAAATGAAGTCAGGATAGATTCAGAATGGCAGACAGTGCCATGGGGCGAGTGCTAGACTGCGACTTGGGAGACCTCCGTTCAATTTCTTCCTCTGACACACACCTTCTGTGTGATCTGCGACAAGTCTCTTGGTTGTTCTGTTCCTCAGATGTCCATCATGAAAAGGGGTTAGCAGCACTTCCCTCTTTCGCAGGGGTATTGTGAGGATAAATATGTTAGACACATTATAGGTACTTATATTGCTCCCATTACCAAAACAGATAGAAAGGCTCAAGCCCCATGTACACATATTGTACATATTGGCAATTTTCCTAGTGTTTCAAAGCCAAGGTTTCTACTTTTCAGGTGGGAGGCCAGTTCCTTTTACCAGGAGTAAGTGGATGAAATTTAAAAAAGGTAGATGGAGGTTGAATATGAGGAAACATTCCTGTCTGCAAGATCTCTAATCCTGTGGAACAGTTTCTAATAGAAAGAGGTGGAAGCCCTGATCATTTGGGGCATTTCAAGTATTGTTGTCCACTTGAAATCTAAGCAGTTTCAGAGAATGAGTTAAAAGTGATTTCAAGTAAAGCACGTGTCCCTGAGTCCGCCAGCCAATTTGTTGTGGTTTTACACTAACATTTTCTTTTAAAAATTTTTTATCACACTTGTTTGTGTGGATGTTTTGCACAACATAAAGGAAACCAACTGACTGACCAGATTGGAAAAACAATGAAACCGTCTATGCGCACAGTGATATCAAATGCACAAACTAAGCCAACAGGAAAGAGAAATCCCCCTCCTTAGCTTCTTTCAGTCAAGGTATCTTAGCAGCTACTTTTAACAGTTGTAGGTACAAAACTTTCAGACAGACGTGGGAGTTTTAAATTGACAAATCCCTTTAAAAGTAACCAAAATAAAACACTAGTGAATGTAAAAATGGGGACAATTGGGCACTGGCAAGGAGATGGCCTAGATAATCTAATAAATTTTTCCCATCTCCTTGGTCAATGAAAAAGTAGGGATGGATTTTACTCCTGGCAATATGACAAAGAACTTATCCTGCTCATTCCCTCTACCACTGTGATTCAGAGGCAGGCAGGAAAGGGTGTGTCCCACCACAGCAACACTGAATTCTTAGAATCACGTCCAGTTCTAGACTCTGGCTCCAATGTGGTAATGCAAAGAATTTGGGTCAAAAGTGTGTGAGTGTATTGGAAGTGATGGGAGCGATACCTTGGCTCCACGATAGCAGATCAGGAGCACTATTGATGAAGCCTTGAAGTGGATCAGCAGTCTGCATGTTAACCAAGAGAACCTGTAAAGCAAGGGGCTGCAGATCATTAGAGTTTAGTTTAATACACAAGATCTCAGCTTCCTTCAAAGTCTATGCTTGGCAGGAGAGGGTGGAGCTACTGTGGAGAAGGGTTCCTGTGAACAGCAGATGATCATGAATCTTTCAGCCCAAGAGAGTGAAAGGTACCATTCTGAAGCTGACTGGGGGAAAAAGGTTGCTATCATGATACCCCATCAAAGAGTATAACACTCAGTAACAATCAATATTTCATGCATATGGACAGGATTAGGTTCCTGTCTGCATGTCGTCTAGCGTATACACGACAAATTAAAGAAACAGATGCAGAAGTTCTCACCCAAGAGCAAAAAAAGAGAGCAGGATTTAACACCAACATCAAAATTAAAAAAACAACAACAACTCAGTTCAAGGCAGAGATGAACATGACATAAGAAGGATAAAAAGGAGACTGGCCACCAGATCCATCCACTATTTTTTGCACAAAACGTTTCCTAACAAAAAATGGCTTTTTACTGAAAACAGAACTTTTTGTAAAATATTGTCAACACTTCAACATTTTCACAAAAGTTTGTGTGATGTTAATCAAACTGTTTATCAAACTTTTAAATGTTGTCACGGTTTAAAATAACTAACTATTTCAAACACAATTCTGGTAACATTTTGATAGAAAAAAATTGATGAGATCCCAGAAGTGGGTTTGAAAAATATATCCATTTTGAACATTGCTATAGTTACAAAATCTCATGGGAAAATGTTTTTTTTGTCTTTCAGACAGCTGCATAGGCCACTGATGGGACCTGCTTCAGAACAGGGACATATGCTTGATCTGATTTAGTATGGTGAATAGTATTATATTTTCAACAATGGCACATACACACCAAATATACCTGACAATTGTACTATGCAGGAAAGAAATTCCTTCTTGACCTCTGTGGCAATCTGCTGATGCACTGGAGCATGAGATTTCATCAACTGGCAATTAGCCAGGATGGGCAGAAATGGTGTCCCTAGTCTCTGTTTGCCAGAAGTTGGGAATGAGCGACAGGACGGATCACTTGGTGATTAACTGTTCTGTTCATTCCGTCTGGGGCACCTGGCATTGGCCACTGTCAGAAGACAGGATACTGGGCTAGATGGACCCTTGGTCTGACCCAGTAGGGCCATTCTTATGTTCTGGTTCAGAGGTAATGTCTTCAAAAGCAGTAAGTGACTTAAGAGCCTAGATCACACTGACTTTCAAGGAACCAGACTCGTAAGTGCCTAAGTCCCTTTTGAATATGGGATTGGGCTTTGCAAAACTTTTCCTTGGGTCTTCAAATGTGATTTGTTACAGAAGTGTATGTAGGTTCTAATATTTGCATGGTTTTCCACAGGCACTAAGCAGTCATTTTACAAGATGGAAATGTGAGATCTAGTCCTCTCACAACATTATCGTTCTTGGATTGTGGAAATACTGTAAGAAGATCAGATCTTGCATTATTTCAGCCTCCAAATGGCTTCTCGAGGCAAAAAAGTATTTAAAACAAGACCTCAAACACTGAGCTCTCCACATGTTGCCTGAACACATTGATTTTATTTGGCACACACAGGGTTAACTTAATGCCCATGGACACAATCCTGGTTTACTATCCTGTTAAGTTCTGGTTGAGGAACAAATGAAAATTATGTATATTAAAAAGCAAACGACAGCAAAATAACGTTCCCCATGGAGGAGGGGGCGGTGAGAGACTTGAACTATTGCTCTCTTTTAAAGACTCTCAAACTGGGCCAGAAAGTGGATGTGCAGCGGTTCTAATTTGAGGTAAGATCAACAATGCTGGAAAACAGTTTGTTTTCCCAGAGCTCATTTGTTTTGTTTGCCAATGACATCACCGTGTTCTGATAGGTTTTGCTTCCTGAGGATGCCTGTTATCTCGCCAGTGTTTCCGACTTGTCAAAATCAGCCAGTCCAACTTCATAGTGCAGTGGAAACATGGGTCAAACTTTCTTTGGCTACCTCTAAGCTACAATGCTCAGAGTAAAAGAAACAAGTATGCACTCACCCATGAAAAAACTGCATTAGAACACACATACGTGAGCATAGTTAAGGACTAAAAGCGCCAGTACTTGGATACAATGGAACCCCTGGAGGGAGACATTAAGAGAGTTCCTGGTTGTATATTATCAAACACCTTCGTTTGTGCATTTGTCTTGGGCCCTTAACATTTCCTTAGCTTTCAAAAGAAAGAATTGTCATTCTTGCCTGAAGGGCGAGAGAAGATAAATGATATCGATACCCTGGTGCAGTATCACTGAAAGATGCATATGCTGGACCTAATGAGTGTATACAAGCAGTATTCATCCTGTGAATTGAATGACTGTGCCTCAGCGAAGTGGCAGAACTGGAGAGTGCTGCACAGTGTATGTTCTATCTCATCATCCGAGTCTTTGATATACATTCTCTTGTTCTCTACATAGTCCATAGTCCATTAGAGCCTGAGCTGCAGAAATGCTGGGCACTGACAACTCTAATTGAAGCCAGTGGGAGGTGCCATGCCCAGCATCTCTGTAAAGCAGACCCTCAATGAGTAACAACCCCTGCTATGTTATATGTTCACACACAGCTCCCAATGACTTCAGTTGCAGTTCTGAGTGCTCAGCACTTCTGCAAATCAGACCTCAGGGTCTCAAGTCAGACACCCAGAAAATGAGGAACACACAATAGTGACCACCTGTGAAAAGTTTGGTTTAAGTGATTTGTCTATTTCCTTAGAGAGACAAGATGGCTGAGGTAATATCTTTTATCGGACCAAATTTTGTTGGTGAGAGAAGATTTTTGAGCTACACAGAGCTCTTCTTCAGATCTGGGAAAGGAACTCCCAGCATCACAGCTAAATACAAGGTGGAACAAATTGTTTAGCGTAAGTAGATAGCACATATTGTAAGGGACCATTTGAGGTAGAGTGATCTGTTAACACTTCTGCAGTCATAGGACAAAAAGAGGGGGTTAGCGAACTACAGATTGTTGTAATAAGCCATAACTCCAATGTCTCTGTTCTGTTCATAAGTTTTAGTGTCTAGCAGAGTAATGAATCTAAGCTCCCAGGCTCGTCTTTTGAAAGTGTTGTGCAAGTTTCCTTTTAGGATGAGGAGTGCTATAGAGTGACTGCTTCGTAAAAAGTGTTCACCCACAAGTGATTTTTTTTCCGTCTTATTTTTCTGTGTGAGTCTCCTTGCCCAGCTAGTTCCAATTCTCCTCTTCTGGCCCCTGGTCTGATCTGCCTCATCGCTCCCCCTCACTGCCTCTCAGTCCAAGTCTGTCTCTCTGGCCCCTTCCAGAGGCGGATTAGGGTTTTGTGGGGCTCTGGGCCACAGCAAGTGGGGGCCCTTCCCCACCCCTCCCACCTGCAGTCCCCTGTACCCTTGCACTCCTGCCAGGGCATAGGTGCTTGCCCCCTCCACTCAGTACTCCTACTGGGAGCAGGAGCAGGGCACGGTGGCTTGCCCCACTCCACCCGCCCGGTGCGCCTGCCAGAGAGCGGGGTCAGGGCACAGGGGTGCTCATTTTTCCCCAATTGGCTGAGGCAACTAGCCACTGGGCAGACGGGGCCTGTGCCCAATCGGCCACAGGGCTCTTCATCCAACTTCAGTCTCTTCTCACCCCCTCCTCTTGCCAGGATCCCCACTCCCTGTCTCTGTGTCCCAGTTTCCTTGTCCAGCCAAGCCCACTCTCCCCTCCTCCGTGCAGCTTCTCATCCAATCTCAGTGGCCAAGGCCCCCTCTAAACAACCAAGGAACTGGCTTCTAGTTCATCCCCCATTTCCCTCACTGGTTCACAGTTCCAGTCTCCCCCTGGCTCCCGGTTGCCAACCTGCCGGAGTCTACCCTCCCTCATCCTCCAGCTCCTAGTCCCAGCCTCCTCCCCCACCCGAACATCCCCCTTCTCCTCAGCTCTCAGCCTCCTTGCCCATACAGTACCAGTCTCCCCCATCATGCTCCATCACAGTTTTCCTCTCCTGTTCCAGTCCTAGCTCAGCAGACCCCATCTCCCAATCTACTCCTCTTCGTCCTTTACCCCAGTTCAGCTTTCGTTGCCTCTACATTTCACTCAGACAGCTTCCTCATAAACTCAGACTTTAAGGTCAGAAAAAACCATCATGATCATCTAGTCTGACCTCCTGCACACTGTAGGCCACAGAACTACTCAATGTGGAATGAATACTATTAACAATGTGGAAACTGAGGCAAAGAGGTTTTGGCTGACCTATGGCCACACAGTATGTCAGTGACACTTCCTGAATTAGAATTTAGGATGCCTTAATCTCAGTCTTATGCTTACTCCACTGGACCGTGATACCGCTAAAATATTACTTTGGTGTTTAAGTTCTTACAGCGTATTAATCACCACCACCACCCTGGATGCAGACAAGAGAGGAAGATGGGACTGGGCATCTATGGTACAATTATAGATCTGGGGGGGCAGTCCAGAAGAGGGATATTGATGCCACATAAAGTATGCTAACAGGGTGGATTTTCACAGGTACAGCGAAAAGCAGATATTCCTGACAGAGGTCACACCATGACAAATTTCAAGTTGCTGATCCAAAACACGGGGACACTAGAGCTTCTCAATGAATGAAATGGCTGCAAGATTATTATTTTTTTCAGTAAGAGCAAAACAATGTATTTCTCCCAACCTTGTTCTCAGAAACAGATAACCACTTTCAGCTGAAATTTTCGAAAGAAATTTATCCTGTGGCTCATATTCTGCATGGGAAATTTCAGCTCAAACGGTTAAAGTTTGGCAAAGTTATAAGCAACTGAAAATGGGATCTTATATGGAAGTGTTGGGCAGTGCTAGTTTTGAGGTTTAACCTCTTATTTCTCACTCCTTTTCTTTTATGTAGCAGTTTATTAAAAATAAACATTTTAAATAGGATCTGGTTTTTACCTTGACCATTTAATCTTCTTTTAAATAGTAAAATCCAATTAGACTGAAAACTCTTCAGGACAAGGAAGTGACCAAATGCAGTTTAATATTTTGTTGAACTGATTCAAAATGAAGTATTTTGGGCCAGTTAAAAAAAAAAAGTGAAATATTCTGACACCAACCACCTGAATCAGATCACAGACACCCATCACCACAAGGCTGTTAGGAGAGTTTCCATTACAACCAATACCATACTTAGGGGTTCAAAGGCAACAGACCTAACTGAAAAACATCTCTGATGATTGCAGGTAAAAAGTGTATGTCAAGGTCATTGTAGACTGGGAAATGTAACTTTATGTTGTGCATGCCCGAGAGCACACAGGGTCCCATCTCTCTAATTCAGCTCACAAGAAGATACAAATCTGTGAATTTTGCATTTAACCTTCACTGCAAACAGGCGAGTGCATACACTTTTCCCAAGGAGAAAGCAAAGAGTGTATATGTTCACATTCACTGAAAATCATGGTCCATATTCTACCATCAATTTCTGAGCAGAGTTCCCCAATGAAATTAATCAGGTGTTGTGCCTAATAATAAAATATTATGGCATAATACGGCTCCCAAGAAAGTTTGGAAGTGGGGGCAAAAAAAAAAAAAAAGTATTACCAGAAGAGACTAAATAGCATATTTCAGAAACTGACTCTTGCCATAGACTCATAGACTCTAGGACTGGAAGGGACCTCGAGAGGTCATCGAGTCCAGTCCCCTGCCCTCATGGCAGGACCAAATACTGTCTAGACCATCCCTGATAGACATTTATCTAACCTACTCTTAAATATCTCCAGCGATGGAGATTCCACAACTTCCCTAGGCAATCTATTCCAGTGTTTAACTACCCTGACAGTTAGGAACTTTTTCCTAATGTCCAACCTAAATCTCCCTTGCTGCAGTTTAAGCCCATTGTTTCTTGTTCTATCATTAGAGGCTAACGTGAACAAGTTTTCTCCCTCCTCCTGATGACACCCTTTTAGATACCTGAAAACTGCTATCAGGTCCCCTCTCAGTCTTCTCTTTTCCAAACTAAACAAACCCAATTCCTTCAGCCTTCCTTCATAGGTCATGTTCTCAAGACCTTTAATCATTCTTGTTGCTCTTCTCTGGACCCTCTCCAATTTCTCCACATCTTTCTTGAAATGCGGTGCCCAGAACTGGACACAATACTCCAGTTGAGGCCTAACCAGCGCAGAGTAAAGCGGAAGAATGACTTCTCGTGTCTTGTTTACAACACACCTGTTTATGCATCCCAGAATCACGTTTGCTTTTTTTGCAACAGTATCACACTGTTGACTCATATTAAGCTTGTGGTCCACTATGACCCCTAGATCTCTTTCTGCCATACTTCTTCCTAGACAGTCTCTTCCCATTCTGTATGTGTGAAACTGATTGTTCCTTCCTAAGTGGAGCACTTTGCATTTATCTTTATTGAACTTCATCCTGTTTACCTCAGACCATTTCTCCAACTTGTCCAGATCATTTTGAATTTTGACCCTGTCCTCCAAAGCAGTTGCAATCCCTCCCAGTTTGGTATCATCCGCAAACTTAATAAGCGTACTTTCTATGCCAACATCTAAATCGTTGATGAAGATATTGAACAGAACCGGCCCCAAAACAGACCCCTGCGGAACCCCACTTGTTATACCTTTCCAGCAGGATTGGGAGCCATTAACAACTACTCTCTGAGTACGGTTATCCAGCCAGTTATGCACCCACCTTATAGTAGCCCCATCTAAGTTGTACTTTCCTAGCTTATCTATAAGAATATCATGCGAGACCGTATCAAATGCCTTACTAAAGTCTAGGTATATCACATCCACCGCTTCTCCCTTATCCACAAGGCTCGTTATCCTATCAAAGAACGCTATCAGATTGGTTTGACACGATTTGTTCTTTACAAATCCATGCTGGCTATTCCCTATTACCTTACCACCTTCCAAGTGTTTGCAGATGATGCCTTTGATTACCTGCTCCATTATCTTCCCTGGCACAGAAGTTAAACTAACAGGTCTGTAATTTCCTGGGTTGTTTTTATTTCCCTTTTTATAGATGGGCACTATATTTGCCCCCTTCCAGTCTTCTGGAATCTCCCCCGTCTCCCATGATTTCCCAAAGATAATAGCTAGAGGCTCAGATACCTCTTCTATTAACTCCTTGAGTATTCTAGGATGCATTTCATCAGGCCCTGGTGACTTGCAGGCATTTAACTTTTTTAAGTGATTTTTTACTTGCTCTTTCGTTATTTTCTCTTCTAAACCTACCCTCTTCTCGTAAGCATTCACTATACTAGACATTCCTTCAGACTTCTCAGTGAAGACCGAAACAAAGAAGTCATTAAGCATCTCTGCCATTTCCGAGTCTCCCGTTACTGTTCCCCCCTCCTCATTGAGCAGTGGGCCTACCCTGTCCTTAGTCTTCCTCTTGCTTCTAATGTATTGATAAAAAGTCTTCTTGTTTCCCTTTATTCCCATAGCTAGTTTGAGCTCATTTTGTGCCTTTGCTTGTCTAATCTTGCCTCTGCATTCCTGGGTTATTTGCCTATATTCATCCTTCGTGATCTGACCTAGTTTCCATTTTTTATATGACGCCTTTTTATTTTGTAGGTCCCGCAAGATCTCAAGGGTAAGCCAAGGTGGTCTTTTGCCACATTTTCTATCTTTCCTAACCATCGGAATAACTTGCTTTTGGGCCCTTAATAGCGTCCCTTTGAAAAACTGCCAACTTTCCTCAGTTGTTTTTCCCCTCAGTCTTAATTCCCATGGGACCTTGCCTATCAGCTCTCTGAGCTTACCAAAATCCGCCTTCCTGAAATCCATGGTCTCTATTCTGCTGTACTCCCTTCTACCTTTCCTTAGAATTGCAAATTCTATGAGTTCATGATCACTTTCACCCAAGCTTCCTTCTACTTCCAAATTCTCAACAAGTTCCTCCCTATTAGTTAAGATCAAGTCTAGAACAGCTTCCCCCCTAGTAGCTTTTTCAACTTTCTGAAATAAAAAGTTGTCTGCAATGCAGTCCAGGAACTTATTGGATAGTCTGTGCCCCGCGGTGTTATTTTCCCAACATATATCTGGGTAGTTGAAGTCCCCCATCACCACCAAATCTTGGGCTTTGGATGATTTTGTTAATTGTTTGAAAAAAGCCTCATCCACCTCTTCCGCCTGATTAGGTGGCCTGTAGTAGACTCCCAGCACGACATCACCTGTGTTTTTTACCCCTTTTAGCCTAACCCAGAGACTCTCCACCCTTCTGTCTCCTATGTCCATCTCCACCTCAGACCAAGTGTGTACATTTTTAATATATAAGGCAACACCTCCTCCCTTTTTCCCCTGTCTATCCTTCCTGAGCAAACTATACCCATCCACACCAACATTCCAGTCGTGTGTATTATCCCACCAAGTTCACTATGTAACATATTGGCACAGTGGTGATCAGTTGAGGCACCTGAGCTGAAGCAACATTGTTAGAAGAGTGAGGGAATGGCTCGCAGGGCATTCTCCACTGGAGCCCCAGACCTTTGGGAACAGCTCCTGCCCAGGTCTGTAACAGCCTGAGTTTGCTACGTTTCAGGGCATGCTGCAAAGCTTTCCTCAGTGTTCATGAGAAGACAGGTGCTGGATAGGGCTGTTTGTGGTGATGTGGAACTCTGGTGGGAATTGAATGTGCATTGAGAGTTGAGCCATTTTTCTAGTATATATGTTGTTATTGGGTAGCCTGGGGGAAATAGATCTGGTCTGTTTAGTTATTTTGTGTATTTTAAAAAGTTTGCCCAGAGCACTGGATAAGCGCTCTTTTATTGTAGCATGCACAAATCCAGATAAGGTAAACACAAAGGCTGGGGGGAATCTTTGAATATTCACCATTATGATCAGCACCAAAGAGCCGGTTTTCAGAATGTCGAGAGCTTGCTGCCACGGATGACAAAGCACCACATTACTAGTCTGAAAACAGGCCAAGAAGTTTTTCTTTTTTCTGGTTTCTTTTTAATAAAGAAGAAGGAATGATTTTTAAACACTGTTCACTGACATTCCATACTGAAGATGTAACAGGTTCCTTGGCGGTGTGTGGTAGAAGTATTTCCTCTGACAGTTCTACTGTTGCAATAAATAGTAAAATATTTTATTAAACAAAAAGTAAACAGCCAACTCCCTTCCCCCCGTGCCCTCTCCTCCCCCAAAACCCACCTACAAAAGAAAACATGTTTTCAAACTGAGGCACGTGTTCTCATGCTGTTCATGCTGCTTTCCATGGGTAAAATCTATCAATGCTTTGCTGGAACAAAATAAAGGAAACTTACATTTCTTGACTCTTAAAATTAAGTCCTTGAGAGCTAACAGTTCCACTTTAAATACCTACATGCAAAGCCCCAATAAATTGTTCCCACACTAAACAAACAGCTCTCAGTTTGGGCAAAAAACAAAGGAGATCACCATAATTGTTTTTAGTCATATGGAGTAAGAAATGTTTTAATACGGGATCCATCACAGAGCTGGACTTCTTTGAGATGACAGTGACATTGGATTATAAAGCTTGGGCTCCATGATCAAAAGGATTACACACATGAGCATTCTCCTAATCACAGCAGGATCAGCCAGCCATTCAGGCCAGGATTCAAGAAAACAAAACACAAACAAACACACACTTTCCCCTCCTCACAAATGTAGTTGGTGTCTTGTGGTGGGGGCTCTGCAGGGTTTGTCCTGGCTTCTCCTCCTTTCAGACACCTCTATAAAGATCATATCTACTGGAGTAAATAGACTTTGAGCACATCTGTGTCTGCTTTGCTCACTTACTTTCACATGTTACCAGCATCTCTTGTGTCCCGTTAGCATACTTCTATGAGGAATCAATGTCCCTCTTCTGAACTGCGCCCCAGATCTATACTTGTACCACAGATGCCAAACCCCATCTTCCTCTCTTGTCTGTATCCTACCATATATTCACAGCAAGGCTGTTGTTGTTGTTCTTGTTGTTAATACGCTGCAAGAACTTAAACACCAGAGGAATATTTTAGAGGTATCGTGGTCCAGTGGAGTAAGGATAAGACTGAGATTCAAGAATCCTAAATTCTAATTCAGAGGATGTCACTGACACACTGTGTGGCCATGGGTCAGTGAAAACCTCCTTGCTTCAGTTTCCACATTGTTAATATTATTCATTCTACATTAAGTAGTTTAATATTTGGCATTTGACAGTAAGGAAAGCAGAATTTAAGGGCTAGCATACACAAGAAAATTTATACCAAGATAATATATTGCTCAGGGTGATTTTTTAACCCTAGTGTGGACATTTATACTAGTATAAAGGTACCTTACACCAATACAGATTATTCATCTTTCCAAACTAGAATAAAACTATACTAGTACAACTGCAACCACACTAGGGAAGGGTTTGTTACTTTAATTGTACTGGTGTAGTTAAAGTGGTAAATCTATCTAGTGTAGACAAGCCCTTAGAGACTGAATAGGCAAGTGATGGCCAATCAGTACCACAGAGAAAGAGGGACTGTCTTGAATTTTCAAAAATGGCCACAAATTTTAGATGCCAACTTTAAGATATGACTGTCTTTTGCATGCAAAATTAGTAGCCACTTTTGAAAAATTGGGCCAGTATAGTTAACACTATAAACATATTTCCCATCTAATATTGTCTGAGTGATCACTGACCAATTTCAATAATGTTCTAATCATGAACTACTTGCGCAATGTGCATGCTGTTGCAATCTTTCACTGTCTACTATAATCAGCATTATATTGCACAGAGACATATTTAGCTTATTCCTGCTGTAGATGTTAAAAGATCCCATTAATCTATGTAGATATCTACATTTGGATCTTAAAGGTGGTATAAAGTTGTTGAAAGATTGACCTACCCTTTCCTTTGTAGCTGGACCTAGTGAGTAAGCTTCCCCCAGCATTCCACAAGTCCACAGGCTCTTGAAACAAAAGCACAATAGCAAGGTTTTAGCAAGTGAGATAACCCTTTCCACTCATGAAGAGGAAAACAACATCTGTTAAAACCAAACAAATTGGTGTAATGAGTTCAGCAAGAGACCCAAAGGATTTTGAAGATATAGCTCAACACACTGTGAAACGAAAATTACAAGAGAACAATTGTTTCATATTCTGCTCTCCTACCCCTAAACTCCCTCAAGATTAATTAGGATGGACTCTGGCCAAATTCATTAAAATACAAGATTTGGGCAGGACCTTGCAGCCTGCTCGTAAGCAGCTCGAAAATGATGGAGAAGTTCAGAAATGCATCACCCTCCAACCAGAACTGCAAACCAAGTATGCATGTGCCATGTCACTGCTATGACAGTCAGGAGAATATTTTAAAATGATCTTGTCTTAATTATATAGCAATGCAGAAAACATTTGCTTTTCCCCACTGAACAATAGATCCTTGTTTATTTTATGTGTGCTTTTTAGGTTGTGAGAAAACCAGTCAAGTTATGTATCTAACAATATACTACTGTAATCTGTTAACATTCCAAAGCCTAAAACCTATAGATTCAGTTGGATTAGTATTTTCTGAGCACAGGAGAATGTGTTTTACAGCCAGCAATTTTGAATAATGCTACAGGAAGTGAGGACACAACCTAGGGCCCCATCCTGAAAACAATGGGCTAGAGTGTGATTTCACAATCTGTCTTGTGCATGTAGTGGTGTGGTGCCATGCCACCAAGGAGCAGTGCAGGGAAGGAATTGTACCTCAGAGATTCACCATCCCACCCAGCGATCCAGGCGATAGTAATTTGCTATTGGTCCTTTCCAGATTACAACCCCTATTCCATGGCAATTCAACTGCACGGGCTGGTGCACTGGGGAAGAAGCGCAGAACCAATGTTCCTGTCACTACCGACTCTCCTGCTTTGTGGAGAATAGTGGGCACACAATAAGAGTCGCAGAACCAGGTCCCAAGTGAGTAAAAGCCATGAGATTCCTTGCCAATTCATACTGCAGTAATTTATTCAGAAGTGGCTTATTCTGCTCTTTAACAATTGAATTTAATTGGGTCGTTATTTTCCACATAACTGTTTATAACAACAACAAATGGTAGCATCTTTTTTGGCTTAATGCAGACCCTTTAAAGCAATGAAAGGAAAACGGTTCAGCTACTGCTCAGGAGCGTGGCTGAATGCTTTAGGCTAGAAGGCAAGGTACGCATTGCATTGTCACTAAGATTTGGTATCCTGACAACCCGGATCAAAATGCTTGCTCATGCAGTTGTACTCAGATTTTTACTCAAGAGCGTGAGCTGAAGTGTCTTAGCTTCTGGGACTTTAACAACTGAAAACCAGTTTTCTGAATCTTTAACAAAAACTCAATCCAGAAGAGATTCCATAGACACACAAAAGTCCATTGGCAAGGATTCGATGCCCAAATCAGGGCTCTAATTTGTAGTTCTAGGACAATTTAAAAATGTAACATTCAGCCTAACACCAAATGGAAAAACAACAGGTTTTTTCTTCTCTTTGCAATGGTAACTGAGTAAAGTGTAAAAGGGCCCGCTTATAATAGAAAGCGCAAAGACTGATAAAAGCAGCAAAGAATCCTGTGGCACCTTATAGACTAACAGACGTTTTGGAGCATGAGCTTTCGTGGGTGAATACCCACTTCGTCAGATGCATGTCGACATGCATCTGACGAAGTGGGTATTCACCCACGAAAGCTCATGCTCCAAAACGTCTGTTAGTCTATAAGGTGCCACAGGATTCTTTGCTGCTTTTACAGATCCAGACTAACATGGCTACCCCTCTGATACAAAGACTGATAATAAACCTTTGCAGACTCAGGTTTAAGGCCCTGATCCTGCAAACTAATCTGTGCAAGTGGACCACCAGTAAAGTCAATGGGGCTCATATATAGACACAGAGGTAGCTGTATAGATCAGGCCAAGGGATTAGTGCCTATGACTGTATTATCACATTCTAACAATCAGGTTTTTAAAGGCAATTTTAGTTTTTAAGACTGGCATTAACTTGATTGTGACTCTTCATGGGAGTAAAGTTAAGCATGAGTTGGGTCACATTTGCAGAACCAGGGCCTTTTACCTCACTAAAGTATTCATCTCTCCTGGTCAGAAAATCGGAGAGTGGGGGGGATAGCTCAGTGGTTTGAGCATTAGCCTGCTAAACTCAGGGTTGCAAGTTCAATTCTTGAGGGGGCCATTTGGGGATTGGTCTTGCTTTGAGCAGGGAGTTGGACTAGATGATCTCTTAAGGTCCCTTCCAACCCTAATATTCTATGATCTGACAATGTAGAAAAGGGATATGAACAGAGACAGAAGCCTCAAACTGTCACAGGCAGTACCCCCCACACACACGCTTTTCAGGGTGAAGGCAAGTTTGTAGCTTTAAAAGAGAGAAAATAGCAAAGCTGGAAAGAAATTCAAAAGCTAGAGAGAGAGAGAGAGGATTGCTTCACAATCTGTTTTCTTAGTTGGTGTGCTTAGACACGAAATAAGATTATGGCTCTTCACAAAAAATACTTTGCAAGATTTGGGGATTTAACTAAATGTCTTTAATTTAGTTACAAAAGCGCTGGTGTTTCTCATGTCTACTGCTAATTCACCCGCCATGGGGGGGAAGGAACAAAGGTTAGTTTCCAGTAGCTGCCTGGTATTAACTGTCCACACATTTTGTCTCCCATGTATAAATTAGAGTAACTGATGCTTTGTTGTTATGATTCTAGTGTAGAATTTAGTTTTTGAAACATCCAGATGGATCCCAAGCATTAAAATTTCTGTTATTCCTGGCAAGAAGCTAATGCAGGTTCTCTTATTAGTAAGCTAGTTTGTTTTGCAGCAGAACAGTCATCTCCCTGCTATAAAAGTACCTAAATGTTTCATTTTATGGCTAAACTGGTAACATCTTGAGAGAGATGCTTGGAAAATCAGAGACTTTGGGCTGGCTATAGTGCTCAATAAACAATCTTTACAGCATCTCCCTTACAGGGGCTTAGTTGGGAATAACAAACACCATAAGAAAACTCGTGGGATGTAGCAGCAAGGCACCATGAAGGAGGCATGTAGCACAGAGGCACTTAGATTTCACAGTCACAGATTACCAAACCCTAATCCCTAAAGCACTACACCCTCTCTGTGCGGGGTGGTGCTTTCCGCAGCCTCAGTTAACATCATTATTTCTTTGATGCAACATTTTAAAAGTCAAAAATGGGGGGGGGGGGGGAGTCTGTAAACTTTGCAGGGCTATCAGTACAGAAACTGAATCAATTAACCAGCAGGTCACCTGAAGGGACCATAGGCTGCAATTTACGGCAGAAGACTCATTAGAAGCCTACATCTGATCTAAAACCTGCCCTGAAAATATGATCTTTCCACTGCTGTGCGGCAAGCCAACCTTTCTGCTCTGAGCTCTTCAATTCCACCTCCCCAGTGCAAAAGTGTAAGGGGAGCTGCTAGCGGCAGACTTTAGGCCCCCCTATGTCCAAGCCAAATGGGGAACACATACCTCACGTAGTCTTCAAACAATTGAAAGAGAGAGCCAAGCTGCTTGTAAACACACTCTCTGGTACTCAAACAGTTACATCTGCAACTGGCACCAGCAGAGACCAAATAATCTACCGCTGCTCCAGCAAAACTATTAATCTGTTTGAAAACAGTCAGAGCAGCATGTGCAGCATACACTCAGAGCTCCGGAACAGGGAAAAAAGCCTGTGGTTTGACATGAGGAGAGAAACTTAAGAGATGCAGTTTGAATCGCTGGCAGCTGCATGACAGCTTTGCAGTGGATTGGTTCGTTTTTGCAGCATGCTTTACAGAAAAACAAAGCCAGCCACACAATTCCCTTGAATCTTAATTCAAGCTGAATAAATTAAGTGGCTTTAACTTGGAGATGTAGGAAGAGAATATCACTGACTTACCAAGCGGCTCCCCCATGCTTTCCTCTGTTCTCTGCGTTTGGGAGTATTGTGAGCGAGCCCAGCCTTGCATGAAGCAGTCACTGCGGAGCATGCCTAGTGCAGACAGCTTGCCTTGTCTTTCCTCCCCAGCAGCTTAAGGACTTTGAAGTGAACCTCAAGCTTCCTGCAAATTATTAAAGATTCCTCCACAACAGAAAACTTTTTTTTTAAAGGAATAAACCACTCTAGTTTCAACCCAGGTGGCATGGCTGTTGTGTAATTCCATCTGATCTCTCTTCATTATCACCTCTCTGAACAATTCTAGCCATGTGAAGTAGCTTAGCCCCCAGGATTAAGAACATTCTTGTTAATGTGCTGCAGACACACACGCACACCCCCTTCAAACATTAATCTTCACAAACCTGTGATGCTGGGTTAAGATGAAATGGGGCCCAGATCCAATTCAGTCCAAGGGCTCTCCCCAAAGCAAAGAGCAGCCCATCACAAATCAAATATACTCTTGCCCCCCCCACCTGATAATCATCCCTCATGTCCCGTCCCTGCAACAGACTCCCTGTGGAGCCCCTTCCTACAGATCTGAACTTTGGCCCCAGCCTTGCAACTTGTTTTGCATAGGTGGAGAATCTTGCTGTGCAGAACAAGTTGTTGGTTTGGGACCCTTGGGAGTTTATGGGTGTATGCGTTCCCCTCCAGCCCAAGGCCTAGATCTACAGCTCCATGAATCGTGCTCTAATCCACCCCTGTAAACGTGCTTACTTGTGCAGTGGGAAGTCAGTCCTGTGCAGCACTTCCAGGAGGTAAAGCATACACACTGCATTTGAAAGCTAAATAAAAGGGAATGTCTGAGGAGCTATGTGGCTGGTTAGCTTCAAGCAGATATCCCCATCACTCAGAGCAGCGTGCCTTTGCAGGCCTCCCACACAGGCGTCTAGCTATGAAGCCGAGTCAGACAGACTTCCAAATGCAGTATGCTCCCAGAAAAACACCACCAGGGAAGCAGAAAAACCTGGCCCAAGAGCATCAGCCACCAGTTCTGACAACAGCAGACTTGCTGGGAACATCCTTCAGCATGGAGTATATTGTTTCCTTTGAGAGGACAAACAAAACACCTCCAGCTCTCCTACAGGAGCTGCTGAGGCTGTAAGTGCTATACAGTTAATAAGGAAAACATCAGCTCTCTCTGTGCATGGAAAATCTGTAGGATGGAAGATTATAGTCTATCAAAGGGAAAATAGGATGCACTTTTAAAATTAATGCTGTCTCACAGGCTTGGCTGGTACCCAGGACAAGAAATCAAAGGGGTCCCCTCCTCCTCTAGAGAAGTGCTTTTGGGGCACCTGGGAGCCAGGATGCTGGTGGCAGGAGATGATAATATTCACATGTAAGTGATGGTTGGAGAGACAGCCCTATGCTTCCAAATCCACCCACCGGCAGCTTCTCCAAACTAAAACACAGAATTATTTGGCTTCTGAAGTGCACCCAGATAGGCCTGTTGTAATAGAATCCTGTCCCAGCTAGCTCTGTTTTAATGATACTACCACCAGAGTTGGCCCAATGTGATTTGAGTAATTTAGTTGATGAATTTCATGATCTCTTTTAAAGAGGAATTGGAGGAATATTTTTTCCATCATTTGCTCAAGCTATAGAGCTGGGCAAATCATTGGTGAATAGATTCCAGCTTAATGAAATTTTCCATATTTGTGAATCATTTCTTTCATTATTCACTTGGCTTTACCTGCCTACCCAAGGCTCTCAAAGGGCTTTGACCATGTTCATGAACAGAGCCTCACATCATCCCTGTCAGATATGCGATGCACTATAGCTCCATTACACAGCCAGGGAAACAGGAAGAGAATCTAAGTGACTTGCCTAAGGTCATCCCAAGAGTATGCAAAAGAGCCAGTATGGAATACAGATTTCCTGCTCCCCCATTCTTAAGCTTTAGCCGTAAGACCACCCTTCTCCAGGCATTTTCTGTTATCTAACAATCCTTTTTTCTTATCTAACCTGCCAGCACTTAAGCACATGCATAACTTTCCACATGAGTACTCCCCACTGACTCCAGTGGGATGTCACTGCCTTCAATGAGGCTACTCACATGCATAAAGTTATGTATGGGCTTAGTACCCACAGGATCAGGGTCTGTACAGAAAAAGCTGTACTCCTTTTGCTGCTAAATGTCTACACCATGTTTCAGCCAGCTACACTCATCATAGAAAAATTACATAGTCTCACTACAACCATAGGGGTAGTATCACAGATACTCCCTAGATGTGGTAACACAATTTGTCATAGTCAGAAGGACTGACAGTGGATTGAACATTTAAATCTCTTCACTGTTGTGTTAAGAAAACTGGGAGGTAGTTCAAATAAAAAATAACCAGAATCTGACTTTTTGCAAAAACCGTTCTGGGATGATTAGCGACATTTGCATGTGTGTACTCTTATCTCAATCACGAACTGTTTGCTATTCTATGGCAGCTGTTCACTAGGAGAACAGAGTCATGGGAAGCAGAGTTGTTTACTTCCCCCTTCCTCCTTGGCCTCAACACCTCTCACTTGTTATTGTGGTGTTTACTATGCAATATACAAAACCCCTCTTCACTCCAGCGCTGGTAATTTCACAACTCTGCTGATTTCATTAGGGAAAGGCTGCCATGGCATTCAAGTGAGTGAGAACGGGGTGAGTTGTCACCGTAGAGGACGGGATTGTTATTTATTGAGCACCATCAGGGTGCAGAAAAAAGGAAAGGACAGTCTTTGCCTCAAGGGGTTTACAGTCTAAGTACAGTACAGTACAAATACACAATCCACGATATAATTGGATACTGCTCACATCTCAGAGCAGTGTGGATAGTTTTTGGTAATGTAATTTTCCAGAATTCTTAGATTGGGGCTTGCTATTGATAGAATTATGGAAGAAGTGCAGAGCTGTCAACTCCAGCGATTTTATTGGAAATCTTGCCATAGTTCCTGTTTTTCTTAAAGTCCCAGCTCTTGGAGCTGAGAATCTCAACTTTCATTTAAAAAAAAAAGGTTCTGAAAAGCCTAACAATGTGAACTCAGTGTAACCTAAATACTCAGAAACTGGATGGCAAATATTTTTAAAAAAGGATTATTTTTAAAAAAGCTAAATGATTTTTAAGCCATAACATCTGATGTTTTGGGGCCAGACTTGTGGTTTTTAAATGCTCAGGGTGGCAGTTCTGGAAGTGCATGTGAGGGATAGATCTGAATAAGAGGATGACTTGTGGATAAGGCACTGGACAGGGACTCAGGAAACCTAGGTTCTGTGCCTGGCTCTGACGCTATTTTGCAGTGTGACCTTGAGAAAGTCATTTCACTTCCGTTTCCTCTTTCACCCTTTGGACTCTAGATTTCTCAAAGCAGATATTGTCTCTTACTGTGTGTTTGTACAGCACCCAGAAAAATGGGCCCTTCTCTCAGCTGGGGCCCTGTAGCTGCTACTATACTACAAATAGTAACTCCAGTGAGAAGATCAGGGCTAAAGTAAGGAGGAGCATGGAACATGGTGAGGGCTGTCCTGGCTGAACAGTGTTTCCCCACAGGTCCCCCTCTACCTTGATTGGTGTAGGGAGCTCCCCCTCTTGGTTCAATTGACTCCACCCTCTGGAGAAGAGGGTAGGTGTTTGGCACTCAAGAGTATGCAGATTCAAGCATCAAAGGGATTGAAAAAAGTAAAAGATAGCAGTGGGAGAAGTGTCCAAGAAGGGGGACATTTCGGAGAGGAAACTGGAAAGAGGAAAGGAAGGAAAAGATGTGAATGGGGGTGGCACTGTACAGGATCCAAAAGGTAAAGGCGTTAGGGGAAGGAGAGAAGAAGCTGTGGAGGGATCCTGAGAGAGGAGTGACACGATCCAGGAGCATTTTGTACAGACTGCAGAAGGCAGGGCGAGCACAGGGGAGAAGGTTTCAGAATTGCAGGAAGACATAGCCGAGGGCTGGACTAGGACCCAGGGAAGGAGGCAAGCCGAGCGGAGTCCTAGGTAAAGTTGCCACCTATTCAGTCAGCTCACATTCTGACAGGTGTACTTCAGGACATTTAAAACAGTTTCAAAATATCTGGCGGTGACAAATTCCCAGCACAGGAATGCAAGGGGTTTGGTCCTGAGGAACTAGAAAGCAGCATCCATAAGCTGGAGTCAGTGGCTAGTATGGAAAGAAAACTGCTGTATCTGTAACCCTGGGTGAGGTGTTCTTTCCCATCTAGTAGCATCAAGACCACTTAGAGCAATTAATGAGTCTGCTCCAGAGCCTTCACTAAGAGGCATAAGCCTTTTAGCTCATGCAGTAGAGACTTATGCATTTAGCTCCAGAGGTCCCAGGTTTGATCCTGCCTGTCGGCGACAGGGTGTCTGTCGGTGTTACACATCCAAAGCTGGAACATACAAATACAGAAGAAACTGGCTGGATAGGGGAACATATAAAAGTAATAAGCAGGGAGCACAGACGAGGGAACAAACGCAAACCATGCAATGGCCAGGTCTTTGTGGCAACAGGAGTCTTGCTTCTTTGGGGTACTGGAGCCTAGGTCATTTCTTTGCAATGGTGATTAAGTGGGAAGCACTGCACTGCTCAGTGCATTTCCCTGCTGACTTTCTGGTTCACTTTGGGCCGAATTCTGCTTTCAATGAAGTCAGGAGTTTTACCATTGACTTTAGTGGGATCAGGACTTGGCCTTTAGCAATTCTTTCCCAACTGCTCATTCCCCTAAGGTTACAGTTCATGTTCCACCTTGGCTTTGCTCATCAGGGTCAGTGCTTTCCCTCCATTTCTGCTAAGCTCATTATTAGTGTTATGTCTCATTTCTGAAAGTGATCTTGTGTCAATGATTTTTGCACACCGCCTGGTTGGGAATGTGATAGAGGCGAGAGGTGCAGGCCCAGCAAGTGTTCAATTAATGACACAGGACTTAAAACACTTTGCACGGTTTGGTTTTTTTCCAACGAGTAAGTTAACTGATTTTTCAAAATTTTCTCTATAGCTTTTGTTGCTAGTCTATTGCTGTATTCTAGACCATATCCTGAAACCACCACATACCTGAGAGTTACCATAACTAACTAGTCACAGATGTAGTATTAAATCCATGGCTATTTTTCCTCCCTCTTCTGTCCTATATGGCACACATTACAGCCATAATATATTAAACTTTCTTGGAACAGATGCTATTCATAAGCAAAATTACCATTATGCATTTGCAGAAAAACATGTTACATTGCCCATACAGTCAGCAAACACCTGTTTATAGAATTGGCACCTTTTTTTCATTTGGAGCATGTTAGCTTGAAATATTTTACAGTTACGTGAAGGGAAGAGTCAAGACTTGCAACAGAGAGGAGATGTTTTCATTTGTCAGTTCTTTTCTGCTTCTTCAGCAGTATTTTGACCCTCGTCACTTGGGGATTCAATTTCTAAACAGCTTCCTAAACATTCTTTAGCAAGCAGATTAGAAGGGCTGCCTTTCAGTGGTGGGGAATCAGTCAAGGTATTTTTCAGTGGTTATTCTTTTAAAATAATTGAAGATGTATTTAGAGTTCTTGAAAAGTGCAGTACTGGAAGCCATGGGGAACTAAGTTCTGTGTTTAAGTCACTGAACTGATAGAGCATTGGTAGCAGCAGTGTAGGTTCCTTGCACAGCTTGGTCAGCGTGCTTCAGCCCTGACCTAGAGGGACCACTTCAAGAGATCTTTCAAGTCCCTTCAGTCTTTGGCCTCCCTACTGAGGCTCGCTGTGGTGTTAGACTTTGTGCCTTGGACACCTGGGTCACTGGGACAGGTAAGAGCATTTGGTGCACTGATAGGGGCACTAGTGGTGGAATTAATACACTACATTAAATTAAATTCCTTCCTTCCTCCCCTCCTCCCGCCAAACATAAGATTTCAGCTAACACTTAAACTGAAACTGCTTGGAGCCTCTAAAACATGAAATAATAATGGGAAAAATAAGCTCCTAAAATACAGTAGAACCTCAGAGTTATGAACATGAGAGTTACAAACTGACCGGTCAACCACATGCGTTTAGAACCAGAATTACGCTATCAGGAAGTAGCAGAAACCAAAAAAAAAAAGCCAATACAGTACAGTACTTGTTAAATGTAAACTACTAAAAAAATTAAGGGAAAGTTTACATCAAAGATTTGACAATGTGCTTGTTTCATTTAAATTAAGATGGTTAAAAGCAGCATTTTTCTTCTGCATAGTAAAGTTAAGCTGTATTAAGTCAACATTCAGTTGTAAACTTTTGAAAGAACCAAAATGTTTTTGTTCAGAGTGATGAACATTTCAGAGTTATGAACAACCTCCATTTCTGAAAACCTCAATTTTATAGCCCCATAGCCTGAGCCTCATGGGCCTGAGTCAGCTGACCCAGGTCAGCTGCTGCTGCACCATGGGTCTTTTATCACAGTGTAGACATATGCTAAGTATCTGAACAAGGCTTACAGAGCCCTCTGTCTATTTACGAAACTTTTCTTTTCACCCTGTGACCATGGCAGAGAAATTTCCTGAGTGGAGTTCTCTGCCCTGTCATTTCTCACATGAGCTCCAGAAAATCCCCAATGTCAAGCAATTGTTATCTAGACCTAATATGAACTAAATTGATTACAAACTAAGTGAGAAAGGGACCAAATATTTGCTAAAACTGGCCAGCTGAAAATTATTCTGGCATGGATTGGAGGAATCTCTCAGTTGGTGTAAAGTTAGCAGATCCAGCACTTGCACCAACCACCCCCAGCTTGGTATAGAGTGCGTCAGGGACAGAGGGACCTATTGGCACCAGGGTAGACCTCTGTTCTGCTGATCCTCAGCTGGTGTAGGGGCCCTAAGAAGAGCTCAGATGCAGAAGAAAATCTGCCCTAAATGATAATGAGGTCTGTTACACTGCAGCACACAATACTGCACCTTAGACCTATGATGTGTTTCTAATGTTTATTTTAGAATTGTATTGCTCTATAGAATTCTGGTCCCTTGAACTAGATTCATGAAAGTGATATGGAGTGCTGAGCTCAACTCATTAAAGATTAGAAAGACATGGATCATCTTATAGTTAAAGCAAAGGGCTAAGGGTCAGGGGATGTGGGTTCTGTCCACAGAACCACGGCCAAGGAAACGATGCTAGCATTTTTCTAGAGAGCTGTGCTTAAACCAGTCAGCACTCAAGCCTTGTCTACACTGGCAAAACTACTCATTGTTGACAATGGGTATCAGCAATTGCTCAGCTAAACCCATTGTCGACACCTACTGTTAGCAGTTCATCATTTTCAAATACAGACCAGGTTTCTAACATGATTTCCTGGTCTGGAGAATATGGAAATAAAGTACCAGCAAAAGGTGTGAATCCCATAAGAGTCAGGTGATGAAAGGCCTTAGTAAGTGTGTAGCTGTAATGAGAAAAATAAATTAGTGCAACAAAAGATAAAAAGCAATAGGCCTGGTCCGGATCTCATTTACAATGGCATAGAGCCCTGATCCTGAAAGGTATTAAGCAGCTCCTGGGAGGTGCTAATGCCTTCAACTCTCATTAACTTCAAATGGTAGTGGAGGGCACTCACCAGCTCCCAGGAGGTGCTCAGCACATTGTAGAACTGAGTCCTAAAGCTGAAGTAACTCCACTGAAGTAGTAGGGCTCATCCTGGCCTCACTTGTACCACTGTAAATCTAGTCTCAAAGGAGTCACTCCAGATTTACACAGATGAAAATAGGATCTGACCAAATGGTGTTACACTGGTGTAAAACTGGTGTGAGAACAGAATCAGGTCCAATATAGCCACTCACAAATATGGAGGGTAACTAATGATGCCCAAACACCCTTAGCCTCCTTTATTAAACTAACTGTACAGCTAGTTGAAAAGAGCAATTCCACTTTCAGAACAGCTGCATACACGTTCTCAGGTGCTAGAAGTAATTTAACTTACAAAGACATAGCGTATATCATGAGAAACTCACCTGTTCACTCATATAAAGAGAGATTGAAATGACTAGGGTTGTGTTTCTGAGAGAGAAGACGTGATGAAAGTATCTAAACATTGAAGGATAAAAAGAAGGTATGGTAGACTGAGAGTTTCTATTCACCTGTCTCATAATATAAGAACAAGGGCAAAAATCAATGAAACTAGAGGGCACCAAATTCAAAACTAAGAGGAAAGAGGATAAGAGCAAATTATTTTTCACACAAGTAACCGGTTGGACTGTGGATCTCATTGTCACAAGATATCACTGCAGCCCAGAGCTTGGCAGGAACCAGAAAAATTATATTGATAACAAAAACAATTACTTACTATAATAAATATTCAAAAATAAGAGTTTGGAAGGAATATAATCCTTCAAGTTTCAGGACATAAACCAACCTCTAGCTACAAGAGGGTTAGGAAGAAACTTTCTCTGGAGCAGGTTACCCCATAAATGCCTACTAAAGGGTTTCTTCCTCTGAAGCAGCTGGTATTGGCCACTGTCAATATTGATCAAATATTGGACCAGGTAGACGTTGGGTTTGATCCAGCACTGCAATTTCAAGGTTCCATGTTTGTTATTGGAAAGTAAGAGAATTATATCTTCAAAGATTTTTTTTCACAAAACTGAATTAGGATATCATAGGAGTTAGAGAAGGAAAAGATTAAATCACTTAGTCCATCCACCTGCCAGAGCAAGAATACTCCTCACAGTATGTTACCTAGTACCTTGTCTGGCATAGTTTCACATATCGCATGTCATTGAGCTTCCATAGGTCAATGGGAAGAGATTTTCATTCTTCAATTTATTTGTTTGGAAAAAAGAAATCAACAAAATGGCACCCATTAGTATGAAACAATGGTTAATTGGTTTGATACAGTGGTTTCCTAATTTAACACAGAGCACTGCGTCAAAGGCAATGATGCAATAATATCTTTAGCACAGCATTTTATGTTACAGTAGGAAAGTAACTAAAACAGTGACCAAGCCGTGAGGTAAATGGCAGTAATAAAAATAGCTTATTGTAAGAGCTTTGTGCTTCAGACCCTACAGTTCTATAGAATTTAAGAGGGAGGAAACCAATAGGCTTCTATAGAAATTAAATAGAATTTTATAAATATTTTATGAACATAAATCCTTTTTGAACCGTCCTACAGATGTTAATGAGGAATTATTCCCCTGATATAGAATCATTTGGTTGGTTTAAAAGTGTCTACTGCAAGGATAACATTCTACATGACTCTTCCATAAGGAAAGTAGTTAGTATATGATAACGATGGTGCAGTGTGGAGAAACATGCATCTTCTATAGACACATCCAGATAGCTCTGTGAGAGACTGCAGAACCCCTCCAAACCATTAGACTCTCCCCAAAAAGAAATACACTACCCGAGGAACTAAAGAACTACAATAATTTTGAATTGACAAGAATATTTTGAGGGCAGTTTTTGGTTTTGAATTTGAACTGCTATATTTACCTCAAAATACTAGCCTTATAGATGCAACTGTCAGCCACTGGGTTAAACAGTAGACAGAAAAATATAGATACGTGTCCTTAACTGAGGAACACTGAGCATTGGACAATCCAGTTCCGAGATGGGTAAAAGTTCTTGTTATCTAACTGATATATACCAGAAGTGCCACAATTTGTACAAATCCAAACAAATCCTGACATGGGAGGTTATACAGATTCTGGAGCTGCTGGAAAGAGGCCAGGGAAATGAACCAATCTAAGAGCAGCCCATCAAGACAGGAACAGGGAGAGCTATTCTACAGTTATCCAATGTCACAAATGATCCTTAATATTTCTATAAGGCCCTAGGATTTTAACAAGTTTTTAATAGAAAATCATTCTAAAATTACTGACTGGCAGGTGACACAGCTAGCCAACTGTTCCATGGTTGTACTGTTATCTATGCAAAAGCATTGGTCCACTTCGGTCCAATGTATGTTGAACATATGAGTCCAGGCAAAATTATCTCTAGATGAAGCATACCAGTTGCACAAATGCATGATAGACCAGCTTCATTTTCCCTTGAACCCCTCATAACATGGAGAGATTCTGCCTTTAGGTGAGCTTCTGCCTTTTAGACAAACAGGTGTGAGTCTCATTGCATTCAGTGCATGGCCCGTGCACATATACAAAGGCAGAATTTACCCCATGCACATTACACACTTCCTCCTTTATATACACTTAGGACCAACCACTAATGTCTCACTAAAATCTTAGCTCAGCTCCACTGGAAATGCTTCCCGAGGAAGACCAACTAAGAACTGCATGATTTGGCTGTTTTAAAATAATTGTGTCTACTCTAATGCCCTCTGAACACATACTGGTGATGACTAAGAGAAATGTATATTAGTGGTGAAAAAGTCATGTTAATTACACTGATTTCTCCCAAGGGTCATGATAATGTTAGTGTAGTATATTTACATAAAAAGGCTAGGAAAGAAGTAGTCATCCTACCAAGATGAAAGTCTTTGAAATCTATTAATTCTTTATACCAATAGCCTTTTGTCAGAAAATTGTTGTTATTACAAACAAAACTTGTTAGGAGTTAAAAGGCGTCAGCACAGATTGTTACTTTCGTGTTATAACTTTTTTTAAAAAAATGAAGTTAAGGTGTTACTTCCTCTGTATTCCAGAACGGAAGGTACCAGTGCTTAATTAACCGGGGCTAAACGTTACAACAATAAAATCCTTTAGTAGGCAAAGTCTCATTTGGATTAATAAGAAGGAGCCAACGTACATTTTATAAGGCTTTTTTTAAATCCAGGAAAATATGATTTAAGGCTGCCACTGCATCTTTAACTTGCCCAGGTTATGCCCATATGGTTCTCTTGTAGGGGGTTCAGAACTATAGTTGTACCTGTATACAATGCCATATGTACCGCACTTAGGATCAAAAAGGTAAATAAAGAATACTGTGAAAATCTTAATTAATCTCTTATTTGTTTTTATTGGTTTAAGTCCCAATCCTGACATTGGATGAGTTACAAGCATTGTGAGAAATAACCTTCAAGTACTCTTTTTAAAGGTTAGGCTGATTAAAGGCGTGAATAAAGAGAGGATACACTTGTACTGTACAAATTCTTTTTCTAATCATATACCAATCCTACAGCAGTAGAGATCACATGGGATTCAAAAATTAATCTGTTCATTCCTAACACACACATCACTGATATCACACAGAGGAAATTATAAACTTTCTAGCAATCCCTTATTGGTAGTGGACTGACTACAACCTGAGAGGGTGATACTCAGAGCAAAAAAGAGGTTGTGAACACAGGGTAACCGATGGAAGGACAGAATGTAGAGTTCAGCTCTCAAATTATGAGCCCAGTCATCCCCATGGGCAACTCCCCACTGCAGAGAAAAATGCCCAGGAGGAACTCTGCAAGGTTCATCTCATGAAGTTGCCTTCCCGGTCTCATTTCACGGGGTAGGGATGTCCAACCCCATACTAGGGGAGAGAGTGTGGCCTAGATACCACATGCAGGCTAGGGCTACACAAACCAATCAGGCTGCAAGCTGGCAGTTTCCCAGGCAGCTGCACAGCCAGCCTAGCCCTTTCACATGCTTCCTAGTCAGCCCACTCCACACAACAATACACTAGGAGCCATGCTGTCATGGGGTCTTCCCCCACCCCATCTATTCCCTACTAACATGACATGCTCTGGTTCAACTACAAGTTGTTGGGGGCAGGAATCACCACGGGAGGTTCTACAGCCTTGTTAAGTAGCTGGTCAGACTACCTAGGATATCTTACACTTTTGAAAGCTGAGGGCCCCTTCAGAAATATGAAACCAGTTGTGCCTCTCTTGAGCCCTGGCAGGCATTGTTAAAGGCCAAATGAAGGTCACAAGGTATGTCAATGCTATGGATATACCAGCATAGCAGTGTTAGCATAGCCCTGTAGGGTAGTCACGGCCTACACTGACAGAAAGGGTTTTCTGTCAGTGTAGAAACACTGCCTCCTGGCACAATGTTAGCTACATCTAAGGAACCACTCTTCTGTTGATGTAGCTGCGTCTACACTGGAGGTTATGTCAGCACAGATCTGCCAGGGTGCATTTGTTTTCACTCCCCTGACCAATGTAAATACACTCCTATAACTTAAAAGTGCAGACCAAGCTTCAGAATACACTGGGTTCTTCCTCAAGGGATCCTCCCTTTCCTTACATATTAGGATGAGCAGTGAAAGTGTTAATATTACCATTTAAAGTATGAACACTAGCATCTGGGTTAGCACCCACTGAAATGAATGGAGCAGTTCACATTGTTTCAGCTTGTTACCTGAACCCTCATCAGCCCCCTACCACACAATGTCTTTCTCAGGACAATTCAGCAGCAGTGAAACATCATTGCCAGAGCTGAACCATCATTTGTGGAAACCCTATCTTCCAGGCTCAGCACTTCCCAAAGGGACATTATAGCAAGGGCATTGGAGCCTTCCCAAAAGTGGGAGGGGGCTGGGGGCCCACCCTCCTATTCCCCCCCCCCGAGGCCTCTCTTCTCCCAAAGCCCCACCCCCAATCCACCTCTTCCCCCAGAGACCCTGCCCCTGGCCAAGCTGGAAGTCGGAACAGGACCGGGGAGCCTGGACCGCTCTCTTCTCAGGGGCGGGGAATGAAAGCAGCCCCTCGCCCTTGTCCCCACCCCCAGCGAGAAGGAGGGACTTTGTAGAGTAAACAGAGCTACATCAGAATAGACCAGTTGAGGATCTATCCCAGAAAGGGTATTCAGCTCCCTTCAACCCGTGAGTATTCCAAAATGGACATGAGCCTTGAAGGAAATTCTTGGCCAAAACAGTAGTTTAAGACCCCTGTGTGCATTCAGAAAAGTTTGGGGGCATAGATAAGCAACATCTGAAGAAATTACCATTGAAAATGAAATTAACACACAAAATCTTGCGATATATCAGAACAACACTGAAGATCTAACTTAAATCCACCAAGACCAGGAAATTAAAATAGAGTTAAATCTTTACTACATCCTTCTTTTGTTGTGGCTTGTAGGAATCCAAGAGCACATGTGTGATCGTGCACACAGTACAATTTATACTGCAAATGCAAGGCAAAAATGACCTGAGTGAAGAATGGTGAGTGGTGCCCTACCTCTTAATTTCCACCATTTTTTAGAAAGCAAGCAACAGAGGAGTTTGTTTTCTGATCCTTAAACAATGGTCTCCCTCTATTTCTCAATGGTCTCCTCACCACAAACAGCACCACAATTGGCCTTAGTACTTAGCATCCTTATTGGTCTCAACAGAGATGGTAACGAGTGAATGGTGTGGAAACGGAACTACCCTCGTAGTCTTAGCTGTGGTTACTCCAGATCAGGACTGAGACACAAATGTGGCAGCCTGGAGAGCTTACATTGCTGCTTGCCCTGTGACCAGACAGAGGACTTCAGTTTCCAGGCAGGCCATTCTAGAACTTTTGATGACCACACAAATTTCCTTTAAAAAAAACCAAATCAGAACAACCCCCCCCCCCCCCACAAAAAGCTCCCCTTAAAATTAGCATTAACCGAATTAAGCATTTAGTGTTTATTATTTATTTTTTCTCTCATGATTTGAGCAGACCTCTCCTGAATCTCTAACAATTACACAAGAGACTAGAAGCACAATATAAACTCATTCTTAGCCCTACATAGTTGTTTAAGTTAACCAAGCATCCCAATGCAATGCTGAATTTGTCATCCATATTCCTCTCCCCTTAAGCTAGACATAAAAATAAGAAAGTTGTGAAAATCTAGGTACAAAGAGAGAGAGCACCTCACCATTTCACTGCACTGAATTCATCCCAAATACAAAAAGCAAATTCTCTTTATGCATGGTGTGCAGACAAATAAATGAGCAGTTGAGAAACGTGTGCGGGGAACTATCTATTCTGATGGCAGTATCTTTTGCTGGAGATGGAATATCTGTTTGGGTGATCTGACAAAAATCTTTCAACCAAGTTCTTATGCTATAAGTGCATTACATTTGGCTAGATTCTTCTCTCATGTGATAAAGCAGTCAGGGGTCCATGTAACAGACACTCTTGCACTTCTCAAATATTTGTCTCTCGCAGGGTTCCACATGAACAATCTGCTCTTCTCATCAAACTCTTCTGTTTGGCAAACTTTAATGCAGTTTACCTAAATCCGTGCTAGACTGTAAAAGGCCTAATCGATTTAACATGTTTATTCCTGATGATGTCAGGCAATGATTATAACAAGCCACCAGATGAACTGATCTGTTGGCAGGTAGACTTAGGTTTCCAATCAGAGGCTTATAACATTAAAGTCAAACGCTCTTAGCATAGCTCATTCCTGAAAAAATGTATCCACCCTGGATAAAAAGTTTTCAGTGAGTTACACCAACACCACAAAGAAAAAATCCCTCCCTCCCTCCCAATAGTGTGCTGCATTCTCATATTGATACCTTAAAGACTAGCATGCAGATGTGGAGATACATTTCAAAAAGGAATTAGAAGTAAATCCAGGATTAGAAGTAAAAGTTTCCATTTAAACCCTAAATACCACAAGTTACAATGTTATCAGCACCATGATTAGAAGGATGAAGAAACTCTTTAAATATAGGAATGACGGAAGAAGAAAAAGTTCTGCTCTCAGTCTTGCACAGTAATGTGCAGATGTAGTGTCTCCTCTGCCTGTGTGTGTATGTTTCCTGCTTGACATTAGCAGGAAATCTACACATATAGGTTTGCAGAATACTGAAGATGACCACTACTGTGAGCATCTCAGAAGAGAAATTGGCTGTCCATCTGTATACATGTGGTATACTGTATGTTTCCTGTAGCTGGCCATTGTACTCCAGTTGTATTACAAAGCATGTTTCAAAGGGACCATCATTTCTTCTGAAATTACTGGCACCGGGGGAGCAGCAGACCTAGCAAGCATGATTTCAGGAGTTTATATATCTTTCAATCCCATGAAATAGGTCCAAGTAGCAATTTTCTTGGAAAGCCAAACACAGAGGTTTTACTTAGGCTGGAAATGGCAAAGTATTTGTATTACAAAAATAGTTACAATGCACTAGATATTTTGCTGATTGCAATAATTGCAGCAGCAATTTCCTTTTATCTAGTTCAAAGTCTCAGTTGCTTCAAGTTTAGAGCTGTCGCAGAGCCAAATGAATAATACAGGGCCCACATTCAATGGAGACAGTGCACCCAAACCAGCTGCTGGCAGTGGCCTACTTTTGCCAATCTACAGGGAGTGAGGGAAGGACCGAGTACACCAGGATGCAAGCTCCCATCTACAGTTAACATTACTCTGAAAATAGCCTATCAGAAGTATCATAGGTTAGAGCAACAACTGGATTCTTGAGGGGGATAAGCCAGCATTTACACCAAACTCTACATACAGGCAGAAATCAGTATTACTGCAAAGCTATCATATTTGAAATAAGAAGGCACTCACACGATGGCATATAAGATCATGTTAACGTGAAGAAACATCGGGCACATTATGAAATTAGGGGGAATCAAAAGAAAATTGAGCTGTAGCCAATCTCTTTGAGAATGAAGGTGGCACATCTTAACACTGTTAACTGTCTAGGAGAGGATTTTTTTTTTAAAATGACATAACATTTTGTTTTAACTTTAGAAAAAGGCTCTGTAATCTAACACGCTAAAGACCAATTCCCAACCAAATCATCCCAGCCATGGCTTTGTCAAACCTGGCCTTAAAAACCTCTAAGGAAGGAGATTCCACCACCTCCCTAGGTAACCCATTCCAGTGCTTCACCACCCTCCTAGTGAAAATGTATTTCCTAATATCCAACCTAAGCTGACAAAGTCCTAGTGCAGAGGATCCTAAACATCCAACCTCTTCTCATTTGCCATTTAAGCAGATTTATAATTTACAGATTATTATATCTTTACAAGCCTACCGCAGCATAGTTAGTCATAACTAGACAGATAGCCACTGTAACAGGAGTGCATACAGAGTGGCATGTGTGCACCACAGGATAACTGAGGAGTAAGTGAACCTTAGTTTTCTAGGTACTTTTTACAGGAGACTGATGAAAGTGTAGCTTTTCTGTGAATTTCTGATAGATCCCTCAGCAGGAAACAATTACATGTAATACCAATTTCCTGCAGAATCTCACAAATCCGTCCCTGCAGGGATTTCACCTTTCAGTGGTCTCTACTGTACAGTACACAAATCTAATTGGAATGGTACAAAGGCAGACCTGTGAAGCAACACATGTTTTGCACTCTCTGAAGGCTGGAGAAAATAGTCTCTCATCTTTTAATAAAAGAGTGTCGCCAAACTATGCACCCTCCAGTGATCAAGATGATTCTGCACAAAGCCAAGAGGTGGATGTAACACATGGTGGAGAGGACGGGAACAGCACATACAGCAGGTCCTGCTGCTTTTGAGGCACGACATTATACTTCTGCCTTGACAGCAAAATTGGTAAGAGTTATGTCTGTGATAATTGGACACACTTGGGCATTGAAACATCAGTGAAAGGGTGCACTTCCCTAATGACAGCCTGCTAGAAAGGGAAAAGCCTCCTGGGAATGCATTTCAACACCACTGAACTCTCCAGCTACACCATCAGGATAAAAGCGGCTGTCACCCCAGAGCTCTCTTGGAACGGTTGTCATTCTCCACCAGTAATAGCAAGGGTGCCAATCTGAGGAGATCACAGACGCAAACATCAGATACACATTTAAAAACAAATTAGAGAGAGTTGTTAACTAGAAACAGATCTTCAGCTGGTGAAAATTGGGTTAACTTCACTGAAGCCGAAGGAGCTACACCAGTTTACCCCACAGGATGATTTGGCCCAAGAGTCCAGCTCCTAGTGGGCGTGCATCCATAAATAAACTACCACCACAATTGGCACTAACAGGTATTCTTGTTGGCAGACTCAGCAGGGAGAGCGAGGGCTGAATGGACAGGGAATATGCACTACCTTTGCCCCAGGGTTGACCCCTTCCATGGGGGTTGAGGCAGGACAGTAACGGGACTCTCACACTGCTGCCTGTGCTGTTTCTGCTCTGTAGGTGAACAGAGATTTCCAGTCTCCAGGAGCCTCAGCCTGGCAATGAAAATTCACCTACACTACACTCACTTAAAGAAACCAAACAAAATAACCCAGGAGTTCTACTGGGTTATTGTCATAATCATTAGCTCACCTTTTTATTTTGGATGCCACTGTCTTTTCTCGTAGCTGCTGCTTTCTTGAATGGCTGCCAGCATGAATGTGGGCCCAGTTTTCAAAGGACCCCCACTTTCTGTACACTGAGCATTTGCTCAGGCCTCCAAACCACAGATTTACATAGCCAAAGTGGGTACTAAAGTATGCAGTTTCCCGATTACTGTGTACAGGCATGTGCACACACAGACCTTAGGCCCTTTGAAAACTTACTTCTGTGTATGTGCATTTGTCTGTATTATTCTTTAAAGCATCATAATATATATCAGATGTGCAGACACCATGATCAGCAGCTAACTGCACATTTGTGGCACTGGTAACAGAATGAACCGGTGAGCTTGGCCAGTAGCGTTTACCTGTAAGCAATCTGACATATCGCCCTAGCAAAGGAGGATGGTAAACACAAGCCAGTCCATTACAAGATAGCCTGTATCTTAGAAATTCTGACAGGTAAACACCAAAGAGACTTGTCCTACTTGGTCATGGTTATAAATATTCAATTGGTGTTTTTTTTTTAAACTCTATGTCTTTTCCAGTATTGAGCTATTTATTAACTCCAGCTCTGGTGGACTTGACATTAACATTCCAGTTGAATCTTATCTCAGTTTCTAAATGTAGCACCCTTACGGCTTTATCATTTAAAATGGAATTTCAGCATGGAAAGCGCATTGTCATCTAAGACTTAATTTTGAGCGTTAATAAAGAAAGGTAACAAGGTATGTGCTGCTGGCAAAGTAATAATTCAAATCTTCACTAGGATGGGGCTGAAATAATGAGAGGACTAGAACAGCTGGGAAAGCTCTTTAGCTGCAGTTTCTGGGGACCAAGCTGTGCCATGCTGCTCTGCAGATATGCAAGGAAGGGAGTAGGGTGCCTCTGAGTGGCAGCCAGGAACAAATGCATTCCCTGCCTGTTTTGGAGTCCAGAAACTGCTCCCTCTCTATACCCCTTGAAACAGTGGGTGTGGAGGAGATGAGGTTATGGATCTGTCCCCAAGCACTGGCAAGCAGAGCGGACAAGGTTGATGGGGGGAATATGTGGCACCCCTGTATGTGTGCCAGGGAGCTCTGAAAGGAAATCTCCCCACCCCAATGCAGAGTGGTGTCTAAATAACACAACAGAGGGGGTGGAGGAAAGGGGAGTGTAGAAGAACAGAGTGTAAAAATCTGTGACCGTTTCAGCCTTTGACTTTCTGTGCTGGTCTCTAGCACCTGAAGAGAGCAGAGAGAGGGAACAGTTCTGTGCATGATACTTGAAGAAAGCATGAAGCTATCTGTAGCAATTTTTAAAAAATTGTTCATAGCTTTCTAACTTGGGGGAGTTGAGGGGCACAGGGTATTATCTCTTTCAGAAAAGTCAGAATTTAGAGGCCACTTTTGCTATTTTCAAAGAGCTTAACATCTACAAGTCAAGGCGCTGGCCTGCTCTCTAGACTAAGATGAGCTTCTGTGTTCAGACTGATTGCCATAACACCATCTCTTGGCTATTTGGAAAGTTAATTATTTTTTCTCCACTACAGCTGGTCAAAAATGCATTTTTCCCCTCATGAAAAATTTTGAAACAAAAATTTCTCATTTCATGTGTTTCACTTATCCCAGAAAATTACACATAGTGTTTCCATCCAACATTTTGATTATGTTTGATTCAAACGTTTTTTTGAAAACTAAAAAAAGGTTGAAAGGTCAAAATTTTGGATTTTGTTTTTCCATAGATCCCAAAGCTGGAAGGGACCATTGTGATAATCTCATCTGGCCTTCTGTGAATCACAGGCCATAAAACTTCCCCAAAATCTTAGAAAAAACATCCAATCTTGAGTTAAACATTGTCCATGATAGAAAATTCCCCACAACCGTGGTAAATTGTTCCAACGGTTAATTACACTCACTGTTAAAAATTCTCACAGTCTGAATTTGTCTAGTTTCAACTTCCAGCCATTGGATTATGTTATACCTTTTGCAGTTAGATTGAAGAGCCCACTATTAAATATTTGTTCCTTATGTAGTTACTTACAGGCTGTAATCAAATCACCCCTTAAGCTCCTCTTTGTTAAGCTAAATAGACTCAAGGAGCTCAGTCACTATAAGGCAGGTTTTCTAATCCTTTAATCATTCTCATGGCTCTTCTCTGAACCCTCTCTAATTATTCAAAAACTTTCTTAAATTGTGAGCACCAGTACTGGACATAATATTGCAGCAGAAGTCACACCAGTGGCAAATACAGAGGTAAAATAACCTCTCTACCTTTACTCAAGATCCCCCTATTTATTCATCCAAGGATCACATTAGCCCTTTTGGCTACAGCATCACAGTCGGAGCTTATGTTCAGCAGATTATCCCTCTCCCTCCCCAAATCTTTTTCAGAGTCACTGCTTCCCTGAAAGTACATTCTTTGTTCCTAGATGTTTACAATTACATTTAGCTGTATTAAAATGCTTGCCATTTTCTCTATCCTGCCTTTTCACTGCTGAATTCAATAGGCTGAAAAAATGTTTAGTTTTCTCCCTCATTTATTTCCACCTTTCCCTTTCCACTCTACCTTTTAAAAACTTCATCAGCTTTAGAAAAGCTACAGTACTTTCCTCTTGCAACTCTGCAAGTTTTCTAAAGTTGGAGCCGTTTTTGTTCTTTTTACACTGTGATTTTTCAAAAGGAAAGATAGAAAAATGTAAAAAAAACAAGAAAAACCATTGTACATTATTCATTGTATTGAACTGAGTGACAAAAAGAGAGAAAGGAGGAAAAACAAAAATTCAAAATTTTGAAAAAATGTTTTCAAAAAATGAAACAATTTAAATTAAATGTGAAATTAAATGAAAATGCTAGTTTCAGTTCACTTTGAGTTTTTCCATTGAAAAATTTAATCCAAAGTGACATCTTCCTGCAACAAGCATCATTTTTGATGAAATCTCACTTTTTGGCAGGAACACTTTTTGACTAGCTTTGCTCACTAATATGGAGGATTCCACATATTCTTCCATCACCTCTGGGCTAGATTCCTACAGTTTGTTCTGCTTTGGGTTCCCTTTGAAGTTGATCCAGAAATTGCACCACCTGCTGAAGAAAGCTTCTCATTTGCTTCACATGGAGGTAGAAAGTATGTTGCTTATCCTTTGATATGTGCACTCATTGCCAATAAGCCAATGGATGCACCCTAAGGCTTTAATGGTGAAATATAAAAAGCCATGGGGCACATAGCCCAGCTTTCCAGTATCTCATCTGATATTCATGTCACTTCATCTATTTGTATTCATAATCTTGTAGATGTTGGGATTTCTCTAACAATCTCTAATCCAAACACGGCATTTCCCACTTGAGATCTCAGAAAGAGAGGAGCCAGGGTAAACATGTAATTTACATGTTAATAGAGGTCTGCGTCCTAAACTAGTTAGCCACACAACTGGTAAATTAACTGATATGCATTTTTTAAATTGCAAAAAAGACCACAAGTTAAAATCTGTGTTTGTAAAAGCAATAAAGAAACAATGAAAGAAGAAAGGATTAAACTTCTTTTTATCTGTGGCATTTTGAAGTGTTAATTGATATCAGGGTAAATCCAGGATTGAAATCATTCTACAGCACTGAAGACTATCATTAAGTCATGTGTATGAAAGGAAGTTGTACTTTAGGCTATCCAAAAGCTTACACAAAGACAAAGGCATAGTTTGATACAGCTCTAAAAGGAATTACTCCTTGCTGCCATTTGTGTCACCTTTACTCATAATGGAGGGACAAGCTAAAGGAACAGACCTTGGCAGGGCTGGTGCAAGGAATTTTTGTGCCCTAGGCAAAACTTCCACCTTGTGCCACCCCCTGCCAGCTAAGCCAGCCCCCACTAGGGATCTCCCCCCCACAACAGTAACCCCCCCTCCCTGCAGCAGCTAACCCACCTGGGGAAACTGCCCCCACGGCAGCTAACCCCACCCTGTGCAACTCTTAATACTTGCTTGTACAGTCTTATTGTAGGGCCTATTTTAAAGTGTATTGTTACCTTTAGCCAGTCTCCAGTCAACACTGCAGGAAGTTAAAGCATGGTTTTGCATGTATGTCTTGTGTTTTATTTTAATTGGGAAGCTACCAAATCAGTTGTGGAGAAGTAATATGCTGTCATTGAAACCTTTACAAAATTACTAACAGTACAAGTGAAAACAATGACACCTGATGTGCACTGGTATAAATAAGAGAACCAGACCCAGAAATTCTGGCATGCTTTGAGAAATAAACACTTATGCAGTATGTAATTACTGAATTACAATTGATAGTGTTTCTGATGCATGCTCTTAAGTTGACAAGCACTGTTATCTTTAGCAATATTAGTTGCCTATTCCACTTTCATATCAGAAACATCTGGCAGACTTTTGTACTATCAGGGTGAAAAAAATAACCACTAACTATTAGCAGCTTCATTCTTTGAATAAATTCTTTAAAGCTAACTTTACACTTGGAGCTAATTTTCCTAACCAAGTTGCAGTACTCTGTGAACAGGGGCTGACTGTATACTAGAGATGCAGGTAGACCTGTAACTATAGGTATACAGACATTACCAAAATGTTTGTTACAATACTTACTGGTATATTCAAAGTAAATAATTCCATTGGAGTCACTTCTGCATGTGTGAATTTGATGCTCTTCATTAGCTAGAACTAAGCACAATGAACCACTCTTACACTAGTGAGAATCTGGAATAACACCATTAAATTTGTCCTTGTGTGGGCAGGCACTGTTCCATTCTGGATCCCACTTCTACCAATACACCTTAATCCTGATCTGAAACTTCCTGTGGGTGCTGGGGTGGCCTGCTCTTTTAAAGCTCTGAGACCTGGAGCTGGCCATCTCCATCCTGTTAGCCTGCCTCACACACCTGGGATGGGGTCTGGGGTTAATTAGTAGGACCAGCTGAGTATGTAAGAGCTGATTCTCCCATACAGAGGAGTAGGTGGGGAAAATGTATTCAGGAAGCTTAAAGAGAGACTGTAGAACACGGGAGAGGTTCCTGCAGGGAAGACCTTGAGACAAGGGAAGTTTCTCTAACTAGGGAGGGCTAGGAGTAACCTGCTAAGGCAGGAAGGACCTTGAGACACCAGAAGAGTTTGGGGCTATTCCTAGCTTAAGGCTGGAGAGAAAACTTCTGGGTTTATTGCTGAACTTTAGTATAATAAACCATGCCCTAAGGAGGGCTGTTGTCATTGCATTCAAGAAAGTCTGTATGAAGTTGATTTAAGAAGTCCCTTGAAGAAAAGGAAAGTGAGGTAAGTCACCTGCAGAGCAACCTCTGGCCCTGGGGAAGGGCTCAAGAAGCATCTATTGGGTGTCTGGGAAGTGGGTGGGCGAAGCCCGCCCACTGCTAAAGGATCCTCCCCCAGCCTAAGGGGAGGAACCACAGGGCCACAGAACCCACTGAGTGCGGGGGACAACTAATAAAAGAACAGGGACAGGTAAAAGAACAGGGACAGGGGTGGTTTCTACCAGGGAGAAATGCTGATTAAAGTTTAGGTTGAGGCCATTCAAATCTTTCCCACCTGTGACCCTGAGTCAGGACTGAAACCCAATAGATATTTTACTCAGAATGGGGTTAATCAGGAGCTTCTCCATTTAAGCCAATAGTTACTCCAGTATAATACTGGAGTAAGTGAGCAGGAAATCAAATCCTAGGCCTCCAGAGGAAACAGGCCTTTAGTTCAGAGCCCTTCACTGAAAAGAAGGGTTTGTAATAGAAACAAAGATCTATAGTTTCATATAAATTACAATAATAAAAGAAATGCATAAGCAATCAAATAAAATATGCAATTAATTTGTATATGAATCTCTTGCTCCCAACTCTTACTCAAGATAGTTATATAATTGGAAAGCTAGATCAGTGAATGGACTTCAGTTATGTTTCTTTCTGAAACATTGTATCTGCCCTTCCCCCCCAAGCACTTGATTTGGGAGATGCTTGAACAGGTTATTATTTATGACAGTACAAACTGGTGGTACCAGGCATGCCTCTGCAGTAGGGAAGGAAAATACTAGCACCAGCTTCTTTGCACTGCATATGTATGTGATGAGATAATACTCATCTGGCACTGAGCAGCTACTGGAACTCACTAAATCTTTGTTTTGTAATTGCATGCAGAACAGCTACTGCCAGCATCATACATGATTATATAGCATGCTGTAATAAATTAAAGATCTCAATAAAGCTCTAAATTGTGTAAAGTTCATGTTATTTCCAGAACTTTGGCTAAACAGTCAGGGCCTGATTCCCCTCTTACTTACACTGTTGTAAATCAGAAATAGCCAATTGGAAGTTAATAGAACTACACAGGTGTAAAACTGGTGCAAGGGAGTCAGTGGCTTCTTAAACTCAGGTGGAAGATATCAGAGATGAATCACTCTAAAAAGCTGTATTAGTATTTATATGGTAACCTATAGTTAATTTTAACTAGTCCATGTTACTGGCATTTGTAAAGGAACTGGGAATCAGCCAGTCATTAGAAATTGTTTTATGTCCTGCAACATCTTGCCATATAGAATATTATTCTGTTAATCAAACTACATGATGAGGTATTTCCAGTTCAAAACCCATCTGGATAAATATGGCCAAATTCTGCTCCCTCTTACATTGCTGTAAAATCTAGGATAACTCTACTGACCTCAGCTTGGTCCAGAGTGCATCCCTGTGGCTTTTGTTGGTAAATTGGTGGGACAGTTCATCTCTCATAGCACTAACAGGAGCAGAGTGTCCAGTTCCATGGTGTTCTGGAACTATCTGTTTGAATGGCCACGTTTGAGTGAAACAAAAATGAAAGAGATGTGGAAAAATCTCTTTATGCCTATAAAAGGATCACATCGAAACCACAGGATTTTGTATAGGAACCTATTTCCTTAAATAGTAGTAACTGTCATTAGATACATTCCCTCCGTTAAACAAATGGTGGCACAGAAAAGAACTACTATATCACACAGCCATTCCCTCCTCCTCCTCCTCCTCCCATGTCTCTTGCCTTCAGAAACTGCAGATTTCAGACACAGAAGAGGAAAGTGATTGCAAAATAAATATACAATTAAGGGAAAATCTGCAGGGTGGGATTTCACTGCCCTCCTCAAAACCCACCATTTTCTTCATCTGAACTAGAGTAACTGAAACCTTGAACTAATTCTTACTGGACTGCTAAAATATTGTACAAATTCACACTGGAGACCAGCCCCCTGAGGCATAGCCAGGGTCCAGAATGAACTAGAGAAGAGTGAAGAGTCTGAACTGTTTAGCCCTGCCTTAGAAGCCACTGAGCCCAATCCTGCCGTTATCGACCAGCCTGGATAATCCTACTGATGTCAGTCAGGGCAGGAGTTGTCAGTGTCCCTTGTTTAGGGTAGGATTCTGACTGCTCCTCAAGGGCCAGTGGTTGAGGAATTTGGGTGATTCCATAGAGGGTGTGTGGCAGAAGTCAGTGACTCTGCTCCCTATGTGAAATGGAACCTAGTTTTGTAGGAGCATCCCACACATCGCAACAGAGTGGGGTTGGCAGAGGATGAAGCAGAACAGGTAAGAGGAGAAATGGGAACAGGGCCACAGGGTCCACCATTGCATGGAATGACTGGCCAATGCCTCCAAGGCAGCAGCTCCAGTTGCTGCAGCTTCAAGTCCAGCTACTACCCTGCAAGCTAGAGAGGGCTAGGAAGGGGGAGAAGATTCCTGACACCCCAACCCTTATGGAGCCCCCTTGGTACCAAGCATGGGGTGGGAGAAGGGTTAGGGTTGGAGAAAGAAGATAGGCTTTAATATTTACATTGCATGAGAGACCCCTCAGCCTGAGCATAACCTTTACTATGAGGTTTGTTGGAAATGGCAGTGGTTGTCATTTATAGGGGGAGTCTGTGTGGTGATTTGCTGATTAGCATGATACACATGCTGTACCGAATGGTCTGTGTAGCCCTTCCCTTTCCCTGGCAAAGTGAGGGTGTTCTCTGTGGCCCTGGGGATAATTATTGGTACGGTGAATTGCAGGGCTGGCTCTAGGCACCAGCAAACCAAGCACATGCTTGGGTCAGCACATTTTCAGGGGCAGCATTCCGGCAATCCTTTTTCTTTTTCTTTTCTTTTCTTTTTTTTTTCTCTTCAGGCAGCAAAAGCCTAGAGCCAGCCCTGGCAGCAGCAGCGCATCGTGCCCGGGGGGGCTCCCTGGGGCCACTGTGGTTCGTGCCGTGAGGGAGCAGCGCCCGCATGTTGTGGCTGGGCTGGGCAGGCGCAGAGAAGGGAACACTCGGGCTGGGGGCTGCCCCGAGGGGCACACAGAGTAGCCTGCAGATGCCGCAGGGTGGACCCCCCCCCAGCGCCGCAGTTGGGGCTGAGCGAAGTGGCCCGGGCTGCCCAGTGACTGTGGCAGGGCGGCCAGAAGAAGCAGCAGCAGCAGCGGGGCTAGATAGGGCAGGGTGCTGCCATGCGGGACCCATGTCCTGCTCTCCAGGGCTCCGCTTTTTCTGGAGCTGCCTTGCCCTGGCTTCTCAGCCCCTGCCGAGGTGGTCCCCCAGCTCTGCCCTCCTGGGTCCCAGCCAGTCCTGGAGGCAGGAGCCCTCGCTGGAGGGACCCTGGGCTGAGGCGCAGCCCAGGAGCCCCACTGCTTACCCTGACCCTGCCAGCACTGGACCGGCTGGAGGCAAGGTGGGAATGGGCAGAGTCAGCACTGGTGGGGGGGAGCCCAGGGCTGCAGCAGCAGGGAGTGTGTGGGGGGCGAGAGAGCCCAGGGCTGGGGCGGCAGGGGGTGTAGGTGGGGAATAGCACTGGTGGGGGGGGGAAGAGCCCAGGGCTGGGGCAGCAGGGGGTGCAGGTGGGGGATGGCACTGGTGCAGGTGGGGGGAGGGGAAACAGCTAAAAAATTTTTGCTTGGGGTGGCAAAAACCTAGCGCTGGCCCTGGTGAAGGGCAATCTCTGCCTCCCTCACAAAAAACTTGAATAAAGGGCTTTGGAGAGAAGTCACACCACAGACTGCATGCCAAGCCTGGAGCACTGCAGCACCCCATGTGGACATGAGCATTGCAGGCCTATAGCTCACACCCCCAGCTCAGTATGTGGCCCCCTTGCTTGCCTCCAGAGAGGCAACACAGAGCTGTGGCCAGGGCTCTGGACTAGGATGCAGGAAACCAAGATTCAAATCCCTGTGCTGCCAATGGTCTGCTGTGGGAGCTTGGGTGAGTAACTTCATGTCTGCCTGTGGCCAATTTCTCTCCCACTCCCACTATTCAGTTGTTGATTTAAATAGTAAGCTCTTTAGAGCAGGGAGTGTCTGTCATGATGGCATTGCACAGCCCTTAGCGCGATGGGATCCCAGTCTCAGTTAGGTCCTGTAACATAAATAAAAAAAAAAAAAAATAAAAAGTTACAGAGTGACCACCCCCAGAACAGTGAATTGCTGTATTTCTTCTGCTTTGGGGGCTCTTCTGTGCCTTCACTCAGTTCCACCCTTTGTGAATAGCAGGGCACTTGCTCTGCATATGTACATTTCTAATAAAAATATGAATGTTATTAATGAAGGACATTTAGGACTCTCATATTCAACCTCTCACCCTGTATAGTGTGTATCTGAAGGGAAAGAGAGGTGGTGTGAATGGAGGGACGTTGCACCAGAAAGAACACCGAATTAACTGGTTTTCATACTTCTTGAACTTTTTAATGTGACCTGGCAGCAAACCAGTGCAAATGACGTGTTATTTTTCCCTGCCTTTGTCCCAAAGTGTGTATTTCATGGGCTTAAAAGAATAGTCTATTAAATGTGATAAATGAGGCCATTTGGCACCAGCCTTTTAGCTTTTCTATTAAAATGTGACACAAGATAATGAGGAGGACTTGAAGAAATCCTTTGTGGTGTTGGAAACCTGGGGCACATGATATATGGAGTGGATTTTAAGCCTCTTCCATCATGTGAATGAGATCTGACAATATTCCCTTCATACCTCGAGAGTCTTTGACAGAAAAATCAGAGACAAGAAAAAAAATCACTAATGGACCAAAAATCAGTGACAGGTTTGGGGGCCGGGGGAGCAATAAAGATAAGAAGGAATTCACTTAGTGTGGAGCAAACCTGTCTCTGCTTGGTTTCTTTAACCTTTTATTTTAGAATTTGGTTAACAGCACATTTGTCTCCACAGTGGTATCCCTAATTAGCCAGACTTTCTCAATAACAAATTTGGTAAAAAGCCTCAAGAGATTTAGTCTTACCTCCACTGAAAGGAATTATGGACTAGATTTGGCCTCTACAGTGGAGGCTGGAGGGAGTGGTGCTGCAGGACCTGGATTATACAATCTCCAGGTGGGGAGATCCTTTTAGGCTCCTTTGTGCCACCAGAGCAGGCCAAAGTGGGCCAGACTGGAAAAGGGAATTCACCGTTTGTTCAGAATTATACATTTTGGGCCACGTGCTGTTCATCTCTATAGTTACATGCAGCTGCACTGATTTGATGAGCAAATTGGGTGGTTGCACATGCAAATAGCTGTTCAGACAACTGATTTTTACAGTAGGAATATAACCCAGGACACTTGTAGTAAGAGGTAATGCCTAGGTTAATTTAGATTAACTGAGCATGGAATTTGAATGTGACCTTTATTTTCTATGCACGTCCCCTGACTAGCACTTTAATCTGTACAGTAATTGCACTTTTACTACATATACCTCATACATTAGGAAATGTTCTACTGTGATGTGAGAGAGATGTATGCCCATAGAAATGCTAACCGAATGTAAAGAAAATTTCATAGGCTTTATTACCATACATTAGGCACTTCAAAAATACCACTTGTATTTTAATTCTGCCTACATTCTAAATGCTGTACTTGTACCTTTCTCCTGCTCTCACCTTTGTGCTTTCCTCCATGCTATCATTAAAGTGCAGCACTTCCTCCCTTTCCTTCTGCCTAAAAATCAACACACATATACAGAGCAAGAGAGAGACACAGATGGCTGTAGCCACAAACAAATAAGCAAAGAGACCAGAGTCTCTGGAAGTTTGAATCTATGTTGTATGTATCAAATATGGTCTGTGTTTGAATTAGATTGTCCCATGAATCTTCTGCAGGCTCTGGGTGAGAGCCACAAGGGGACTTAGGCACTGCAATGCTGAGCATCATGGTGTTCAGGCTGCAGGAAGGCACCTCATGCCGCTTAGCACTCTGAGTGGGAACCAGCTGTTTGTAGGCAGGTGGCTTAGGTATCTACGCAGTAACTTGCAGGAATGAGTGATGTATCTGTCTCACTCTACACAAACATTTAGCCTAGTGGTTAGCACACAGGCCAATATGTAGGAGACCCAGGTTCAATTCCCCTCTCCCTGTCAGAGGAAGGAACAGGGGTTTCCCTCCCCTCCCCTCCGGAGACCAGTCTAACCCTGGAGCTATGGGATATTCTGATGTGGGGCTCTCTCAGTCCCTCCTGTTGCACTCTAGATAAGTAATGAAGAGTAGCTGGGAGAGGGGGAATGGACCCAGGGTCTCCCACCTCGCAGGTGGGAGTCTGTGACCCCAAAAACCTCTTTCTGCCAGAGGGCAGAAGGGGTACACAGAATCCTTGCATCAGGTATGTGCACCATAATTCACCACAGATTGGCCTATAAGGTCCCTCCTGAGAGCCAGTAGCCCACTGGTCATTGTAATGATTGTGAAATACAGATAATATTTAAGAACTTATGGACCTATACTGGAAATTATGTTCTTAAATCCTTGAAGTTCAAAGCAGGTCACTAAGAGGTGACAAGCCTGTTCAGGCATGGGGCAGTAAATGCTTCTCTCTCTGTCTGGTCATTGTCTATTTGCATACTGAGCCACCAGCTGATCAAGAATGCAAAACTAACAAGATCGTGAAATCTACAGGAAGAAACACTCAGCAGGAGGGTGTCTGTTTATGACTAAAGATCAAAGGACTGTTTTGATATATCTGAGGTTGCAAAGAGACGCACAGTATCCTTCACCAAAGGGACAAATGGCAGTGTGTTTTGTCTGATGTAAAAAGGATCACAGCAAGGCCTGGCTGAAAACTCTGGAAGGACTTTGGGGTGAGCTTTGCTCTATAAGACACAAAAGTATCTAAGTAAATAAATCTAGCTTCTAGAATGTGTGTTATGACTTTATTTGATATGTACCCCTTTGGCTCTAACACTTCCACTTGCTATCATTTGAATCTCTTTGTAAAATAAACTTTTGCTTGGTTTCACTATAAACCCATAGGCACTGACTCTGTGGATGCTCAGCACTCACCTGTCACAGCTGATCTCCGGCCCGCTCATCAGCTGATGGTGGGGCGCTGCCGCCCAACAGCTGATGGGGGCCGTGCTGCCATCAAACAGCTGTTTGGCAGTTCGGGAAGAGGTTTGGGGAGGGTGGAGAGCAGCAAATGGACAGGGGCCTCGGAGAGGGGACAGAGTTGGGGCGGGAAGAGCTGGGGAAAGGGTAGGGCCTTTGGGGACAGGCTGGAATGAGGGCAGGAAGGGGCAAAGTGAAGGTGAGGCTTTGGGGGAAGGGGTGGAGTGGGGTTAGGGCCTCAGGATGAAGCAGGGGTGGAGCCCCCACCCCGGTAAAGGAAAAGTTGGCATCTGTGTATAAACGTATCTAAATGCTGTGTGTTAAACAGAGCAGTGATCAGAGGTAAAACTGGTGAGCTGGAATGTACTGGTAAGCTGGGAGCAGTGACTAACTACTGTGAGTGTTCAGTGGAGCAGGGGCAGGACCCTCCAGGCAGATGTTCACAGGGCTCAGGGTACCTATCCCTAATCCGCAGAGGGACAGTGGAGCCTGTGCAGGACGAGAGGAAAGGGTCTGTGTTGCTTGTAAAAGCAGCAAAGAATCCTGTGGCACCTTATAGACTAACAGACATTTTGGAGCATGAGCTTTCGTGGGTGAATACCCACTTCGTCAGATGCATGTGGTGGAAATTTCCAGGGGCAGGTATATATATGCAGGCAAGCTAGAGATAATGAGGTTGGTTCAATCAGGGAGGGTGAGGCCCTGTTCTAGCAGCTGAGGTGTGAATGAAAGAAAGAAAGAAACCAGCAGGATTCCACTGGCCATCACATACAGTCCCCAGCTAAAACCCCTCCAACACATTATCAGGGATCTACAACCCATCCTGGACAACGATCCCACACTTTCACAGGCCTTGGGTGGTAGGCCAGTCCTCGCCCACAGACAACATGCCAACCTGAAACATATTCTCACCAGTAACTGCACACCGCACCATAGGAACTCTAGCTCAGGAACCAATCCATGCCACAAACCTCGATGCCAACTCTGCCCACATATCTATACCAGCGACACCATCACAGGACCTAACCAGATCAGCCACACCATCACCGGTTCATTCACCTGCACATCCACCAATGTAATATACGCCATCATATGCCAGCAATGCCCTTCTGCTATGTACGTCGGCCAAACTGGACAGGCGCTATGGAAAAGGATAAACGGACACAAATCAGATATTAGGAATGGCAATATACAAAAACCTGTAGGAGAACACTTCAACCTCCCTGGCCACACGATAGCAGACCTTAAGGTGGCCATCCTGCAGCAAAAATACTTCAGGACAAGACTTCAAATAGAAACTGCTGAGCTTCAGTTCATCTGCAAATTTGACGCCATCAGCTCAGGATTAAACAAAGACTGTGAATGGCTTGCCAATTACAGAACCAGTTTCTCCTCCCTTGGTTTTCATACCTCAACTGCTAGAACAGGGCCTCATCCTCCCTGATTGAACCTACCTCATTATCTCTAGCTTGCCTGCATATATATACCTGCCCCTGGAAATTTCCACTACATGCATCTGACGAAGTGGGTATTCACCCACGAAAGCTCATGCTCCAAAACGTCTGTTAGTCTATAAGGTGCAACAGGATTCTTTGCTGCTTTTACAGATCCAGACTAACACAGCTACCCCTCTGATACTGTGTTGCTTGTGATCAGCGGAGTTAGGGAGCTGACCCCTGGCCACCATAGACAGGCTTCCTCATGCTAAGGGCAGATGGTAGCAAGGTAGCAGCCTCACAACCCTGAAGCATCACAGTGCCCTAACCACTGGACTAGAGTCACTCTCAATTTTGCCAGCCCAATGACTGTCTAAGTATTTATCCACAGTGGAACAGTCATTGGGCCAGAGAGATAGAGCACAGGCATCCACCTGGGAAGTAGAAGACTCTGGGTCCGTTCCTGATGCTCCAACTATTTTTTCAAGTATCAGAGGGGTAGCCGTGTTAGTCTGGATCTGTAAAAGCAGCAAAGAGTCCTGTAGCACCTTATAGACTAACAGACGTTTTGGAGCATGAGCTTTCGTGGGTGAATACCCACTTCGTCAGATGCATGAGGGAGCTGACCCCTGGCCGCCATAGATGGACATGCATCTGATGAAGTGGGTATTCACCCACGAAAGCTCATGCTCCAAAACGTCTGTTAGTCTATAAGGTGCCACAGGACTCTTTGCAACTATCTTTTTCATTATTTATCCAGAATGCAACAACTTCAATAGGAGAGACTGAGGGAGCCCCACATCAGAATATCCCATAGCTATGATTGAAGACCTCTCCTGGGGGGTAGGAAACCCCTGTTCAAACCCTTTCGCCTACACTAGCAGAGGTGAGATTTGAACCTGAGTCTCTAATCACTAGGCTAAAAGTTATAAGTTGGGCACTGGCAGCACCATCACCACTACCTTCTCAATTCTGAATGGGAGTCGATCCAGTAGGTGTGCTTGGAGGCTGACTAGCAGATTGGGTCCCGCCTGTGACTTAGGTGGGTGAATGCCTATCTTTCCCTGGTCCAGTCGCTCACTCTGGGGCTTAGATAGGTATCCAGACAGCTAGTGAGGCAGGATTGTGCATACCCAAAGGTAGGAACACAGATGCCTAGGAAGTTTTTACTCTGAAAAATGTAGGTGCTGCGTGAGTTTAGGGTCCTATAGGTTGGGTAGGAGTTTTGTGGATCGCAGTGGAGCCGAAACTGGGACTTACGTGTCTACACCCTGCATTTAGGCACCTAAGTCTGGGGTCTAGGTGCCTCAGTGATTTTGTGGATCCCACCCTCTGTCTTCTGTATGTGAACAGCACCATGCACATGGTTGGTACTTGATAAATAAGCACACCTCTCCCCCGTTATAACGCCACCCGATACAACACGAATTCGGATATAACATGGTAAAGCAGTGCTCTGGGGGTGGGGTGGGAGGGATGTGATCTGATGGATCAAAGCCAGTTCGATATAACACGGTTTCACCTATAATGCAGTAAGATTTTTTGGCTCCCAAGGACAGCATTATATAGGGGTAGAGGTGTAGATGTCCAGAGATATTAAAAATCAACTTACAAAGACCAGTGTCTACCAAGAGATTTCAGAGGAAGCCCAGCAAAAATGAAGATGTGGAATTCCTTTAATAGGATTTTACAAAACTAATTCCCAATCCAGGGTACCAATTAAGTGAACGTTGCTATAAACTGCATCTCTACTGAAGACCCAGTTCAGCCAATCACTTAAGCACCTGCTTAACTTTAAGTCAATGAGATTTAAAACCATGCTTAAAGTTAAACATGAGCTTAAGAGCTTTGTTGAGTTAGGGCCTAAGAGCTGAGTACTATGGGTCTGATCTTGCAAACACTTCCTAGCAAGCTTAGGACATAGGCTTTGTCTACACTGCACTTTCATGGTTAAAACTTTTGTCGCTCAGGGGTGTGGAACCCTCCCATCCCAAATGACAGAAGTTTTAACAACGAAAAGCGCCGGTGTGGACAGCACTTCGTCATCAGCTCTCTCAGCAATGAAGCTACTGCCCTTCACTGGGGTTGGTTTTATTTTGTTACTGGAAGAGCTCTCTCTCAACGACAAACACCAGCTACATTGTGCACCTTGCAACGGCGTGTCTGCAGCAGCCCTGCAGTGTAGATATAGCCTTAGTAATGGGAATAGTTCCCTAGAAGACAGTGAGACTAGTCATTTGGAAAGTTCTATTCCTGGTTGTAGTTTTCAGATCAGGCCTTAAATTAACATTTTGGGGCTCAGCGCTGCATTATTAAAGTCAATGAAAGTTTTGCCATTGATTTCAATTGGAGCAGACTCAACCCCTATCTGCAGATTGCCCAGGCTACACCTCTCTGAAAGAGTGGAATAGCATTGCTCATACATGAAGTCTTGGTGGTCTTCCCATTTCCCCTTCTCCTCCTCACTCATTCAGTTCCAACAAATTGCTGTTGGAAAGGCTCAGATGGTTTTACTTAAGCATTCCTGCTTGTAATATGATCCCCTTTGTATAGGGAAGTGAACTGATATAATGCATTGAATCCCTAAAGAAATAAAAATCAAATAGTCATAGGAAATATCAAGAAATATTTCATAAAATACATCCTAAACCACACAGTAGATTGAATGCTGCAGATGCAAAGCTTAGATCAGCCTCTTTAACTGGTGCATTTTCAAAAGCACAATGGCCTATCACTAAAACTAGCAGGCAATGGAGTTCATAACAAATTCATCCTTCCATCATGGACATGTGGGAGGCAAAGGCAGTGGAACAGGTGCCCAGTTATGCAGAGAATCTGCAGCTATACAGATTCCAAACCCACTATCATACTATACTTCCGTGGTATCTGAGCCCACGCTGGAGTCCAAACACTGAGGTTGTAATAGTGACTCATGAAGGGATTCTGTCCATCCCTAATGCTGCAGAGCCCCCCCAATACAATTGATTCAGGATAAGAGGATTAGGAGGATTTGACTCACAGCAATATACTATTTGGAACTGAAGGAAAGTGGTTCTATTGTGAACACCTTTAACTGGCTTGTTCATCTTATTAGTTCTAAAAGGCTTAGGAATTAAAAAAAAACCACAATGAGCCAATACTGCCCCATTAACTTTAGTGAGGTTGCATGGGGTATAATCAGGGCAATTTATTCGTTCAGAGCTGGTCAGCAATATGCATTGCCAGAATAGCTGTAGCTTGTTATGGAGTTCAGGAGTTGTTCAAAATATTTACTTATCTGACTGACAAAATGATATTAAATAACTTACACAGTTAAAGTAACCATGGTTCGGTGTAAACAATGTATAGTGCCTAGACTGATGCTAGACGCTACCTGGAGACCAGCAAGACTGATATATACATATATTGGGTTCATGTTTGGATAATTCCAGTCAAACTGAGACTAAATGACTACGTTGTGTTTTTAGTTAATAAGTAATAATTAATAGTTAGCACTTATCCAGCTTTCCATGTTCATAGTGCTCTACAGACACTATGGAATTAATCACTACAGCTCCTTAGGCAACTATTCTTATCCAGGTTTTACAGATGGGGAAGATGAAACTGAGAGGATGAGGCCTCATTTTCAAAAATAGTTTCTAATCTCAATTTTTTTGGATTTCTAATTTTAAAATGCCAGAATTTTCAAACATAGATGCCTAAGGTTAAGCACCTAAATATGAGTGGTCTGATTATCTGAAGTGCTGAGCACTTACAGCTCCCCTTGTAGTCAATTCTACCCCTTGGTTGAACCACTGTGATACACTATGGGAGTCACATAACCACAGGGATTTCCAGCCAGCTCTCCTTAACATGCTCTTGGTCTGGAAATTGTTATAAAAACAACTGAAATGCAGAGACTTAAACTAGAAAAGATAGAAAAGTTCCAAGCTTAGTTTGTGTTAATAAAGGACTGTTCAGATAATGTAGCACAAAATAGCAATTTAAAGAAATAGCTGAAGCTCTTCTCCCTGGATATATTCTTCTGGACAGATTTAAACTTACAAGTCCACTACTACATGACGCAAGTGAAGACAGAGCGGAAAATTAAAGGAAGAGCCTTAAAGAATCAACATTGACACTAATGCAGGATGGTTGGCTGAGCATGAGGAATGGCTGTATAATGGCTACAACTTCCCAAACAGGGAAAAATGTGTTTCTGCTTAATGGATTGAGGTAATAAAGTATTGATTCTACATCTGAAATTAAACTGTGGAACATTGCATCCATTTTGCTGCAGATGCCGTCCAATAATTCAGAAAACAGTATGACAAAAGGTATTTTGCAGTTGCTCCATCAATGAAAATAGAATGAAAAGGATGAGAACTACTGTGGTCTAGATATTCAGCACAATATATTAACCTTATGGAAAAAATTGTAATATATAAAGCAATGTTACAGTGCATTGTGCAAATTCAAAAATGCTTCTGCAGCCATCATCAGCCTCAGGGTTGATTGAATGAAAAGGATGACGGAAACCCCATCTATCCCAAAAACACTCCATGGAGCTCTCAGGAGGATGCATTCTCTTCAGTTAGTTCAAAACTATCATAAGTATGTTGGGATTTGCACTCAGTACAAGACGGGTTTTGATTCAAACAGTGCATTTTATACATAAGAGACTCTACAGAAAAACACTAGGTTTACCAAAGCAATTGAAGGTTTCAGAGGGACTTGACAGATTGCAGGCTGATGATGCTATTGTAGTTTCTGTGGAAATCTGGCCTGATGTAATTAACAAGAACGAACTCAAAACCACACAAGGACAAGATCAAAAAAAGATTCAGAGACGCAACAGACTCTTTCCATTGCTTTGCCGTAATGACTAAACCCAAATGGCCTAGAACAGGAAGAAGAGGCTGAATTATAGGTGATGGATCATAATCCTGAGTCTCTTCCTTCTCTTCTACCATTTAGAAGTGAAGAGTCAGTTTTCCACTCCAAATCTATGCTTGCAGAGGTTTTGTCACTGCTTGTTTGCATCAAAATGGTGGATGATTGAGGAAGTAAAATCAAGGGAGGCAGGACAGAAATTCACAAAAGCCAACATGCTAGGCAGGGAGCTGCCTAAGCTAATCAGTGGCAGATGCCAACCAGAGGGGTGCCTTTCTTATGGAGATCTTAGGATCTCCCTGCAGCCTCCTGCTAGCAATTCACAACCTGGGACCCTCTTTGGAGTTAAGAGCTTGTACCATTTTTGCAAAAACACAGGTGCCTAGGAAGCTTTTTGCTGAAACAATTTAGGCACCAAGTGAGCTTAGGTGCCTACAAGTTTCAGTGGGAGTTTTGTGAATCACAGTGGAGCCTAAAACTGGGACTTAGAAACCTAAAACCAGACCTAGGCTCCTCAATCAGGCTTTAGGCACCTAAATAATTTTGTGAATCTAGGCCTTTTTAGGCAAGGAACAGAGCACGTAGAGCTTGTGTTGACTTCAATGAGAGCTGAGAGTATTGAGCATTGTTGAAATCAGGCCATTTATTGAGGTGCCTCATGTAGTCATCTGATCCTGTGGAAAAAACACTAGATTATCCCTCTGTTGGAGAATTATTACTTAATCAAATTTGGTTTTAAAATTCAGTTTGTTTAAGTTAAAACAAATATTTGATACAGATGTTTGTATTTTCACTCAAGCTTGTAAGAGTTACTGCTTATTAATGACAACAGAAAAAGAACCCATGCTGTTAGCATTGCATGTCTTCAGAAATAATTGACCGTGGACCAGGGCCGGCTCTACTGTTTTCGCTGCCCTAAGCAGTGCACCGAATTGCCTCCACGGACGGCGGGGGCAGTCCCTGTGCCCTTAGGGCAGCAGGAGCATTTCCGCGGCAGGGCAGCAATTCGGCGGCAGCTTCTATGTTTAGCTAAAGCCGCCACTGACAGCTAAACATAGAAGCTGCCGCCAAATTGGTGCCACCGCAGAAACACGCCTGCTGCCCTAAGGGCACAGGAACTGCCCGCGCCGTCCGCAGCGGCAATGCCATGTGCTGCTTGGGGGCAAAACAACAGGGACTGCTGCACCTTACAGACTGCCGCCCCAGGCACCAACTTGGAATGCTGGTGCCTGGAGCCGGCCCTGCCGTGGACCAAAACAATTCCTCTTCCTGGAAGTCATTAGAACATTAAATTTCTGGGACAGCAATAATACCAATTAGAAAACTTGCAAAAAAAAAATCAACTCAGAGATTGTCTGACACTCGGCACTGTGATTGTGGCAGCCCCTAGGAATGATCTGCCTATCAGTAAGATCCCAGGCCTTTTACAAAATGAGATCCACTAAAATAACATGGCTAAAATATGACTGTCTTAGTGGGCAATATTTTGTCTTGATTCATATTTAAAGGAAAGGTGCATTATGTGAGTTAAAAGTAGACTGTTTCAACACGTGAAAAGTGTGTGTGTGTGTGAGAAAGATCTTCAGCATGGAATAAAGAGCAGGGAGGAGGCTATTTGTGTTTCTTCAAGATGCAGTATTGACAACAGTATTTCTATCTTAAATGTCTACTTTGCACTGAAGTATATATGAGTGATTGCAGCAAAGGTTAGTACACAGTAAATAAAGCCCTTTCTGTGCTGACATACACCCTTTTCACCCCGCCTAAATTGGTAAAATTGCCCTGGGTGTACGTAAACAGAGCATTTAGCCTCTAGTGTGAAGTGCTGTCACAGATGATAGCTAACTTACAATGGATACTGCAGAAGTCCGTACTCAGAACTAGACACTCTGAGTGTGCATGGGGCAGGTAAGGGGCAAAAGGAGGCATGTCAAGTTATGCTCCATCATGCGTTGTGGCAGCTCTTTGACAATGGCTTGGTGATTGCCCCCGATGCTAGGACTGGAAGTTCTAGGTACATTTTCATTTTTAAAAAACCTTTGTGATCTGTGTGGGGCACAGGCATGGAAACCACAAGAGTTATGTTTGTTAGGCTCCTATGGCTCCCTTTTGGGCACTGTGCTGAGTTGTGCAGCGTAGCTCAGCACAGTGCAAAGTTTAACATCAGACTACAGCAGAGGTTTAACAGAAGGAGGCACTTTCTTCCCTGCAGGTAGAAAATGCCAAGAGCATAAACAGCCAAGCTTCAGTATCTGCAAAATAAGAGAAAGAGGGACAGAGAGAGAGAGAGAGAGAATGGGAACACACTGCCAAGGTGCCACACTATTAAGTAAAAGGGAATATCATTTCTGTATCAAGAGGCTTTGACTAGGCACCAAAACTCCAGTGCTTTTGATGTGATTAGAGCCCTGCATATATTCTGTTCAATTACTTATATTTTCCCTATGTAAGTCTCTGGCAATTTATACATTTAATTTTAAAAATGGGCCCAAACTTTAGAGGAGTTCAGAATCAAAACCTGCATCTGGATCTGAATTTCCAGGAGGGGCCTTATTACTGTCAAGTGGTGAAACACCCACTCTCCCCTCACACCACCTAGATTCAGTGCCCAATCTGAACAGGACTTTGAAGTCATCCCTCAGATGAGGGAGGCCTTAAATAAATATAAAGAACTATCCCCTAAGTTTTGTGGCTCTGGGTCACTTCTGCTTATTTTTACTGATTTAGGTATTCTCAAACAAGAGGTAGTACATCAACCCCTTGTCTTCACACATGATTCTGTGCAACTACATTTGCATTGCACTGATACCATCATGACATACCAGGTAATTTCAACAGTCCAGGAGATACACGTCTGATGGATATCCAGGAGTTGGTATGCTGGACAGCACGGGTTAAGAACTGACTGCTCATACCCAGTGGTTTGTTCCTCATTGCTGCTTCCTTCCTAAATTCACCCAGCACCACTAGCAATGCAATTCGCCGAACTTCCCTGACTCGGCCTCTAGATGCCTCCTCTGCTTTAAAGTATTTGACACACAATGAAACAACCAGCTCACAGTGTGCCTCGCATTTCAAAACAGTATGATATACACAAGTAACTGAGGGGATGTCTTCACTGCAACTAGACACCTGCAGCTGGCCCATGCCAGCCAACTTGGGAACGCGGGGCTTGGGCTAAGGGGCTGTTTAATTGCAGAGCAGATGTTCGGGCTCAGCCCAGCGCCGGGACCCTTCCACCTTGCAGGGTTCTCAGAGTTTGGGCTCCAGCCTGAGCATCTACAGTATAATTAAACAGCCCCTTAACCTGAGCCCTGTAAGCCCACATCAGCTGGCGCAGGCCAGCTGAGGATTATTAATTGTAGTGCAGACATACCCATACTCACAAGAATGAAAGTACATACCTAAAGCACCCACTTAGTGGGCATCTAATAATTAGTTATCCATCTACTTCTACTGTTAATCAAAAAGTAAGGCCAGATATTGTTCTCTCTCTGTTACCAGACTTCTATTCTCTCCTCAGTCGGAACTGAATCACAAGCCAATAGAAAACAAACCAAGTCTTAAAAATCAGATTTTTTTTTTGTATTAACCCTGAAGTTTATAAACTTCTTTAAGGGTCTCACATCTCCAAATGTACACATTGTTTAGTGGTGGTGTGTGAAGATAACATGAGGCCTATTATAGCGTGTGATCTGTTTTATATAGAAACATATTGTTTGGAACATCAAGAAAATTTGTTACAAGAGATTGTATTGTCACCTAAGATTGTATTCCTTGGGAGACAAAATCCTTTCTGCCGTTATCTGAATTGTTCATCACAGATTTCCCTTACCCCATCTCACTGGTTTGAGCATAACACAGGAACAGATTCTGACACCTGCTGCAGTTCTTTGTACCAGTCTGCTGACACAAAGCCACCGTGCAGATGGTAGACCAAGCTGCCCGAATAATCTTCTAGCATGAGGGAATCACCAAGTGGAGTATGTCTAGAGTAGTGGCAGGACTACCCTAGACATGTTATCTTCCCCCCTGGTCCATGGTGGAAGGGGTGTGGGTGCAAAAAAAAGATATGGCTAGAGTGCCCCATGCCCTGGCAATCCTTGCCCTGCTGGAACAGTCCCTGAGCCTTGGGCAGTCTGAGCAACTTAGAGCAGCCATGACCTTGCTCTAAATTGTGCCTTGGTGCTTAGTGGCCTCAAGATCTGGGAACTATAAAGCTAGCTTCAAACCACTTTTGCAAACCCTGCCCCCCTGCAGCACAGACACGGCAGATCTGAGGACCTGGGCCCCAGTGACAGAAGAGAGGGAACATATGAAACATATTTTAAAGTATCAGAGGGGTAACCATGTTAGTCTGGATCTGTAAAAAGCAACAGAGAGTCCTGTGGCACCTTATAGACTAACAGATGTATAGGAGCATAAGCTTTTGTGGGTAAATACATGCGTCTGATGAAGTGGGTATTCACCCACGAAAGCTTATGCTCTGATACATTTGTTAGTCTATAAGGTGCCACAGGACTCTTTGTTATATTTTAAAGTGTATCATTAACAACAAATAATGATCTGTAAGAATTAAAGGCAATTAATTCATAAGTACACCGCTACCTCAATATAATGCCACCAGATATAACACGAATTTGGATATAATGTGGTAAAGCAGTGCTCTGGGGGCGCAGGACTGCACACTCCGGTGGATCAAAGCAAGTTCAATATAACGTGGTTTCACCTATAACATGGTAAGATTTTTTGGCTCCCAAGGACAGCATTATATCAAGGTAGAGGTGTATGTGGAAACCAGTTGGGAAGATAAATCGCACAAGAGCCATCATTTTTCTGTGAGGAACTGCAGAATTAGCTTCATGTCCATTACTCTCCAGCAAAAGGGCTGCCCAGAGGATTCAGAGGGCCTGGGGTCTTCGGCGGCAGGGGGCCCCACCACCGAATTGCCGCCGAAGACCCGGCACTTCGGTGGCAGGTCCCGGAGCGGAAGGACCCCCCCGCTGTTGAATTGCCGCTGAAGACCCGGAGCGGAAGGAGCTCCGGGGCCCCCGGAGCACGTGAAGGACCCCACTCCAGGGGCCCTGAAAAACTCTCATGGGGGCCCCTGTAGGGCCCAGGGTAAATTGCCCCATTTGCCCCCCTCCCCAGTGGCCCTGTGCAGCAAACACCAACTCTCCAACCAGATCCCCAATAACAGTACTCCAGTAATTGTTGGTTTAGGCAATAACCTAATGGGTTATAGCAAACCAAATATAAAGAGTAACTATTTGGGGTAAGTGGTGCAGTAAAAGCTGGGTTCAAATCCCAACTGGGTTAGAAATAAAAATGAGTTGGATGGTGTCAGGTTAGTTCCTGAGAGATGTTTGTCGTATGTGTCAGCTACTGCACTGTTTACTAATAATGAAAGGACTGGGACAGCAAGTGTTGCTGGTTAGGGATGAGATGCTCTTCTAGAGCCATGTGAAGAAGCTTGTAAAATTCATGCCTGCACTAGGCACAATGGTGATCACATTCCTGGACTATAATCCAATGGCTATATTAGTCCATCACCTTCCTGAGCACCATATTCACCCAGTAGATAGTAAATAAACAATGCTAATAATGAATATACTATAATGATTTCTTCTTCAATAGCTTTCACATGAGCATCTCAGAGCACTTCAGAAGCAGTAACCGATTCAGCCTCAAAGCCAGTGCTCCTTTGTGCTAGGTCAGATCATACAGGATTCTGTCCCTCAAATTGCCTCCACCAAGGGAGAGTTCAAACACATGAAGGCAACAGGGAATGTGTCCAGAACGGGTATGTATGCTTGCAAATGGAGTTAGGGGGATAGTGGATGGAGGTGTCCTCTTAAATAGGGGGAGGGAGAAGCTGTTTGTTCTCCACAAAACATGTCACTGGAACATAAGTCACAAGTATCAACGCATCTCTGATGGGCTGGATCCCCATAATCCAAGGCCCCCTGCAGCTGAAGGTTTGGCAGCATTGCCTAAATCATCTCTGTACATGAATTTACTCACCACTAGTACACAGCCACTTCGCAGTGAAGCACAGCAGCTGCTCAATAGTGTAGTTTTGTGCACAACAGGATAGGGCAGAAAATGAAAGATACCCAAAAACTTGACACTCCGGGGGCATTTAGACTGGAAGAACCTAATTACCTAGGTTGGAAAGTAGGTGGGACTCCAAGTGGTCAGGACCTCCATTTTACATTTCAATCATTTGCATTCATCTGTTAAAGCACCATGCCCATCTATGGTGCTGTATATATAACAACATTCAAACAGTAGAAAAAGCGAAAGGCTGGCAATGCTATCGACCAGTTTTGCTGGAACCATCCTCCCTCCATAACATTCATGCACATTTGAGCTTCTCCTTTCTTGGGTAAAGGAGCTTACAGTAAAATGTACTGGTTCTCTGAACATACGCATCATCATCAATACAAAAATAATACAACACACACTCCTCTGGCAGATTCCCATAAATATCTTCCATAAAAGTTCATTTTTCCACATGAACAAATTGTAAGTATGTGGGGGTTTTTTCCTCTGAATCTTGATACGGAAATTACAATTCTTGGCACTAGCCTGTGAAGTTAAAATGACATCAGCTTGACTTTCTAGACTGAAATTTTATAGTTGCTGCCTAACCACATTTCTTTGTCCTGAGAATATTCACTCTCCTCTTGGCTGCCTCTTTAATATGGCTTACTGTTCATGGGTATCATTAAAAGCTGTGCATGTGTATTCACTATAATTCCCTGTGTTCCATACCACAAAGCAAGCGGTGATACGGAGTGATAAAGCTGCATTTCTCTCTACAAGACAAAGAGGCACTGTCAGTTTTAAAGATGTGCGTGGTTTTGCCAACCTAATGGCTTTATACTGGCATTGCATAGTCTGTGGCATGAGAAACCTGACTTTGCTACCCATCTTAGGACTGCTTCTCCTTAGGACCAGTGGAGTCCAGGACATACTGTGGGAGGTGACGCATGTTGGGGATAGTGGGGGCAGGTGATGACCACTTACTGTATGAATACAGCCCACAGGCTGAAGCCACTCTACCAGCTATCAAACAGAGAAAAAGGATGAAGTGGAAGAGAGGGGGCAGTGGGAAAGTCAGCACCGCAAAATGTGGATGGGCTGGAGGATTCAGAGTGCCACCTGTAACAGCATTTGTTTGATGCTGTGTGCAGTTAGGGAGAACACAAAGAGCAGGCTAGTGAGTGACAACATGAAAAAAAATTAAACAAGCAATTATCTCAGTAATGGACACTGCCAGTATTTTCAGATGGTATGACCACTGATTTCCAAGAATGAAGACCTTAAGGACTGATTTCATGCCCAGGATCTGTGATAATCTAAACTGTGGGGGAGAAGCAAGGCAGGTACAATTTGTGCAGTTCAAACCTCTGAATACAGTTCAAGCTCTGTTTGGAGCACTACGTTTCATGCCTGATTTCAGAATCAAATAGGGTTTCAAGAAAGAGATAATGATTTTTTACTATACCACGTCTTTGAAAGCAACACAGCAAATATAAAGGCACTTAATTATCCAGCAACACTGCATCAGAAATACTCCAGAATAATAGCTCTGTTGTTATTTAACAGCACTAACATATACACTGTAAACATATCCAGTGAAATCCTAGAGTGCACAGCTTTTGCATGGAGATTACACTGATCAGACAACCCTGGGAGTGGACTGTACTTAACATTCAACAAAACAAATCAGGTTCTAGTTTAGCATTAGGCTGACTCGAACAGAATAAAATCCAGTTTTGTTACTGCACCAAACCCTATTTTATCTATTCTCTAAACACTCAGCCTCTTTTCCGTGTAACAGGGAGAGAATCAGTGCTGCTCTCCTCTCTCCATGTAAGCTTATCATTTCATCATTTCACTCCTATTGTAGTGAAATAGCCACAAAACCAGATTAACAGTTAAAGAATGTGAAGCCATTTGCCAAATGCTTCTTGCTCTATTAGTAGCAACATTTTTGCAGTTTTCACACAGAGACACACACACAGATATATAAACAGATTGCAGGAAATTTTTACCTTGCATGCAAACAGGAGAAATCCTGGTTTCCTCTCATGGATCAGAAGTAGGATAAAAAACCCCACCAAAACCCTAACAGACTCATCTGCTGAGAGTTCTCTAAATCCCAAGTCTGCTTCAGCTAGCGGCTCTAAGTTTGTGCTCTGAATAGAGGCTGTGTTATTTTAACCACAGGATTTCTAGTCATGGGGGAGGAGAGATGGATTAGGTACGTTCGCAGTCTAATACTTCAGGTTTACCTCAAGTGAAATTAACTACTCTAAGCCTGATGTAAATAAGAACTTCTGAGATATAAATTTCAAGAGCCCTCATACCAATTATGCCTAAACTAACATGTTAAATAACTGTGGAAAATTCCAGAGGAATAAGATAACATACTTTTGTGTTCTTTCTTAAATAAAAGGCATGTGTGGAATTTCATGCTAGATACTGACACAAGTGAGACACAACAGATGAACTCTACAGACTAACCTATTTAAGGTACAGTACCTTATACAGTAATGTTCCCAACACCTGTTAGGATGTGTTTCATCAGACATCAGAGAAATTTGATTGATCATGATCCATGGCAATTGCATAGTTAGATGTAATATTTCAGTAAAGCAAATAGCATCTTTTTAGAATAAAAAGCAACATTTGTAAAGGGGCCTCACCGGGCTCTCCAGTTTTATAGGTGCATAGGTGACAGTCAGCAGGAGCAAGGAGATAACGAGAGCTCTTGAAACTATCATTTGCACTCGCAGACAGCTGTAGTCATAGTTAAATGCAGGAAAAAACTTGTGCCCACAAAACTTTAAAAAAAAAATCAAGCTGAAAAGCTGTATTCATTGCCTGGTTTCTCATAACAGACACAGTGGCAAAGTATCATGGTTTGGCTAGGCTAAGTGACAGACTTCAGTGCTCACCTCAAAAGCAATGATTTACAAAAATTTCAGCCAATAGGCCTCCTTTCTGAGCTGAAAGTCATTTTTGTAAATAAAACATGCCCTTGAATTTTGGACTTAACAGAGGGGAATCATTTGCATGGAAAAAACCAGTGAGAACAAGAATACACTCCAATCTGTCCTTGACAACAAAAACACCATGAACAGAAATTCTGCTCCATTTTAAGTAAATTTGAGATCTAGAAATAATATCATCTTACATTTACATAATGCTTTTCAACCCAAAGCATTCTAAGTGCTTTAAAGCATAATTGACTCATTTGTAAACTATCAGCAGACATCATTTCACGCACCACTAAAATATAGCCGCTGCTGGGGTGAAATGCAGAAGCTGTTTAACAGAACACAGGAACGTTACCCCAAAGTTTAGGCTAGGAAGTGGGGAATAACATAGCCAGCTGAAACTACAGTAGGGTTAGGCAGGTAGCAAGTACTGTAATTACCTGAGCTGGAATTTGGCCAATATATCAGTGTCAATCTCCTAACTCTTGTGGGGTGTGGGGTCAAAACTTCAGCTAGTGTAAATTGGCAGAGCTCCATTGGCTTCATTGGAATTTATGCTGATTTACAACCGCTGAGGATCAAGCCCAAGTGCCTCTTTAATGACCACCAGCCATCAAGAGCTGCTTTACATTTCATCCACACGAGCTGTCTAGTGACAAAATGCTTCCTAATAACATGCTGGGGCATTTGTTCCATACACACTACACAGGAAGTACCACCTTCTGACTCACCAACCCTACTTCCTGCACCAAGCACTCTGCATGTTCCTTGGAAGCCTCTCTTCTTCTGACTGAGCCAGCCTCATGCAATTTAGCTAATTTTTTTTGGCTATGCCAATTTTGCATTTGGAACAGAAGAGGCTGTTGGAAACCTATGCATCTGAAATGTGAACCAGGCAAGGGCATATACCTAAACCAGAAAATACAATGAACAGAATCCCCAAATTGATGTAGGATTTTGTGATACTGCTATTATGGTCCATCCTACTCTCTGCATTTTCTCCCAGTGAATCTCCACCTAATCTATTACTTTCCTAATCCAGACACCTCTTTATTATTGCCACAGTCACAGGAAAATCCATGTCATTGACACTTTCTGGAACAGCATGGGCTTGATTGTCCCTGATCTCTCTTTAGGCCCTCAAAAGGGGAGAGGGTGCAAGGAGCTTTCTCATTCCTATATTCGCTGCACAGAGAATAGGTACAGGTGCAGTCCCTATAATCTCAGACCAAGGTCTCTCCCTGCTAGCATCCCCATATGTACTAGTCAATCAAAAGTCAGTAGGACAGAAGTGGATCTAAAGGTCCATTGATTACACGCCAGCTACTGGAGATAGCTGGGAGCATGAGCCTCACCCTCTGAAAGTGGGGAGGGCACTACAGACTCATCCCCTGCATTTTGTGATTCTCAGAGACACGCTTTGACTTACAGTACTATTTGAAAGTTCCGCCTGGCTGGTGCTGTTCTGCATAATCTAAACGTGTGCCTGTGCCTTAATGGCCTGAATTTGCAACTAGGACACATGCCTTGTTAATGAGGTTATTAATTTTTCCCTCTTGGGTTGTATAGGCTATCAACGGTCACTCCATCTGGCACTGTGCTGCTATTACAGCACAGACCTGAAAGCTGCACGCTGCTTCCAAAGCAAAGAGCCTTTTACATACTTTCATAGGGCTATTCCCGTCCCATCCAACCCTAACATTACAGACCATGGCTATTTTCTGAGCTTAAACAGCAACAAATTAGTGTCCAAATGTGAGACAAACATTCCTCTCAGATCATTCATTATGTTGTTTTGAAACATATGGACTGTTAGCAGCTCTAAAGAGAGCCTTTGGAAGCCTGCATCCTTGTCACTTAGATCAACCAGGGCACTGGGTGTGGTTAGAGTGGGAGTGGGTTTGGAAGATGAGAAGGGATCACTTGTATCTATAGAGAACCTTATGGGCTAATGAGGTAATGAATAGCAGGGAGAAGAAGGCAAGTAGGATAAAAGGATGAGCCATGGAGCCTGAAGGGAGGTTTCTATTAACTACTGCCATGTTAGTATTGTACCTGGGGCAAAGGGAGCAAATGATAATGAAGACATTGCTGACAGTACTCTGGTGAACTATGTATGCTGTTTAATTCACCTACAGGGCTTACCAGCTAGGGATTCCAGGAGGTAAAGGGGAAACCCATTTACAAGACTTAGTCCTACAAACTGCTGAAATCAGCCAATTCCCACTGAAGTCTATATTATAATGTGTCCTATATTTGAATATTTAGGAATTATATTTTGCATTTCAGTCATTGACTAGAGAAACATGGATGACAAATGAAAGGAAATATGAATTACAGTGAGCTATGTTATCAAGCAATGGCATGTCAGCAGAAATGCCCACACTATCCTCACCCTTTCTGGATGAAAAGGATGAAGGGCTCATAGCAGACTTTGTTGATAAAAACACACAATGGAGAACCAGGATGGGTGCACCAATTTTGCTTAATTTGTCAGTCTTGTAAGGTGCATAGAGACTAAGACCAGGGCAAAACAGTCGTCTGAAGAAGGAAGAAGTTGCTATAAGTAGAAATGCCAACCCAAAGTGTTAACAAAATCACACATTAGGCCCCAATAATCATGACATTGTCTTAAAACCATGAGATTTAAAAAACATAAAATAAAATTGAGATTTTTTTATTTGTTTGGTTTTTACCCTACAGGGTGCACTTGGGCCACATTTTCAAGCTTTTTTCTGCAATTATGGGGTCTAGACTCTTACTTTTATTTTAAAAGAAAGCTAAGTTCCTCACATAATCAAAGGACTCCAGAGGCTGGGGCTTAAACATACACATACAGCAAACAACCCAAGAATCCTGATTTAAAAGGTGAGCGTTAGCAACAATGCAAAGCCATTAGAAGAACAGGATTGGTTTTAGTTGATCAGTCCTGGGTCACTTTATTCTAGATGGCAGCCATAATAATTTTTTTAAAATTTATTTAAATTTTTAAAATTTCTAAAATTGCCCTTATCACAACTGTCTCTAAGCATCTGAATTTAAAAAAAAATGAAAACAACAGCCAACTCCCTAGTTAACAGATATTAACTAAAACTGAATAGGTTATGCAGCAGAATTTCTCATTAAACACAATATGCTGTGAACATCCTCTCAGGGAAAAGCCAGGGAAAACAGGTGGACCTGAAGGTCAACTGACCCAAGCTCTGTCAGACCAATGAGGGAAACAAATTCCAGAGTCAATAGCCTTCCACTGAAAATGCCCTTCCATTATCCCTGGACATTCCAATCTCGAGACTCTTATCGCAAATGCATTGACTGATCTCAATAGAGCAGAGAGCGAGAAGCAGTCCACAGATAGCTAGGAGTCAAACTGTACGGTGTTTTAAAATCAGTAACAATACTTTTAATTGTACTAGGAAGTGAACAGGAAGCCAGTGTAGTCTCTGAAGCACTGAGTTAAGGATGCCCCTTAAGACTTGTCCCACTAAAAAAAAAACTCTGCCTCCTGCACTGGCTGTAGCATTTACACAAGCGATTGTCGAAGCGCCTACAGAGCACATTGCACTACTCCAATGTGGAGGGTCACAGGGTACTGGGTAACTGTGGCAAAGCCCACAGATCACAGAGAAACTGACACCAATACTATGCTAAACAGATAAAGAAGGTCCTTCTTCCACCACTGTCCCCTAGGACTCCAGGGACAATCAGAAAGTCGGAGACTCCTCATTTGTAAGCCTCTTTGCCAAGAGAAGGACAAACATTCTGTAAGGGGCAGACCCCTCCCCCTGTAACATACTATCCCCACCCACCCAACCAATATCATTCCATCTTAACTAGAGCAAATCTCAGCCAGCTCACTTGCTCTCCCAGCCCAGCAGTGGGAAAACACAGACACCATGCTATCCAGGTGCATGGAGAAAGAGACTCAGAACTATGTGTACTGTAATTATGCAGCATAGCAGTAGCCATGTCGGTCCCAGGATATTAGAGAGACGAGGTGGATTAGGTAATATCTTTTATTGACCAATTTCTATTGGTGAGAGAGAGAAGCTTTCAAGTTTCTCTGTGTGAGCTCAAAAGCTTGTCTCTCTCCCCACCAGAAGTTGGTCAAATAAAAAAGATATTACCTCACCCACCTTGTCTTTCTGTACTGGACATGGCAAGAGACTCACAGCAGATTGCTGGAGGGAAGCTGACATCTTGTTTGTTTTTCTCTAGGGAAACATGAACTATTAAAACCAACCAAATGAAACAATTTACTAAGCACTAGCATCAATGTGTCTTATGAATGCATTAAGGATGGAGCCACTCAGCACAGGATAATGACTGTTATGATGGCCAGGACATTCAGCACTAGGCCAGACTAAAACTGAATCAGTTCAGATGAGATATTGGGGACATGCCAGGATGGCCTGAATGCCACAACTATTCCCAGTTAGGTCATATTCTGTGTTTCTGGTGTACTGAGCATCTCAATTAATCTATTTTTAAAACAGCACCTCCTGAAATCCCATTCAGATAACACAGCCATATTGCCCCCTTGTCCCCCTTTTTTTGTCTTAAAGGGCAAAAAGGGTGCATTGTTCAAGTAAATTAGCTTAACATAATGACACCCTCCTACCTAGGCTAAAACACAGCCAGCTAACATGGCTTCAGACACGTACACAAATACACCCTTGTTGCCCTTTAATACAGGATCTTAGCTCATGCTGAACCCGATACCTGTCCAGAGCGAGCCATGCTGACAAAGGCTTTGTTCCATCATTCAGGCATGTATCAGTTATGTAAGTGAGACGGGGAAGAATTTTAGGGATCTATGATGGTGAGTTCCAGGATTCCACATAGGAATGCAGGGATCCTCTGTTGAGTCACCAGAAGATTTGGTGCTAAACCGCCATCCAAAGATGCAGAGTAATTCTGGCTGACTCATGCTATCCAGAAGTTCCTAGAGGTTATAGGAAGGTTTGGAGCATCTCTCTGGGGCAGAGGAAGTAGGCAACTGACACAGAGAAAGTCCTGCAGGAAAGTCCTGGGAATAGCCAAGTCTGAGGAGAATATTCAGACTGATGGCTTGTCTATGCCTACAGAGCTGCAGTGGAGCATCTACGCCGCTGTAGCACTTAGTGAAGATACTCTCTATGCGGATGGGAGAGCTTCTTCTGTCAGCGTAGGTACTCCACCTCCCCGAGGCGCTAGCTATGTCGACGGGAGTAGCCTGATGGGACGTAGTGCTGTCTACATCAGGGGTTAGACTACAGCTCTCAGGGGGTAGATTTTCCAAGCAGTAGGAAAACAGACACCATTCTATCCAGGCTTAGTTCTTTCCATGCCCCCTGAGTGACATAGTTAAACCAACATCAATTTGTAGGGTGGCCCAGGGCTGAGGCTTGTGTTTTGTTCTGTAATTGGAATTACCAGTAAGGAAAAGGGTACATTTGGCCTGTATATGGTTTGTAAAGACTGTTCAAAGCAGGGTGGGAATTTTGCTTGCTTAGCTGGCTCTTTTGACAAAATTAAGCAGTTTAGAGAACCTGACAGGGAAAATTTATGACTTTCCCCAGAATGCCTTAGGATATGTCTTTACTGCAGAGTTATTTCAGGCTCTTACTCTAGTGTTGACTGGAGCTGGGAGAATACCTGATTTTTCAGTTCAGTGGCAGTTCTGAAAAATTGCAACAACAACAACAAAAATTAAATTCATTTGCATCAAACCAAATCTGAATATTTGGTTGATCCAAAAAAGAGAGCATTTGAACCTGGATCTCCTGCTCCCCCAGTGAGTTCCGTAATGAATAAAGGTGATAAGAGGGTAGTTGCTGCTTCTCCTCCTCCAGCCATTTTGTGAGTGGCAAAACTATTCATGTCATATTTATGAATAGTTTCAAGTGAACTGAAAATGCATTTTTCATCAAACTATTGGTCTGAAAAATGTTGCCCAGCTCTAGTGTTGCCCCAAATCCCATTCCTGTCCACACACCAAACCTCTCGCTTGAGTTTGGTGGCGCTGTCAACCCAAGCTAGTGGCCCTCGCTGGAGGTATAGGCTAGAACTCAGGTGCAGCTTTCACTCAGGCTGATAACCCACTCACTTTGTAGTGAGGATGCAGGCTAAATTACTCAAATACTGATAGTCCTCCACTGCTTTCCCATAATTCCCCCTGTGTGCCTAGAAGGACAGATAAATCCTTCCACAATTCATTGGGAAAGAATCATAGAGTGGCTCAGCCACACAAAGAACTCTGGCCTATGCCTCCAGAACTCCTAGTGATACACAGGGGTCAGTGCAGCACCAGTGAGGACACAGTAACTCAGGTCTTGCTTTGCAGTGGGTGGTTGCTCATAGCTGACTTAGGCTGAGCTGGATGCTAATCACCTGAGTGAACTGTGCAGTGAAGCTGTACCCTAAGGACCAGGGCAGTGCCAAGCAGATCTCCCAGAGGAATGGGAAGCATTTATGTTGCTTTATACTTGTTTTGGACTTTGAGTGCCCCAGAAGGGGTAGAACAGTAAGAGACCTAGCCAGCAGGCTATGTCTCTGCAACCCAAAAGACAGTGGTGGCTGAGCGTCCAGGAAGAGAGTCAGAAAACTCAGGCGATGTGTCTGCTGCACAGCACAATGCTGAAAGAGGGCGCTCTGGTAAGGGTGCACAATAACAAACATTTTTGATTTGGTTAGATAGAAGAAACAAAGGGATTTAAGGAGGTGAAGTCTGTGGCCTCAATCATGGATCACGAGGCAGGAAAAGGGGAGCTCTTGGATTCAAGGAAGGAAATGACCAAAGACTTGGATTTGCTTGTACTTAAGAGGGTAACTTGGCCCTAATTTTTTTTAATATAACAATACCTTATTATAAGTTCCTGTTGTAATTTGTTCCAGAAGTGACTTCCTATTTGTGGGAGGATTTCAGTTAATATTAATATGCTGAAAAAGCTACTGTTTTATTTTGGCACATGGCCCTGGCCAGCTGTGAGTACTTTACTATTACTTTTAGAGGTGGGTGGCATGTACTACCTACATCCTGTTGAAGCTTCTACGTTCCCCTTTAGGACAGAGAGGTTCTGTACATATCTGTGACTTATAGTTATGGCTGCATAACAACTTCCCTTGCTTTCTGGGGAAGTCCAATGTTAGGCAATCAACATGGAATGGTGACTGTTATAACTTGGAGGTCTTGTCTTTGAAACATTTCATAGCCAGTGTTGTTCTATTATTTCACACTGAATCCCTACACGGATTTGTGGGGAGCCAGCCCATTTAATAGTGGTGGGAAGGATTTATAGCTCATTCAGTGTCTAGGTGTTTGTTTGTAGAGCTTGTCAGAAATTTTCCAACAGAACGCTTTTCTGTCAAAAATGAAGTGAAACATTTGGTGGAAACATGTCTATTTTGATGAATCTTTCGAGGGAATATATGCAGGTTTCAAAACTTGCATGCCACACACAGACAGCTTCCTCTCAGCAACTTGCTTAGCTCCATGCCAGCTCACCCACCCATCTCCTTGGCAGCCTGGAGGACTGTCCCAGGATCAGGTACTCCAGGACTTACAGGGTCAGCGGCTCTAGTGGAGCCTGCCATGCAGACTGCCCCAGTGTCAGAGACTCAAGGGCTTCCAGGTCCCCTGACATGGAGCCTGGAGCTGGCAGACGAAGTTCTCATAGGATTTACAGGTTCCATAGTAGGAGAGGAGAAGCCTGGGGAGAAGGATTGGGTTGGAATTTAGGCTGTATTATTATTTACCTCATTAATAGAATCAACTGCCAAGAAGAGGGCGAGTTTGGTCCGACAATGTGTTCAGACTCTCAATCTTGCCTGCTCCCATGGTCCTGTGAGGAAGGTACTATTATACCCATTGTACAGATGGAGAAACTGAGGTAGATAGAGGCTACAAGATATTAGACCTGTTCTTACTCCTGTTGAAATTCAGGGCCTCCCAGGAGTGGGCGGAGGGTAAAAGGGACAGTTGTAACCTGGCATATGAGTTTGACTCACTTGCCCCTCTAGAACTGAGGGGTAGCCAGGCCAAACTTGAATGGCACTGTGACCCCAAAGACCAGGTTGCAATGCCAGAAGCAGGAAGTCAGGCCCATCCCCATAGGCTAGGAGCTGCAACTGCAGGGTGAGCACAGGGTGGGCTCATTCCCTACCCCCTATTGGTCCTTCTCTCAGTGGTAATTTTTTTGGAAGGCTAGGGGCCTGGTAAGAACATAAGAACGGCCATACTAGGTCAGACCAATGGTCCATCTAATCCAGTATCCTGTCTTCCAACTGTGGCTGTTGCCAAGTGCTTCAGAGGGAATAAACAGAACAGAGCAATTATTGAATGATTCATCCCCTGTCATCCTGTCCCAGTTTCTGGCAGTCAAAAGTTTAGAGACAACCAGAGCATGGGGTTGCATCCTTGACCATTTTGGCTAATAGCCGTTGATGGATCTATCCTCCATATTTCAGATTTTGCCCCAGGTTTCTCAGAACCTCTGTGCAGTCCTGCTGAAATCGGTAAGATTTTTGCCAGTAACCTGAATGACAGCAAATTGGGATTAGAACTCCCATCTCCCAGTCTGTGTTGCAGCTAGTCCACCAAGTTCTCTCCCTTTTCTTATAAATGTTTCACCCATCTGTTTATTATTAATCATTTGTAGGAAGTTAGGATGGAGCTGTACAAATAATGAAGCTTTCAGTTTGCTGGCAATTCTGAAAAAAATCAGGGAAAAAATAAGTTCAGGTTGATCCCAAAGTGATTTTTTTTTAATTTTTGACAAATTGATATTTAAAACAAACAAAGAAACAAAAAAACCTCCAGTTGAGCAAAGTGTTTCATTTTGATTCTGAGCTTTTCAACTTAAAAAAAAATTAAAGGAAATTTCAAAACAGAGCCATTTTGAATCAAAAAATTGAAATTTTGTTTCAAAACTGTTGAAACAAAATGTTTCATTTTTTTGGAATTTTTTTTTTGTTTTTCCTGACCAAAACAATTTGATGAAATTGACATGATTTTGCTCAATGTCACTAAATCAGCCTTTTTCTCTGAAAAAAGCTTCAGTCAAAATTTTTTACCTGGCTCTAGTTGGGGCCCCATTGTGCTAGGCATTGTACAAATACACAGTAAGAGCCAGTCCCTGCTTTGAAGAGCTTAGTCTAAATAGAGAAGACAGAAAAAAAATGGGAAGGCAAATGGGCATGGAGAGGTGAAGTGAATTGTCCAAGTTCACACAGCAGGTCAGTGGAATTTCCCTGATTGTTTCCTGCATGAAACTTTGCCCACTGAAATCTAAGTGCTAGCCTACCTCCTGTCTGTCCTGGGTGTTGTTTTCTCAACAGTTTGGTAAATATTTGCTTAGCTATCACAGCAAGACTGAAGACAACAAAACAGTTGATATGGGTGGGGAAATGAATGCAGGCTCAAAATTTTAGCGCATACTTCTAAAAAAAGTATCTACCTATCAGCTGCAACATGAGGTGTCCTGCTTCTGGCTACTTATTTATATTACAGTTGGCGAAACTGCTGACTAGAACATGGCATTAATCTGACTGAAGATAGTGCTGAGGGGAAAATATAATTAATAAAAAAGCATTATGAATTAAACACAGAGAAAGATTACCACCAAACCTACACTATCAAACCAATGTTTACCTCCCACACTGCTAACAAAGCATTCAGTCTTGCTGAAACAAAAGATTTCCCATATTAACTGCTACAGTCTCCCTTTGTTTCATCTGCTAAAGAACTTTCTCCCTGCTGTTAAACTACCATCAGTTTGGAAATCCTGGCAATATTTATTCAGAAATTATCCAACATTAATTGAGTGTGGAAAGTGAAATATCCTATTGCACCTCCATGGCTGAAGAAGAAGCTGAATCATGCCTTTCCTCCACCCAAAATTCGGCAGTATAGATCACCACCTCAGTACAATCTTAAACTGGGGGCAGAGTACAACAGCATGACCTCAATGCAGTGTTGGTGCCATTCCTCCTGAGAGGGGCAGAATGCCTCCCAGAACTCTCCCAGCGAAAAACACACAGATTGCTCCACCCCTTTCATTAGTGGCAGGATCTGGTTTATGTCATTTTCTTTGACACAAATATGGCTCAACCAGGGCTAAATAACATACAAACACAGCCCAAAAACCAAAAAAAAATTACCAAGGATTAGAGCAGACTGCCACACATGCAGAGGTTGTGTCCCTGATCATCACAGCTAATAGCCATTGGTGGACCTTAGCTAATTCTTTTTTGAACCCAGTGATACTTTTGGCCTTCACAACATCCCCCGGCAACAAGTTCCACAGGTTGGCTGTGCCTTATGTGAAGAACTTCCTAATGTTTGTTTTAAATCTGCTGCCTATTAATTTCATTGAATGACCCCTGGTTCTTGTGTTCTGGGAATGGGTAAATAGCGCTTCCTTAGTCACTTTCGTCACACAATTTGTGATTTTATAGACCTCTGTAATATCCCCTCTTAGTCGTCTCTTTTCTAAACTGAACAGTTCCAGTCTTTTTAATCTCTCCTCAGATGGAAGCTCTTACATACCCCTAATCATTTTTGTCGCCCTTCTCTGTACTTTTTCCAGTTCTAATGAATCATTTTTGAGATGGGGTGAGCAGAACTGCACACTATCAAGGTCTACCATGGTGGATCTACCATGGATTTATATAGTGGCATTATGATATTTTCTGTTTCATTATCAATCCGTTTCCTAACGGTTCCTAACATTGTTACCTTTTTTTGCCTGCCACTGTATATCGAGTGGATGTTTTCAGAGAACTATCCACAATGACTCCAAGATCTCTTTATTGATTGGTAACAGCTAATTTAGACCTCATCATTTTATATGTATATTTAGGATTATGTTTTCCAATATGCATTACTTTGCATTTATCAACACTGAATTTCATCTGCCATTTTGTTGCCCAGTCACCCAGTTTGGTGAGATCCCTTTGTAATTCTTCGCAGCCAGCTTTGGACTTAACTTTCTTGAATAATTTTGTATTCTCTGCATATGATATTCATGTGAGTTCAGCACCAGGCTCTAACACAGGCCTCCTGTGCAACTTAGGGGACATTACTTAGGGTCAGATTTTCAAGTGCTCAGCACCCACAGTAGGGACCAAACTTTCAATGCATTTAAATAAGAGCCAGACTTTCAAAAGTGTCCTGAGTTCTGAAAAACTGGCTGCTTATTTTGATGTCTAAGGCTACGTCTACACTACACACCACTTTTGGTGGCATGTAATGTACACACCTGCTGCTGGAGCTCTTCCCCTCTGCAGGCAAAAGACTCCCCCAGCAAGGGAAGACTGTGGCAGTGAGGAAAGGCTCCTTCCGGCTCCCTGCTGCCAGAGCCTTCCTCTGCTGCAGGAAAAGACTCCGGCAGCACACAGTGGCCACAATCTTTTCCCTTCATGAGGAAAGGCTCTGACAGGGGGGAAGCTAAGCCTTTCCTAAATGCCTTTGACCACCAGAGGCTTTCCTTGCCTCAGTGAAAGGCTCAAGCAGAGGAGCTAGTGAAGCTTTTCCCTGCTGTCTCTCTCCTGCCAGAGCCTTTCACTGGCATGTAGTTACACACTGCAGAGTGGACACCACCTGCGTTTCACTGTGCATGTAGCTACTTGTACACTACATGCCGCCAAAAGAGGTGTGCAGTGTAGACAGCCTAAATGGGAGCTAAGTTCTTCTGGAAATTTGTCACTGATTGAGGGTGCTGAGCTACTTAGAAAATCTAGACCCAAATCTCCTTTTGCCTCAGTTTCTTCTCTGTAAAGTGGCAGCAACTATCCTTCCTTTCTTTCTCCCTCTGTCCGGCTCACTGAGACTATGCGCTGTTCCTGGCAGGGATTAGCTCGTACTATGGGTATATGCAGCACTTAGCTAACTAAGAAGCCCTGATCTCACATGAGGGGCTCTAAATGCCATTGTAAAACAACTAATAATAATAATAATAATAAGCGTCAAATTAAAAAAAAATACAAAGGGAAACGCTGGAAAAGAAACAGTCATGTTACATTTTTGTCCTTTCTTAATCTGTTCTTTCTTTGTCTACTTAGTCCAGGGGTCTGCAACGCAGTGCCCGTGGGCACCATGGTGCCCACCGGGGCATCTAAGTGCATCCACGTACTGGCCAGCAGACAAGCATCCACTGAAATGCTGCAGAAATTCGGCAGCATTTCAGCGGCGATGCCTCTGGATGAAACCACTTGTTGGAGGCATTTCAGCAGATGCTTGTCCGCCACCACGGTCCTCCGTGGCTCATCGTCTGGCGCCCGCCAGATGAAAAAGGTTGGGAACCACTGACTTAGACGATAAGATGGTATGCTCCTTGGGCACAAGGATGAATGTAGTGTAGCTAGTACACTTTTGGGTACTCTATAAGTAACAATATGGATAAACAAGCATTTGCACACCTTGTCTAAAGTTAACAGCATCTGAGAGGGCAGAAAAAACAGGATTTCCTGGGAATTGTACAGAAAACATGGAACTGAAGCTCCAGGTTACAGGTAAACTGAATGTCCTTCCATTGTTCAGCTGCATTCATTCTGTGGTTTTGGAAGGTTGGAATTAAACACTTATGACTTTTCAGCTTCAAACACCAAAGCTGCACCTACTAGATCTGAAGATTAATTCACAAAATAACGCTGCAGAGGGGGTTGCAACCAAATTACACACTGTCTCTGGGAGAGTGAAAATTATAACTACCTGTTGTTAGTGAAAATGGGACCAGTCAAACACTGCTCGCCCCTGGAGTTTTTCATTCTGCAGAAATTCAAAGCTAGTCACATACATATAGGTCACTCACTGATTGGCCGCATTCAGCTGTTTAGATGTACTGGAGAGAGATAAGGATATTTTGGCAGCCCTCAAATTTTAAACTAGGAGTTATGTTAAAACTGAATAAAAGCGGCTTTTCCTACCAAATATTACAATAAAACATGGAAAAATTAAGAAAAATAACCCAGTGATTTGAAAACAAGTCACAAGCGCCATACTTTACTGGGAAGATATGTATAGCTGACAGTTAGGGCCTCATTCTGCCTGAGCAGGTCCTGGATGGTGCTGAGTGCCCTCAGCTCCAACAGAAGTCATCACACTCAACTCCTCATAGATCCTGAGGTAACTGCAAGGGGAGCAGGTTGTGCTGCTCCAGCAGCACGGCAGGGACTGAACTGTGACTCAAAGTCAGAAAGGAATCTCTGCTTCCCTTGTGCCCCAGGGAGGAAGCACACTGTGCCAGTCTTTTTCCTGGCGCAGCTTACTTCCTCCTAGGTGCTGGCCTGCCGGGGCATTTGAGATGGAGCCAAGGCTAAACCCACTCCCTGTCTCAGCCCATCTTCTTGCATCCTACTCGTGTGGGTGGGGGAGCAGGGACTGTAGGGAGGCTGCTTTCCCTCTCCCCAGATGCAGGTAGCGCTTGTAGGGAAGTGAGGGGACATTTCCTGTAACCAAGAATGGCTGTAGGAGAGGAATCCAGGCTCTCTGATTAGGGGGTGAAATGCAATGAAGCTTCTGTCAATAGAATCAGTACCAATCCCTCCCTCTGTCCTGTTTATCGACATTTCCCAGTTACTCCATCAAGTCAGCAAACACACACGAGGCCACCATCCTCACTTGCAGGGCAAAGGCAGTGCAGAGAGGTTCAAGAAAAGATGGTAAGCTATTCCTCAGTTTGTAAGTAAACTCCTTGGGACAGGGACCACGTCTGCGTATGTGTTGGCACAACATCCTAGCAAAACAGAGCCCCTATCTTGAGACGGGTGCCTCTGGGAGCCACTGCAATACACGTTTTTAATACATATATAATAATAGACAGTCTGAGAGGGCTCCTGGAACACTTACAAAGAAGTATTGAAAATTCCAGCCAATGAAAAGGGCTTTTGCATATATAATAGCAATACTCAGGCTTTTGTGCATGGTACAGAGCCCAAATATTGTAATATCATAAGTGATCCCCACAAAAGTGTGTCTTTGGAGTCTGAAGGTGGTTTTATGATGTCCAGGTATCTTTCACTGAGCAACACAAAGGCTGGAAGAGAGGCAATATGCTGTAATTTTCCTTCATACCCACATTTAACGTGCATCTCAGAGTACAGTATATTTCTATTGATATCTTAACAAATGCCAGGTTAGGATGCATTGCATCAAAGGATCACGTACTGGGCATGGGGACTGAACTGGATACAAAGCTACTTGCCTCTAGTTAACCTGTTCTAATTTACTTCAGGCTGCCCACAATCAGAAGCAGCTGCCCTCTGAGAGCTTGCTGGTGGCTTATATGGAATGAGTTGGTGGTCTCAGTTCAGATCCTGAAGAAGTGTCCCTGTTGCAATATGCAGTATCAACAGAAAAGTCGTACTGAGTAGGCATGGAAACGGAACTAGCTTTCTTTCCAGAACAGAGCTAAAGCACAAGGCACAGTAGCAGGATGCTGTAGGAAAGCATGGATGGCTATTACCCTTACTGCTTCTCTTCTGTAAAGGACTTTGGTTTCCAAGATTGTCAGTTACTTTGCACTAATATTCTAGAGTGCTTCCACTTACACTGATATAAAGTCAATTGGGTTATTCAAGATTAGCACTGGAGTAAATGAGAGCAGAACATGGCGCTGTGCACTGAAGAAAGACGGACGTGTATAACATTTGCTGTAATTATTTATTTGCTTTTATGACTGTGACCTTACTGCAGTTTTGATCTTGTCTTTCAGTCTAAATAAGGAGACACAATTACACTCGTTATAATACCTACAGGCAGATTTGTTAAATGTGTGATTAGTAAATTAACTATACATTCTCTATCTCTTTGTATATTTGTATTAATGTTGATTTAATTGTATTTTATTTGAAAAATAATAAAATATAATAGTCATTCAAATAAATCCATGTATTCATGTCTCCAGCTGCAGGTAGAAAAGATACAGAATTTCATATCTCCTTCAAGGATCTTAACAGAGTTGAGCGGGAACAGAATTTTCTGAGATTTTAAAAAAACTTCTGTTCCACAGCAAATGAAAAACCCTCCAAATTTTTTGCAGAACAGCTGCCAGCTGGCCAGGCAAGAAAGCAGCCACCTGACTCCCTGGGAAGTCCAGGGTCCCTGGCTGCCATGTGAGCTGCTGGGGACTCACGGCTTGCCTAGTTGAACTACAGATCATGGGAACCCAGATGGCCAAGGACCATGAGGCTGGAAGCTTGGGATTCCAGGACTTCCAGGTAGCCCATCAGTCTGCCAGATGGATTGTTGAAGAGCTGGAAGCCTGGGCCACTGAGGGCCAAGCAAGCCAGCAGTAAACTAGGCAGGTTTTGAAACCTGCCTGTTTCCATGGAATATTTCAGTTTTGACAAATTGTCATTTCCCAACAGACAAACTTCCCATCAGAAAATTGCCAACCAGCTCTAGCCCTTAGGATGTACGGATTATTATTTATTCTTTGTATCACTGTAGTGCCCGAGCTAAAACTCTGCTTTATAAACACCTCTACAATACAGATTGGCACGGCAGTGTACAATGCAGTGAGCCCAAAAGGAGTTTTGCTGCTGTATGGTATCCAACGCCTGCTTATTAACATGGCAAAAATCTGTGTGTTAGCAAGCCCATGCTATGCCACAAACTATATCATAGCAACTTCATGGCAGGTGTTATGAGAATCAAGTGACCTGATCAATCAGCTCAAAATCCCATGGAAACCAAGCTGCCTGGAAATGTATTTTCATTCTCTTCCTCCTCCTAGATGCAACTGCTGAAGTAAAAACAAAAAATTATATAAACTCCCAAGACCCAAATCTGTCCTCAGAGATACCTGTGTCTCCCAATGAAAGTCAGTGAGGTGTTGCATGTACCAATCTGAGAGCAGAACTGAATTCCTGCCTCAAAAAATGGACAGAAGAAAGGAAACTGGAGATGAGAAGCCGATCTCCATTTTCCACCCGGCCCCTTTTCTGGAGGCTTTACATCAGATAACGCTGCCTTTTCAATGTGCGGCACAAACCTTAATTGACCAATTTGCACAGCATCCCTAGGAGAGAAATGTTGTTCTCCTCATTGTACAGATGGTGAAATGGAGTTGCAGAGTGGCTACATAGCAAGTCATTGTCAGAACTAAGAGTGAAATTCAGGGAGTGATTCCCAGCTCATGCTTAATCCACTAGATCAGCCTGCCCTCAAAGAGGGCCTGTTTCTGTGCTTTCGTACACCAGCGTAAATCATGAGTAACTCCACTGGTATCAATGGAGTTACAGTAAGGTAAAACCAAAGTAAGATCGGGATCAGAGTTAACCACAAATATTGTACTGAGTGCTCTGCAACAGACAGGCACAAAGCACTGCTAATTACCCTTCCACTGACCTTGCTGTTATCTCTTATTTTTTCCTTTATTTGCTCTAATCCAGTTCTGTCAGGATTTGCTGCCCCTATGCCTGGAATGATCTCCCAGAACCTACTCCTCAAGCCTCATTCAATCCCTTGTAAAACTTAGAGGGTGCCACTAAGGTTACAAGAAGTGATTCCAGTAAAATACAAATTTTCAAAAAGAACATACACTCTTCACAAAGATGACTCCATGATCCATTTGAGTCATCACATGGTCTTGTTTATGGCAATGTTGCCAGCTCTTGGAATACTTAGTGTTTTTCAGAGGCCCAGTTCCTGGAATATGTGACTATATGAGCATCTCAGCTTTCATTAAAAAAATAAAAATTCTAGCCCTCATGTTTGTGAAGAAAGCCTTCAACATATGAAACCAGAAGAAAAATAAACAGAACCCCCAAATTATTATTTTATAAAAGCTCATGATCTTCAGACCAATCTTAGGCTCATGACCTATGCATGCGGCATAGTGAATAATGGTTTTTTTGGTTCGGAATGAGATGAACCAAAACAACAACAAAAAATCAGGTTTGATTCAAACCAAAAATCTTTTCTTTCCTGAAAGGTTTTGTTGAAATAAAAAAGCAAAGAAAAAAATATTATTTTCAAGACAGCTGGATGTTTTGAGTTGTCTGTAAACATTATTATTTCAGAATTAATTATTTGGGGAATTTTTCACTTTTTTTTTTATATGTATATGGGTTGTTGGTTTTTTTTAATACTGGCCAAGAATTTATTTGAAAAGCTGTTTTGAATTGAAAAATGAAATTAAATGCTTTGAAACAATGTTTTTTGTCTCTTTGGGGGAAAAAAATTCAACTAAAACCTTTCATAAAATCATAGAATCTCGGGGTTGGAAGGGACCTCAGGAGGTCATCTAATCCTGCTCAAAGCAGGACCAATCCCCAAATTTCACACAAATGACCCTCCAAATGATCTCCCAAAATGATTTTTCAACAAATACAGTGTATGTGGGGGGGAGGGGGTTACATTGCTGCTGTCTCCTTGGTTCTCAAGCCAGGGAGTGCAGCTTTAACATGTGCTCAGTGTTCCATAGGAGCCCTGCTAGTAGAAACGCATTTACTAGGATGATGTACCCTCTGTAAGAACTTGGAAGGATAGATAGAGGCTGTGCAGGGGATTCAGTGATATGGCACATCTCCAGGTGCACTGGCCATGCTTTCAGGCAATGCCACTTAGTTTTAGGGCTGTGATGGCTGGTGCTGGAACCTCCACCCTTTTGCCGGTGAACATGGGCTGCAGATGTCTTGCAATACCATAGCCACCTTCTGTGCCCCACATTACACTAAGACAAGACTGTATAACCCTGGTTGTATTGAGGCCATTGTTTTTTTAGCAGTGTGTGTGATTTTTTTTAAGTGGAAGAGGATAAAAATGGTGGCATTATTTCCTCCCTAACCTTCCTCTGAAATATTTACCACTTTATCCTGAGTATGGTAGTCATCCCATATACTCAGGGGCCAGATCCAGAGCAGGTGTAAGCAGGTGCTGCAGTTTGTTTTTTAACTTCCTTAGGGTGCACTAGTACCGTATTTTGTCTCTCAGCAGACATACTGCTGGATATCTATATCTAACCATCTGCTGTGCTAGCAATTGCATTGCATGTAATGATATGTCTACCTTCTGAGATAATGGGCATTTTGCAGGCAGGGAGCGTGTTGTGTGGGCAAAGGCTGAGGGATCAGCCAGGGGGCATATACATTTCAAATTGCTAGCTACAGCTCAGATTCTTAAGGCTAGGGAGCTTTGCTGTGTCCATTTTAACTCAGTAAAGCAGATGCAGCACCTTCAGCAGGTTGGTCACATCAACCAGCAGGGAAACATGTGGCTCTGTGGAGAATGGCCAAACCCCAGACTGTCTTCTAACATAAACACATTTTTGCATGAGGTGTCCTTGACTAGAACTTGGTCTCTTGCTCTGGCTCCACAGAGACTGGATTTACGGAGCTTCAGGGAACGCTGCAAGACATCTACTTCCCAAAGCTTTTCCTGAAGAGGTGGGGAGAGGGGTAGTGGAGAGTTTGATGAGAGAGGCTGTAAGCAGCTTTCACATTTGGGAGGATCCAATACTAATAAATAACACTAATTAATTGCTGTGGGACCACTGCAATCCTTAGATTAAAGTTGCTGCTTCTAGCTCTTGTGCTGCTATGCCTATACTGCTGAGACTGTTCAGCACAAGCAGCATATTTCCAGCAACAGAATTTGTGTACATAAAGTATATCTTCTAGCTATTTCATAATGGTCTCTGAAGCTTTAGCAGTGAGGTCAAAGGTAAGTGTGCGCTTTGCAAGCCAGAATTAGGGAAGGCTGTATAATTAATAATACTCATTACCACAGTTGGCTGGTATGTGCAATGGCTCTGTTTTTGAGAAATCGCCATTTCTGTGTGCATATAGGTGATAGAACAAGTGCTTGGAGGCACCAGAAGAATGGCCTCCTGCAAGGATCAGTATTATCTTCAATATTATTCAACTTATATTTGAATGACCTGCCACATACCAGGTCTTGCAAGTTTGCATATGCAGATGATGTATGCTTTGGCACTCAGTCACATTCCTTTGACATACGTGAGGGTGTTTTGAATGCAGATATGGTGGCTATGGACAATTATTATTGTTGGTGGCATCTGATACCAAGTGGAAGTAAGACTGTGTCAAGTGTCTTCTACTTACATCATGTACAAGTGGGCAGAGAGCTGAATATAGTTCTCAATAGTCAGTAAATAAAGCATGATTCGCACCAGCTGCTACGGTCAATAGAACTCTCACGTATTCTAACCATCTGTCATAACCTAGTCCCAGATTTGGACCTTAGCGTCCAAAATATGGGGGTTAGCATGAAAACCTCCAAGCTTAGTTATCAGCTTGGATCTGGTAAAGCTGCCACCACCCAAAAAATTAGAGTGTTTTGGGGCCCTCTGGTCCTCCCAAAAACCTTCCCTGGGGACCCCAAGACCCAAATCCCTTGAGTCTCACAACAAAGGGAAATAAACCTTTTCCCTTCCCCCCTCCAGGTGTTCCTGGAGAGATACACAGAAGCAACCTCCGTGAATCTAAGCAGAGGGATTCCACCCTCCCCCGTTTCCAGCCTGGAAACACAAGCACTTCCCTCTTCACCCAGAGGGAATGCAAAGTCAGGCTAGTAAATCTAACACACACAGATTTCCCCCAACTTCTTCCTCCCACCAATTCCCTGAAGTCCCCCACTAAAGAAAAAACTCCAACAGGTCTTAAAAAGAAAGCTTTATATAAAAAGAAAGAAAAATACATAAAAATGGTCTTTCTGTACTAAGGTGACAAATACAGGGTCATTTGCTTAAAAGAATATTGAATAAACAGCCTTATTCAAAAAGAATACAATTCAAAGCACTCCAGCAACTATAAACATGTAAATACAAAAAACATATAAATCACTATCTGATCTTTGGTACTTACAACTGGGAAACAGAAGATTAGAAAGCAGGAAATAGAAAAATCCTTCTCATAGCTGAGAGGGACAGGCAGAAGACCAAGAACAAAGGACTCACACACAAAAAACCCTCCACCCAGAGTTGAAAAAATCCTGTTTCCTGATTGGTCCTCTGGTCAGGTGCTTCAGGTGAAAAAGACATTAACCCTTAGCTATCTGTTTATGACACCATCTTACAAAGACATTGACTGAGGTTAAATTGCACAACACCCTGCTTGGGAAATTGGCCGGAATGACCCAAACGTTATAAACTTCAGCATTGGCACTCTTTTATTCAGTGGTGGAGTACTAGGTCCAGTATGGGCTCACTGGGCTCTCACAAGGATGATCGACATACAACTTAATTGCACCATGCATATTATTTCAGGCACACTTAAATCTACTCCTCTACCACTGGTTACCAGTTCTCTGCAATACTGCGCCACCCAGCCTTTGCAGAAAAGAAAGCATGGCAAAACTGGTGACAAAATTGTGTGATATGCCACATCTACCATTAATTAAAGACTTGTTTAATCCACCACATGGTTGTCTGCCCTCACAGTGCCCATGGTGGGTAAGTTTTTGTGAATAGGGATTTACGGTAGAGGACACATGGCGAGCTTCATGGTTCACAGAGAAAGTAACAAATAATTATATTGTCTCAGACCCACTCAACATCAACCTGGGTTTGATTTACCACGAAGGCAATGGAGCCTTCTCAACCACTTTTGTACTGACACGGAATTTGTACTGAAGCGGAATTTTGGTGGCATTTTAGAGACAGTCCACTATGTCAATATGGCCAGCCACAAACCATGACACACATTGTTGAGGACTGCGATGACTCAACTTCCTGGAGGTCTTTGTGCCTTGAACATTGTTGATCAGAATACTGTGGCTTGACTGGACTGCATAGCCAAATAAATAAATAAATAAATTACCACAGCATCTGAGCACTTCCAAAACATTAATGACTTTATCTTCACAATCCTCTTGTGAGGTAGGATAGTATTGTCATCCTCATCTTACAGATGAGCAATTGTTGATTAAGGCAGCTATGGCTGAGCCAGGAATAGAACCAAGAACTTCTGACTCCCAGCCCAGTGAATTAACCATAAGACTATCATTCTTCTATACTTAGGACCCTTTCAAATTCATGGCCATGAAAAACACGTCATGGACCATGAAATCTAGTCTCTCCCTGTGAATTGTGCTCTTTTGTGTACTTTTAATCTATACTATACAGATTTAATGGGGGCAAGCAGTGTTTCCCAAACTGGGGGTCCTAACCCAAAAAGAGGAGCTGGGGGAGTCAGAAGGTTATTGTAGGGGGGTGGCTCTCTATATTGCCACCCTTACTTCTGCATTGCCTTCAGAGCTGGAGGGCCAGAGAGCGGTGGCTGCTGGCAGGGCGCCCAACTCTGAAGGCAGCGCTGCTGCCAGCAGCCATGCCAGAGTAAGGATGGCATGGTATGATATTGCCACTCTTACTTTTGCACATCTGCCTTCAGAGCTGGGCATCAGGCCAGCAGCCACAGCTCTCCAGCAGCCCAGCTCTGAAGACAGTGCTGCCGTCAGCAGCAGCACAGACGTAAGAGTGGCAATACTGCAACCTTCCTACAATAAACTTGTGACTCTGCCACAGTCCTCTTTTGTGTCAGGCCCCCTACAGTTACAACACTGTGAAATATCAGAGTTAAATAGCTGAAATAATGAAATTAACAATTAAAAAAACCCTAAGACCATGAAATTGACCAAAATGGACTGTAAATTTAGTAGGGCCCTATCTATACTACATGGGACTTATATAGAGCATTATCAATTTAATTATTTTAATGCATCCATCCCCTAGCAGATTGTGGGCTGCTGTATAAAAAACAATCCCAAATAAAATATGAGCCAAAAACTCAAGCCAACTCAGATGCAGCTGTCCAGTAAACCTGAGCTAATAAAGAAAAGTAATCTCTCTGTCTCTCATGCACACACCCCAGGACCAGTGCAACCATTTAGGCGACGTGCTGGGATTTGGGGGGTGCCATTTTCTTCAGCAGCAACCACGGCGGCTGGATCTTCAGCTGCCCTGGTTGCTGCCAGCATTTAGGCGGAAGGAGCTGGGGCAGGGGAGCGCAGGGAGAGCCGCCTGCAGCAAGTAAGGGGTGGGGCAACATGCAGGGGAACTCCCCGCCCCAACTCACCCCTGCCCCGCCTCCTCCCTGAGCATGCCGTGGCTGCTTCACTTCTCCCACCTCCCAGGCTCGTGGCGCCTAAGCTGATTGGCGCCGCAAGCCTGGGAGGCGGGAGAAGTGAAGTAGCGACAATGTGCTCGGGGAGAAGGCGGGGCAGGGGTGAGCTGCTTCACTTCTCCCACCTCCCAGGCTTAAGGCACCAATCAGCTTAGGCACCACAAGCCTGGGAGGTGGGAGAAGTGAAGCAGCCATGGCATGCTCGGGGTGCTTGTGCACTAAGCAGGGGTGAGCTGGGGCGGGGGGGAGGACTCAGGGCAGAGGGTGGTGGGTGGGGAACTGCCGCAAGAGGGGCACCTCAAGGCAGAGGGGGGGAGCTGCCGTGGGGGGGCACCTCAGGTTGGGGGTGCAGGGGGTGGGGGTGCAAGGTGGAAGTTTCGCCTACGGTGCGAAACATCCTTGCACCGGCCCTGACACACCCACATGCATACGGGGCAAATGCTCCAAGGTGTACAAAACTGGCCTAAACAGAAAAAACTGAGCTCTGAATAGATCCCCTCCTCTGAACCAAGAAAGCTCTACAGCTCAGCTAACTTCAGGCAGAACCTTGGGCTGAAGCATAAAGATAACTGGGCTGGTTTCTAAAGCTTTAGCAACATAGCGGGATGGTGATTCCTCAACACTAAGGGATTAGTGTCCCAATTCAGGAAAGTGCTTAAGCATGTGCTTCAATCCTATTGACTTCAATGAAGCTTAACAACATACACAAACATCCTTCCTGAATACTTCCCCGAATCGGGGCTTAGTTTATTAATGTTTTCTTTGCATCACATTATTTATTAATATTCTCTATTACTTGGTGTAATAATATAACAGCCATGCACAATGGTATTCATCCAATCACCCCAAGCAAGTCATTTTTTTGACAGCTAAGCTTCTTTATATTGACATGTTTGTATTAGAATGAAAATATCACATTTGGAAGTCATAACTATCATCGTTATGGTGAAAAATGTGCAAGAAGATTTTGTGCTCTGGCTGCTCAATTTTTATAACAATTTTACAACCCTATAATTGACACCCAAAATGTGACTGTAGTTTATAGTCATGAGTACTCTCTAGCCAGCGCAGTAAAGGAAATTATCACCACAGGAATAGGATAATACTCTACTTGTTCATATCAGGGTGCTGACAGCAAAGCAAGAAAAAGGGAGTGGTTTTTTGATTGCTTTCTCTCTCCTTTCCCTTCCTGCCTCAAACAGGAGGAATGTGTCCTCAAAATGACCTCATTTCATCATGAGATTTTAAATGGTTTAAATGACTGAAGTAGGGAAAAGATCATTTGAGCAAAGTAAGATATTGAAAACAATGATGCACAAAGGAAGCTGAAGGGAAAATATAATTCTCTTTTCAATGTGTGGAGATACAGACTCCAAATTACATACACTTGCTGCTGATATGGTTTCCAGATATGTGAAAACACTGTCCAACCAACCTAGAGATTTCAGTTGCAATGGTGGCTTCCTAAGAATCTGGAACTACCTTATATAATGCTGCAATAGGAGACTGTATCCAGAAGAATACAGTTCTTTATTCCTTTAGTGATAGGTAGGATGGACTGCAGCAGTAGGAGATACCAGGGCCACCCAGGGGATTCAGGGGGCTTGGGGTCTTCGGCAGCAGGTCCGAGGGCGGAAGGACCCCCCGCCGTGGGTTTTCGGGGCACTTCGGCAGCGGGTCCCGGAGCAGAAGGACCCCCTGCTGCTGAATTGCCACCAAAGACCCGGAGTGCAAGAAGCTCCAGGGGCCCGGGCCCCTCGAGAGTTTTCTGGGACCCACAGAGCAAGTGAAGGACCCCGCTCCAGGGGCCCTGAAAAACTCTCGTGGGGGCCCCTGTGGGGCCCAGGGCCTGGATCAAATTGCCCCACTTGCCCCCACATCTGGGCGGCCCTGGGAGATACTACAGTGTATTTGACAAATGACTTGTTCCTGCAATGTGCTGAGTGCCTTCGACAAGGTTCTAAACACCCACAACTTCAGGACACCATTTCAGGACTTGGGGCTTGTTGTCTATACTATGAAGTTAATCTATTTTAATTGTACTGGTATACTTAAAGCAGTACTGGCCTCATAGTGCGGAGTTGAGGGGCACTAAGTACATCTCAAGCGCCACAGAAGAGTCAATTTACCTCAGAATGGTGCTGAGAGGAATAATTCACCTGATGTTAATGGACCCAATCTGCAAGGCCGTAGTGCCCAGAATTCCCATTAACTTCAGTGGGAGTCCCATGAGCAGGTGGCATTCGTAAAGCATTCGGAAGAGGCAAAGTAGTAAGCATCACTATTTATTAGTAGTATCCTCAGTGTATCTTTTTTAAATTCTCAGTTCAGAGATAAAACGAGGAGTTCTTGTGGCACCTTAGAGACTAACAAATTAGTTTTGCCTAAACCTTGCCTGGTAGAGTCAACACAAAGCATGGTACTCCACATTTTCAAAGAGCTGGAAGCTCAGTTTGTTCTGACAAATATTGTAAAGAACTAGAAGAAGTTGTAAAATAGTTTTTGGTTGTTTTTTTTGGGAGAAGGAGTGTTAAATAATGCTTTTCTGAGATAACAGAGGAAGGCAAGAAGGAAAGAAACACCATAATCCGGAGGGGAATTCAGAATGCCAGCAGATCACATAGAGTAGCACAGTATTGCACTACCAAACAAGACCATCACGGTGGCCACATTGCTGAAGCATAACCCTGCTTCAGTTATCAAGCATGCACTGAAAAAAGAGTAAGAAGAACTCAGTACTCTTTTCATCCCATCCTCTGTAATGGTATTGAGCATAATCCAACAGTCCATTCAGACAGAACACCATGGATTTAAATGGGAATTTTGCTTGAGCAAAGACTGGAGGGGCAGACACTTACTTTGCTAAATACTATGCTTAACTAAAGCCAGGTGCACTGAAAATGGATAAGAAGTTGCTTATATAGATCTTTGACGGGGTTTGGTTGCCCCACACTGGACAGGAAGGGGTTAGCCCCACACTCTGGACAGAGGAAGCTATGCCCCCTCACCACTACTGGGCATGCTGTACGTGCTGTGTCAGTATAAAACGGAGCAGCCCGGCTCATTCTAGGCTCATCGCTGGAGAGGAAGGACACACGCTGCTGGCTCCAGCCCAGGAGCAGCCAAAGCTTCAGATCGTAGGAGCCAGAGACGCCAACACCCAGGCAGGGGCCTGGATATCTGCAGATGCCCTGTGGAGGGTTGGAGTCACTGGGGGTAGCACAGCCTGAAGAACCCAGAAGATGCCCAGGACACAGCAGCAGGGGAGACAGTACGATCAAGTCCAGGGGAACTAGGCAGTGGACCGATTAGTGAACCAGGTTTTGAATCTGTGTGTTTCGGCCAGATCCCCACCAACACAGTGGCATGCCCACTTGCCACTACCGAGGTCCTGGGCAGGAACCCAGTGCAGGGGGATGGTCCACATCCCCCTACCCTGGCTGCAACCCCCAGCACCCCAGGTGGTGGCCCACTTCCCCAACTCTAGCCACTAGGCTGCATAGCCCTGCTGAGGAGACCAGCTTCACTGATTCCAGCCACAGGCAGCATAGCCCTGCTAAGGAGACCAGCTTCACTGACTCCAGCCACTAGGCAGCATAGCCCTGCTGAGGATGGCAGCTTTGTTGAGTTAAGCCACTAGGCAGCGCAGCCCTGCTGAGGAGGGCAGTTATACTGACTATGGCTATTAAGCCATACTGCCCTCAAGAAGAGGGCAACCATATTGACCCTAGCCATTGGGCTGTACTGCCCCAAGGCTAAAGGCAGGCAGGCAGACTTAACTATGGGGCTGTGACACCCTTGTCCTGCCCCCAAAGAGGGATGGGGTATACTTGCCCCATGGCATGGTCCTTTAGAAAATTGGACCATTTAAACCCCTATTGCATGGACTTTGCTTCATTCTTCGCAGGAAAGTTGTGGAAAACTATTCTGTCGTTGCTCACAATATTCTAAGTAAATTGACAGGTTTCCTTAAGAGAAGCCTTTGACCTAATGCTAACTAACACAGGGACTTTCCATTTTCCCTACCTCTTTAAAGCTGTGCTTCATCTCTTGTTTCTGGTTAGATGAGCAAGAGAAAGAGAAGGTGATGAATATTCATCTTTATCATTTTGAAGTGCTACAGAGCAATTTTTAAACTATTATATTTAAGGTTCCTACAACTGTCCAGCCTGAATTTCCAGGAATTTGGGATTTTGGCAAAAAGATATGCAGAAACTACCTCTTATGGATCTAGATGATGCAAAAATTATTTTACCAGAGACTGAATTTGATGCTTTTTGGTGAAAAGTTAACTAATGAAACCTCAAAGGCCCTAGGGAATCTGTTTCAAAAGAAGTAAATTTAATTTTACACTAAACAATATTTGAGCACTGTAAGGTTAATGGGCTTCACAGAGGTGTCAGCCAAGTGCACTTATGCTTTGGCTCTACTCACTATTATACAAATGGAAAAATAACCAGTGAATATTAGAGAACAGGTCTTCCAGATTGATGCTCTGCTCAGGTTGTGAACAATTAAAACAACTGGGCACAGAACTATTCTACCATCTAAGTCTGAAGTCTGGCAAAGAAGATATTTCAAAGGGACGACGACTATGCCAAGGAAGATAGCTAGCAGATCTTGAATAAAGTAAGACAAGGGAACAAGAAATCAAATTATACACCTGTATAACTTGCAAAATGGGGAGCCAGGGAGGAGAGATTTCATCTGGGAATTTGCCCTTGGTTTGGAGACAGCTTGGATAGAGTGAGATACAAGCCACACAAAGCAAAATGAGAAAAGGAGGAAGAAAGTGAATAAGAACTAAGTCTCCCAGAAAGGCATTTGAACAATAATGAGCTCAAGGTTATGAGGTCCTTGACTTGTGCACTCGCTTTAAAAGATAATGGGGTTCCTAGCAGGAGAATAAAGGCATCTTAAGCTATTAACAGCAGAGATTTCTCTTTTAAGTTCTCTAATGATAGCAAATAGGTGTCTGGTAAATAGTTCTCAGTGTAACCCTCAAACCAGAGATTCAGAAGCTGGAACAAAAGTCAGCCTGACCCACCTTCTGGAAGTGCTGCCATGGGAACGATAGTGACACAGTCAGGAGAGATAAAGGGGAAATTATGGCAGAGAGGGAAGCAATGTAAGTAAAGAGGAAACAAACTAGAGAATAATCCAAATCTTAGCCCTAAAGCTTCCTGTCAGTGAGGCCTGCAGGTGTGTCTTTTCATTGCCTGTGGATATCTGGGCACAAGCAGGGCAGCAGATCCCAAGTTGAATGTGCCCCTGCCTGCCATTGAGAGCTGGGTTTGTGGAGTTAAGGGGTATCCTGCTCAGCATTTCCTCTCATGTAGGCACTGTTCAGCCAACAGCTAAGACCCATAAAGAATGGACAGGAATTAAAATGCTATAATGCAATCACTCCACATATTAAGGGAGTACTGATGCTCTCGCTCCTCTGATAATTACATTACAAGGGAATTAAAGAGACAAGGTGGGTGTGGTAATATCTATTACTGAAAGGTTCTCAACATTTTTCTTTCTGAGGCCCCCACAACATGCTATAAACTTCACAGCCCACCTGTGCCACAAAAACTGTTTTTCTGCATATCCAGTAGATTAAAAGCCAGGGGTGGCATTAGGGGGTAGCAAGCAGGGCAATGCATGCAGGGCGGGCCCACAAAGCTAATTGCTTGGGCTCAGGCTTGGACTCCAGCCCTGGCTTCAGCCCCAGGCAATGGGTCTCGGGCTTCAGCTTTCTGTCCTGGGCCTCAGCAAATCCAACGCCGGACCTACTCTCGGGTTTATTTGGCAGACCCCCTGAAACCTGCTCATGGACCCCCAGAAGGTGGCAGACCCCTGATTGAGAACCACTGTTTTATTGGACCAACTTCTCAGCCACCTTGTCTTTCTAATATGCTGGGACCAACACAGCTGCAACAACCCTGCAAAAGGAATTAAAAATATCGATCACAAAACAGCACCTATTGTCACATACATTCTATCTTAGGTACATACTACCTTTGTGAATGACATATGAAGACAAACATTAGCAGAAATAAGATCACTTACTCAACCACACTCTCAATCTCTTGACTTCCATCTAAGAGCCACTGTATTTTCCTATGCCTCTCTGAAAAGATTTAATAGCCTGTCCAATTTTAATCCCTTTTTTTGTAACTGTACTTCTTGTTTGAATCCTGCCTTTGAAATGGCTGAATTGTGAATAGGTCTTGTTCAAAGTGAGAACTTTCAAATTTGATTCTGCTGGGAGACTGGGAAAGTCCTTTCAGACAATCAACAACAACAAGAACAAGAACAACAAAAAAGCAGCTTGTTAATGTAGAAATGTTTTTTTTCCCATTGAGTTTTAATCACTGAACTCTACTAAAGAGAAAATGCCATTAACCAATCCAGAAGTATTCTCTTGGCCATTGAGTAGATGTGGTGGAGGAATGTATCCCCTTGCCCTCTGGAAAGATTAAAAGGACTTTTATCCATGTAACCCTTCTGCCCCTCTGAGTTGGCAGCAACAAGGGCCGGGTTCAGTATCCAGGGGTTCTGTTTCAGTAACACAATGCATAACCGGCTCGAGCCCCCACCCAGTGACCTGGGACACTCACATATCACACCCTCCTGGGCACCTCTAGGAGGCAATACTTCCCCTCTCGCAAGCACGGAGTCTGAGTGTAGCAAAATCTTTTTAATAAAGGAAGGAATCAATGCGGCATCCCATTGGAGAAACACCACAAACAGGGTTATAACACAAACCATAAACAAAAACCCACCTCCAAATATGTTTGGCACTGTCCTTTTTCCCCTTAGGGTTTTAAGTCCAATCACCCCAAAGTCCAACAACCCAAAAGTCTCTGGTCAATGCCACCCCAGAGTTCGAGAGTTTATCTGTAGAGGTCCCTCCCCCCGACCTGGGTAGAAAGAAGCACCTTACGTGGTCTGGGGCCAACTGCCCTGTCTCTCCGTGGGTTCTGCTTCCACCTTCTCCACGAACTGCTCCGCTTCACCAGCACTCCACTCTGCTCCTCCAGCCATCCTCAGAAACTGCTCCGCTCCACCAGCTGCTCTGCTCCATGAGCTGCTCCAGTTCTCTCTGCAAACTGCTCGGCTCCACTCACTCTCTGGGCCGCTCCACCTGTCCCACAGCTACTTGGCTCTGCCAGCCACTCCACTGCCACCAGCTGTCCCGTGATCCACTCCAGCTGTCCCCGCAACTGCTCCACTCCGCCAGCCGCTCTGTTCCACAGTATATCTTTAAATCACCGCTGGAGCCCTGCTACTGCTACTCCAGGACTGCTATTTAAAGGGCCTGGGGCTCCCCATGGCTGGAGCTGCAGCTCTTTAAATCACCGCTGCAGCCCTGCCACTGCTACCTCAATATAATGGCATTTCACTTATAACACGGTAGGGATTTTTGGCTCCCCCAACCATGTTATATCAGGGTAGCAGTGCATATTTTCTTTATATTACCTTGAAGTAAATATATGTTTTATCTTATCTAATTTGGGTGAGTTTTGATTGTTACACTGGCTGGTATATTCAAGAACTCTGTCCTCTTACTCTGATGCTGTGTACCTTTTTGTATGAGACAACCTATGAACTGTTATGAACTAATGAAGGTCGAAAATATTTACTCATCAGCACTGCCAAAAAGAATCCTCTGTTGGCACAGAAAAGGTGAGAGAGCCTGTAGTTAACATGCAGAGCCACAGCTTCATATGGCAAGTCAACCATGGATTTGCTAAATGAGTCGTCTTGTATTAACAGCTTGAATTTAGTTTATCTGGTGACTCTAGGTGTTATGAAGCCTTTACATCAACATACAAGCCATAAGGTTTTACTTACAAAAGGAAACATATAATGGACTTGCACTTAGCTATGTAATTCACTTAGAAGTGGTATTTTAGGAGATTACTTTAAATTTCGGAATCAATCTTAATTGCATGCATAAGGAAATGCCATGAGGACTAATAAGACTCTAGCTGAAGCAAACTTTATTATGGGGAGATAAGAAGTAGAATTTATTTACTCCACTCCCTGCCTTAAGTAGCTTTGTTTTACTAATGGCATTTCTCTTATCTAGGCAGGGAACCTCATGGATTTGAAATGTTTTATTACCTACACGAATTCCATCTACTAGTGTCTGTTAGTTTTAGCTTTGCTGACATACTCTTTTTAGATGTACCTGTGAGGAACAGAATGGGAGTTTATCAATCACAATGTGCAGAAAGAAAAATTACCAAAAAAATTGCAAGCTGTTAATTACTTTATCTTTTGAAGAAAGTCTGCATTATAGATGATTTATGTAATGAGAATAGCCCCAGACAGCCATGAAAGCAAAGAAACAGATGAGGGAAACTAAGAAAAAAGGGATGGAGAATCAATGGAGAAACTGATGGAAAAAGCTTTAAACACAAGAGCAGGTATCCCTGGCAAAAACAGGACAGGAGGAGAAAAATAATCATTTATATTATATAGTACTATGTTAAAGCAAATTTCAGTGACATCCTAAGAGACATGAGATTGGGAAACAAAGGCAAGTGTCTACCTTTATTTTCTTAAGTCCCAAAAAAAGTTTACCAGATATCTCGACTCACTTAGATGTGTCTCTAGATCCACCTTAAAAGATCCAAGCTTTTCCCGAGCCAGGGAATTTTCCACGCGGCAGTTGCCGCACAGGTGGATCATGTGTTAAGTGTCTATCATCCCTGAAGAAAGAAAGAAGTGCAAGTGAAGGACAAGTCCATCTGTGAGTCACATTATAGAGGAGATTAAGTGCCTCTGTGGACATTATGCGAGTGAAGAGGTACAGGAGCATATGGCTTTTCAAAGAGTGCTCTTCATCAGAATGCTATGCATGAGAGATTGGATCGTTTAGGGGACTGGTCATGGGATACAAACTCATTCAGCTCTAGGTTGTGGGTATGAAAGCTATTCTCTTTTTCTTTTGCTGACCTGTGTTGACTGAGTTGATGGTCGCAGACTTGTTTTGAGTGGACATGTGCCCAAATTACAATGGTTATTTTTTGGTAGGCTCAGCAGAAAAGCTCAGGATTGAATAGACATCAAGATCAACCTATCCTTTCCCCCTAAGGACAGATGCCATGAGTTTGTGTTGGGAAGTGTGCAGTGCTGATGCTCAGACTCTACTGTTGTGGAGATAAACAATTGACTTCAGGCTCCTTGTCTGTCAGTTCATTTCCTTTCACCGAATGCTCATTTCACCTGAAGACCCACTGCTAACTCAAATTTATAGCATTAAAATAATGTGTATTTAAGAGCTCCAACCCATGTTATATCTGTGTATATTTTTTATTTCACGTATTTAAAAAAACACAAATAAACATTCTAGTGTGGTGCTTTGAAGACTCTTGTAAAAACCCACCTGGCTGCATTAATGTGCGTAGGGAATATGTATGAAGGTGGTTCAGGATTGACTTCCAGGTCATGAAGATTGCTAATCTCTGGCCCGAATCTGCACTATTCTTTAAGTTTTGGACTTTCATCATCTCTCCAGATATGCACATATAACATTTATGGAGTTATTCTTTTATCATCTCTCCTCCTCTATTGTTCTTGATCATAGCTTCTGAGACAATGATGATCCTTCCTATATAAGAAATTCATTGTGCTATTGTTTGCATAAAGGGCCAGCATAAAGCACCGTAGACTAGATGACTGCAGCCTGTGAAGGAGAAGGAAAACAAGATTTCATCTTCTTGACTTTCAGAAAGATGCCAGCCACATAATGACCTGGATGGACTCTCCAAAATGGAATTTAGAGAGAGGTGATTTGCAGCTAGAGGATAAGTGGGAAAGGAAATACCCAGAGAAGCTGATGTATTGGGGAAAAAAACTAGAAGAGTTCTATTTTGAAATAGTTCTACTTGTTTGTTTTATTGGAGTAACATCCTAGACCTCCAGTGGCGGTATGCCAGGGATGAATTTGGCCCAGGGCATTTTCTTTCTCAGTTCGCTAGAAACAAGCAGCGTGCATAGTTCCAGGATCACCCATAACTGGACTTCAAAACAACAACAACAACAAAACTAGAATAGAATGAAAGGGGAAAACAGGAACATCAAGAAAATGGGAAGGAAGAGGGAAGAATAAGCCACCAGAGTAAAAGATTTCAACTGTCTGTCCCACAATGGCATATGGCAGAGTGACTGAATACAGCAGGGACAAAGTGGGTGAGGTAATACCTTTTATTGGACCAACTTTGGTCCAGCAAAAGATATTACCTCATCACTTTGTCTCTCTAATATCTTAGGACTGACATGGCTACAACAACACTGCATACAACAGTGAATGCAGCAGGGATATAAATGCAGCTGCAGAAATGCCCTCTGCAATGCACCAGAGGAAACCAGGCAATCCCTTGGAACACAGGATGACATAGTGTTCCTGTAGGAAACCACCATACCCTGTGACACTGCCTAATTACCTAGGTTTCACCCCATTGCACTGGAAAGTTTGTCATGCAAGAGTCACTTTCTGTTAGAGATAAATGTCTCTTTCCTTCAGAATATAATGTGGACAACATGGACATGATGCCTGGAATAAAAACACAAAATGGGGTTGTCAACTTCCATGGACAAATTAAACATGCTGTGTCTTTAAAGCCAGATGATAGGGAGTGTTTGTTTAGATAATAGCCCTATTGCAAATTTGGAGCTGCCAAACAGGCCCTGAAACTTTCAACATAAACAACAAAGACACTAAAATAAACTCTCAGAAAGAATAAAAGTGACAGAAGCCTTTTCATCTGCATGAATCATGTACTAAATATTGTTTCTAAGAAAGTAAACTGGCTTCATATAGTCTTAACCAGCAAGTAGAATGGGGAAGGTATTGTTGTTAGAGTTTTCTATAAGTAAATACAAAACGTTATAGGAAAAATGTTCAGTAACATTATAAAAAAAACCTGTTTAATGTTTGCAACCCAAAGTGCTACATTCACTGTGTCAGAAACTGAAACTACATTAGACTTGCTGTCTGCGTTAGCAAAGGTGGGAGTGGTAGTGCAGAAGGCTCTGGTAGTTGCTGGAATTTCAGCTATTGTGTTATCTATTGCTTGGCTCAGAGCAAATCTAGATGACACCAGTGGCCGTCAGCACTTTGTCTATGTCAAATGCACAGACTCAGGGCACCAGGATGAAGGTAACTGCATGACATTTATTGCCTATTACCCTAGAGCAGTGGTTTCCAACCTGTGGTGCCCTGACCCCTGCGGGTCCGCAAACTATGTCTTCAATTTCCAAGGGGGTCCGCACCTCCATTTGAAATTTTTTAGGGGCCCACAAATGAAAAAAAGGTTGAAAACCACTGCTCTAGTGCTTTCACACTTCTCCCATTCAGCTCCCTAGTGGCCAATCTAAACAGCTGCTGTAGGCCTCGGCAATTGGCATTGGTATCTACACTACCACTCCCTCCACTGCAGCTACTGGGAAAATTTAAGGAAGAGAAGAGAGGCTAGCATTGACAAGGCCTTACACAACACTGCTATTATCCTTCCTTTAATGGATGAAATAGTAAAGTAATAAGATATCTGTATTGAACTTCCAACCCCTTTCTCATCAAGCATTCTGTCTTCATCTCAACTCCCCCCAAAAAACTCACCCCAAACAAACTTTTGTCCATGTTCTGTCCTCTCCTGTCCCCTCTTCAATCCCACTGAATCATAGACTCCAAGGGGCTTGTACAGAATTTGGCCCAGTTTCTGAAAACTAATAGGCACACATAGTTAGTTTTAGTGGAATTCTGTCCATCACAATTGGAGCAATTCAAAGAGGACGTTGAAGAACTGAAGAGGTTTCAGAGAAGAGCCAGCCATGTGAATGATTAAGGGATTAGAAAACTTGCCTTACAGTGAGAGACTCAAAGAGCTCAATCTATTTAGTTTATCAAAGAGAAGGTTTCGGGGTGAGTTGATCACAGTCTAGAAGTACGTACACCCAGAAATTGGATGGGAAGGCTCTTCAATCTAACAGAAAGGTATAACAAGATCAAATGGCTGGAAGTTGACGCTAAATAAATTTAGACTAGACATAAGGCATAACAATTTTTAACAATTAGGGTAAGTAAACTTTGGAATAATTTACCAAGACCTGTGGTGGACTCTCCATTACTGGACATTTTAAAATCAAGACTGGGTGTTTTTTCTCAAAGATTTGTGCTAGTTCAGACAGGAATTAATTCATGGAAGTTCTATGACTTACGTAATGCACAAGGTCAGACTAGATGATCACATTAGCCCCTTCTGGATTTATAATCTATTAATCTAACTAGCAAACTAGGGACATTTTTCACAATACTAAATCCTTTAAAAAAATCTCAGGTTTGGCAAGTTGCCACATTTCAGTAATCATAACTAGATACAGTAAACCTGTTCTCAGAGTTCATCCCTTATATCTCTGGCTTAATTAGGAGCCACCATCCTTTTACTGGGGCTAGTAGAAAAAAATGTATTTGCTGAGATTATTCATACTTGCATCAAGAAAGTGATCATTTTGAGAGTGCAATGACTAAAATGCTCAAGGTTTCATCATACAGAACAAAATAGGATGCAACTGAAACTAGAAGTTTGCAGAAATTATGGGGAATGCTTCTTCAGCTGAATTGCCTGGACTTGTTTTCATGATTCATCCACCACCTTTGTTTCCACATGAAAGTAGTTATCACTCATTCACACACAATAATGACAAATAACTGGAATGGGAGAAAGTCTGGAGCCAACTTCACAATCAACAATCAAGTGTTTTTCAAGTTGGATTCAGCATGTGCATTCTTTTGAAAATATTTAAATGAAAGAACATTCATAAGTCAAGGTAGCAGATACATCTTCCCACATCTGACCTTGTTATTTGGCTAGTCTCTAGAAACACAGAGGTCCTACACTGCACCTTGTGAAGCTGCCACATCACATTAGTTCTGGTTTCCTGGCAATACCGAGTAAGGCTTTAAAGGACACAACTCCAGTCTGTCACGTGAGCTTTCCTTCACCTCACAGTTTCGTTGTTTAAAAGCAGAAACAAGTGTTCAAAGCAGGAGGCATGTTACTGTGTTTTAATGATAATTTTAACAAAATAGAATTGAGCATTATTAATAATGTTATTGTGCCTTTTCCTTCCTCACCTCATTCCAAAAACAGATTTGTTTGCCAGAGGTAGGTCACGGTCCTCTTTTTTATAAGTCTGGTAATTAAGTTAGCTTTTTGAACCTGGGACCATCTTTTTGTTTTGTATTTGTAGAGAGCCTAGCATAATGGGGTCCTGATCAATGCTGGGGGCTCCCACATGCTATGGTAATATGAATAATAAAATAATATAGGAATATCCACTAAATGTCCTAATGGAAAGGGAAGGGAAGTTTTTGGTTGCCACATTCTAAGTTCTAGTGCCTCTCCCTGCTTAGTCACCATTGTCAAGCGAAATATTACCTGGCCTCCAACTCTATCCTAGCTGCTCTGCCCATGCTCATCCAGGCATTTGCCAGCTTCTCATAATCACCTCCATGTCTCTTTCTTGTGGCTCCCTGCACATTATACAACCCTCCCTGGCTCATCCACAAGACTCTTCATATCTCAGTCCCTCTTAAAAGACCTAGTTTTGCTGTGCTGCCTATCGACAGTAAAGCTGACATATATAAAGTCTATATTAAATAACCTATTGTTATTCTTCTTCCCCTGGTCTCTGTCTACTTATTTCTCCATAAACTGTGACTTCCTCGGAGCAGGGACTGTTCATTTTAAATGTTTGAAAAGTGCCCGTCACACAGTGGGCACTACGACAAATAATAAAATCATATTAATAAACTTATTACTTTTCAAGTGCCCTGAAGTCATGGCTTGCAACTCCTGCTCCATGAGATGTGCAAACATGCATTGGGTCAGTGATGTCACAAGCACCATGTCTAACTGGCCATATGCAAATATCTCATATACATAAATTATACACATGCCAATGTTTGCTTGAATTCCCACATACCTAATTTTAAAAATATGCCTCATTATTTTAAATAATAGAAGTTGGATATTGAAAAGACCTATTAGACTCAGTGATCAATCTCCACTTACATATACTTCGGCTTGCCAGAATTCAATTTTTTAAATATAATTTCAGCGGATAAGATCAATGTTTATTTTTAAGCCTTTATAAAACTTTTTATTGATTTAAATTTCACAGCTGGGGGAAACTATGGGAAGGATCAGGCAATAATTGTTCAATGACAGCAGACACTGAAATTTTTAAAGTTAAATCTTAATAACCATTTCAACACAAATGGTCAACATCATGTCAAAATATACAAAGTAAATGTCCCTCAATCAAATTATAAATTCTCAAGCAGCATTTTTCTCACTTTGACTACCTGTAAATTTCAATTATCATCTATGGAAATATTTTTTCATTTGTGTTTGTAAAGCGAAATTGACATTTACCAAAATTTACTGATAAAAATTAGGGCTGTGAAGTGGTTAAAAAAATTAATCATGGTTATTCGCACAACTAATCGCACTGTTAAACAATAATAGAATACTATTTATTTAACTATTTTTGGATGTTTTCTACATTTTCAAATATATTGATTTTAATTACAACACAGAATACAGAGTGTACAGTGCTCACTTTATATTTATTTTGATTACAAATATTTGCACTGTAAAAAACAAAAGAACCAGTATTTTCAGTTCATCTAATACAACTGCTGTAGTGCTATCTCTTAATCATGAAAGTTGAACTTACAAATGTAGACTTATGTACAAAAAAATTACTGCATTCAAAAATAAAACAATGTAAAACTTTAGATCCTACAAGTCCACTCAGTCCTACTTCAGCCAGTCGCTCAGGCAAACAAGTTTGGTTACATTTTCAGGAGATAATGCTGCTGGCTTCTTGGTTACAGTGTCACCTGAAAGTGAGAACAGGTGTTCGCATGGCACTGTTCTAACCGGTGTCACAAGATACTTACGTGCCAGATGTGCTAAAGATTCATATGTTCCTTCGTGCTTCAACTACTATTCTAGAGGCTATACATCCGTGCTGATGACAGATTCTGCTTGATAACAGTCCAAAGCAGAGAGGACCGATGCATGTTCATTTTCATCATCTGAGTCAGATGCCACTAGGAGAAGGTTGATTTTCTTTTTTGGTGGTTCAGGTTCTGTAATTTCCGCATCTGAGTGTTGTTCTTTTAAGACTTCTGAAAGCATGCTCCGCACCTCATTCCTCTCAGATTTTGGATGGCACGTCAGATTCTTAAACCTTGGGTCTAATGCTGTAGCTATTTTTAGAAATCTCACATTGGTACCTTCTCTGCATTTTGTCAGATCTGCAGTGACAGCATTCATAAATCAAACAACATGTGCTGGGTCATTATCCGAGCTTGCTATACCATGAAATATATGGGAGAATGCCAGTAAAACAGAGCAGGAGATATACAATTCTCCCCCAAGGAATTCAGTCACAAATGTAATTAATGCATTATTTGTTTAACAAACATCGTCAGCATGGAAGCATGTCCTCCAGAATGGTGGCTGAAGCATAAAAGAACATACGAATGTTTAGCATATCTGGCATGTAAATACCTCACAACACCAGCAACAAAAGTGCCATGCGAACGCCTGGTCTCACTTTCAGGTGACATTATAAATAAGAATCAGGCAGCAGTATCTCCCATAAATGTAAACAAACTTGTTTGTCTTAGCAATTGGCTGAACAACAAGTAGGACTGAGTGGACTTGTAGGCTCTAAAGTTTTACATTGTTTTGTTTTTGAGTGCAGTTATGTAACAAAAAAAATTCTACATTTGTAAGTTACACTTTCACAATAGAGATTGCGCTACAGTACTTGTATGAGGTGCACTGAAAAATACTATATCTTTTGTTTATCATTTTTACAGTGCAAATATTTGTAATAAAAATATATAAAGTGAGCACTGTACACTTTGTGTTCTGTGTTGTAGTAGAAATCGATATATTTGAAAAATGTAGAAAAACATTAAAAAATATTTAATACATTTCAATTGGTATTCTACTGTTTTTTAATCACAGTTAATTTTTTTGAGTTAATTGCATGAGTTAACTGCGATTAATCGACAGCCCTAATAAAAATTGAATCCTTCCAAGCCTACAAATACTGTATATAGTCCCCCAATAGAGATCATATCAAATATTTAATGTCACACTATACTTCATCCTCAACCAAAGACCAGGAAGAACCTATGAGGCATCTGGCACATAAGTTGGTAGTTTCCTTAAAGTACTGCAAGTCGCTTTTGAAAAGGAAATTAATAAAGGGAAAAACTATTCTGTATGAAGGATGCAAAATATCCTGCATGGTAACTTTGATGTTTGTGAAATACGGCTCTTTGTCATCCATACCTTAAGTGCATTACTAAATGGTAACTAAGAAGGCCTCTGAAAATGATGAAGGCTAACCATGTGATCTAGCAGTGTAAGGGCACAGCAGAGTGAATCTTCAAAATGGGATACCCATCTACATATGCTACACATTGGAGGGAACTGCAATAAAATTTAAAAAGCAATATATGAGAAGCACCACAGTCCAACCATAATCTGAAAAGAAAAGTACAAATTTAGACTGTCTTGGAAACTGTGGTTCTCAGCCTGCAGGTTACTACCTTCAAGGAGGTCACTAGCAATTGTCTGTGGAGAATGTGAGTCTGATCCCAACCCTCTCTTTCATCTTCTACTGAAAACAGTCTGTTCAGTCAGTCATTGGCCTTCCTCAAACACCAAGAGTCAAATGCTGCTCTCCATTATCCTACTGTACAACAGGAGGGATTCCATTGACTTTAGTCGTGTTACTCTGCACTGCAATGGTAAATTGTTCTGCTAGACCAGCAGGACTGTCCCATAAATCACTGCACTGATTCCCCCAATAATTTTTTTAGAGTGACATAAGAACTGGCACAAGGGACTCTGAGGAGAATCTGAGTGATCGCTAAGTAAGGGCCAGCATTTGGGAAAGCTCAGGAATCTCTGTTGTAAAGTCCATTTACATAGGAACTTCACTGAGAGCCTTTCAGAGGGAATCCCACACTGCAAGAGTTCAATGGGAGAAGAATCAGTCTATTTTTGATCTGGCTTGGTCAGAAGTTAGAAGATATACGCTAGAGCAGTGTTTCTCAATCTTTTTGATACCAGAGACCGACTCACTGCCTTCCTAAACTGTCAGGGAGATCTCAGGGACTGGTGCCAGTTCACGTTGAGAATCACTGAGCTAGAGGACCTTAAAGAACTGGCCTTTACACAGCCGTCCTGAGGGTGAGCATCTCACATAAAAAGTAAGGTGTCAACCCAGAGATGACTTTATATGTAAATACCATGGGCCTGAGTCTGATCTCACTCACCTAGTAAAAATTAGGATTAAATCCACTGAAGTCAATAGTTACGTGATATCAGATCAGTGTCAGGGCCGGCTCTAGGCGCCAGCAAACCAAGCATGTGCTTGGGGCGGCACATTTTCAGGGGCGGCATTCTGGCCATCCTGTTTTTTTTTGTTTTTTTTTTTTTGCTTCGGGTGGCAAAAGCCTAGAGCCAGCCCTGGCAGCAGCAACTCGTTGTGCGCAGGGGGCACCCTGGGGCCACTGTGGTTCATGCCATGGGGGAGCAGTGCCCGCATGTTGTGGCTGGACTGGGGGAGCCAGCCCTAATCAGTGTGACTGAAGAATCAGGCCCCAACATTTTAAAATCAATTCACTGACTTTCAAGGAGTTAGCACAGACATGATCCCCACAACCCATTTCAGAATGTACCTGCCACATTCTGAACCAGTAGAGAGAACAGTGAAAGCACATGTCTGTCAGAGAAAGTATATGCTTTTTCCAGGGGTGGCTCTAGCTTTTTTGCCACTCCAAACATGGCAGGCAGGCTGCCTTTGGCAGCTTGCCTGCGGGAGGTCCGCTGGTCCTGTGGCTGACTGCTGCCCTCGCAGGGACCAGCAGGGCACCCCCTGCGGCTTGCCACCCCAGGCACACACTTGCTATGCTGGTGCCTGCAGCCGCCACTGGCTTTTTCTTGGCTACATCTTTCTGATGGAAACATAGGTTGCACTAAAAATCTGCTCCACATGGAACACAGCCCAGAAATGCACAGAAGAATGACTTTTTGGAAGGTTTTGCCTGTAGAGTCTGTGAATAAAACCACTTTATAACTGCTAACCAGAAACCCTGCAATTACTGTAGTCAAAGAGTCACAGATATTGGAGATGAGAAAGAGCTATTAAATTAGGTCAGCTAGTCCATCAGTCCTGCCAGTGCAAGCACATCCTAAGGCACATAGGGCTTCCCTTACAGAAATACACACACACAAAATACATGCACTATGTATGCACCCACATAAAAGGGCAGCCCAGTGTTTTGCACTGGTGACGAAGGATGGACCAGTGGTTCCGGTCCTACCCTGAAACACAGGAGACCTAGGTTAAGTTCCTTGCTATGCCACAGACTTCTCATGTGATCTTAGACATGCCTCTAATCTCACTCTGTAAAATGTGGATAGTAGTGTTGCCCGACCTCACAGGGGTGTTGATGATAAATACATTAGAGATTGTGAGGTGCTCAGATACTACAATAATAGAAGCCATATAAGCAGAGAGATATGCCAGTGTAACTGAACTGACAGTGGTGAATCAGGCCCAAGATATTTGTCATCACTTTTAAAATCCTGGCATCTACTGGTCTGTAATACACACTAGAACTACTATCTGCACTGGAAAAGCTCATCTTTAAAAACTGTGCATAGTGGGCTGTCCAAACAGGGATACTTTTCTAAGTTGCTTTATTGGAGGCTTGAATTCTGTCCTTGGTCTCTCCCTTCCTTAGCTGCAACAAGGACTGGGCCTGCTACAGAGCATGGAGTAGGGAATGAATGCCGTTCATTGTTTTGCACCCAATTTATAGAGAGAAATGGAGGCATGGAGAAGTTTATTATCTCAGTCACACAGAAAATCTGTAGCAGAGCTAGGAAAAGATCTCCCACCTCTGTATCCAGTACTTTAAACACAAAACCCAGCTTTTGTCTGGTATTCCAAACTGAACATTTTGATTTCTGAGGAGGGGGCATTGAAACGTCCTCATCTACAAGAATTATGACCACAGTGAGGATCCTTGATGCAGGATTCCAACAGACATGCAGAGAACCCTCTGCAAAACAAGACCGTGGCATTTCATTTAGCAAGGCAGTTTGCTCTGCTAGCCTATATCAACAAAAATTTCCTGAGGAATTTTAGCAAAAATAATCTAAAGGGAGAATAGCCCCTAGGTATGCACTGATACAGTACCCCTTTTAACAGCTTCAAGAAGCCTTGAGGAGTGTATTTCACCCTAAAACCTGAATTTCCTGACTCTAGTGCATTTGAGCTAGACTCTAAACATTGTTTTTGTGAGGGCATAAGATCCAAGGTGCTTTGAAAAATGAATACTTTTATGTTAGAGGGAAAGGAATGTCCTGTGCATATAAAACTCACAATAGCACACTGTATCATCAGCTGAGAGTCATGGGGTACAGAGTAGAAAATGGCTTCCCTGATACTGTCTGGTGCAGACAGATTTAACAGCTGCATAGCATGAACAGCAATTATTTCATAGCTCTGCTGTGCTGCCTGTTTTTCTTTCTTTACAGTGTGCTCCTGTTTTTTTATGGGTAGGGCTATGATATTGGTGAGAGGAAATTAGGGTCCTGGGCTCTTCTCGTGTGTACTGAGGTGAGCTTCAAAATTAACAGGGAGTCTTTCCTACTCCACTCTCAAATATTAAGCCCTGTGAGATGCTGAGGGCCTTCAAATCTCATTGTCTTCAATAAACTAACAGGAGATGCTGAATGAGGCCCAATTTGAGCTAATTTTGTGACCACTAGACATAGGCACTAAACTGTGGCCAGAGAAAGACCACTTGGGGACGAATTTGAGTTGTGGGGAATCTCCCTCTGGTCTCCGAGGCATGAAGTAGGGTTCTGGGGATCCTCTGAGACCCTCACTTATCTGAGTGAGCCAGCTTGACATTTCTGAAAGAGATGTCACGGGTCTCATTCCTTCACCAGACATGCTTTAAAAAAAGCCTTAACATCACAATGGAATGTCTGTCACCTCCTCTACCTGGCAGCAGAAGGAAATCCTATTTGTACAGCATCTTGGGGGCCCATCTCAAGCTGGAACAACAGAAGCAAATTTCAAGGGCCGATTTCCTCTCCTCTCCTTAAACTCAAATGGAAAGCAGAGAACCTAGTTAACCTCATTTCCCTCCACTCAGCCTGACCAAACAGACAGGGGTTTGGCAACAATGTGACTGCTTTACCTTGGAGCACTGCTCTCCTTTAACACAGCTTGAATTCATTGCTCTTGCAGCCCTCACACAGCTCTGACACGCTCAAGTATCAGAGGGTAGCCGTGTTAGTCTGGATCTGTAAAAGCAGCAAAGAATCCTGTGGCACCTTATAGACTAACAGACGTTTTGGAGCATGAGCTTTTGTGGGTGAATACCCACTTCCTCAGATGCATGTAATGGAAATATCCAGGGGCAGGTATATATGTGTGTGCTAGCAAGCAAGCTAGAGATAACGAGGTCAGTTCAATCAGGGAGGATGAGGCCCTGTTCTAGCAGTTGAGGTGTGAAAACCAAGAGAGGAGAAACTGGTTCTGTAATTGGCCTCATCCTCCCTGATTGAACTGACCTCGTTATCTCTAGCTTGCTTGCTAGCACACATATATATACCTGCCCCTGGATATTTCCATTACATGCATCTGAGGAAGTGGGTATTCACCCACGAAAGCTCATGCTCCAAAACGTCTGTTAGTCTATAAGGTGCCACAGGATTCTTTGCTGCTTTGACAAGCTCAAGTTTGATTTCCTCCTCTCCACAGGTGCTCAGAGGTGGGAAGTACATTTCACTGCTCAATCTCTTTCATTTCCTCTGACACTAGGCAGGTTTGTGACATTGCTGCCAACGGACACTCAGAAGCCAGGGCTCCCTTGTCTTGGCTAGTATTTAACAAGTCTCTAGTCAATCAACCACACTCATGAAGAGAGGCAGAGGTGAATATTTTAGAGCACCAGTTAGTGTGCATGTGCACCGCTACCCTCTAGTGGCTAGCTTACAGCATATAAAAGGCCTATTAGTGACAGCAAAGGAAGATTCTTCTGGAAAGCTCTCGGATACTACACTGATAAGGGCTGTATAGGAGCCTGCATAGAATTCATAGAATTTTGTTTAGCTGGGGGTCTTTCACCTGCTACACAAGCTAGGGACTCTCTCTCCCCAGCTTTCTCCATTTAATTTCCTCTTTAGCTTGCTTCCCTCCTCCCCATCTCACCACAGACTTAAAGGTTCTTACACTAGCACCAGCTCCGATTGTACTATAAAGATACAGAGAAGACAGATGCTTCTAGCAAAGGCGTCAAAACAGTTTTTCCCTCCTATTACTCTCAAGAGACCCTTTGAGCATCTGCTTTCTCTGAAGTGCTAGCATATCATTGATACTAACAAGAAACATCAGGGTCATTTTGACAGAAATGATAATATTCTCTGCAATTGTGTGATAATTTTAGAAACGTCTCCAGAGGAAAATCTTTCACAGTTTAATGAGAAGGAATTCTAACAAGCAGTGGCTTCCAGAATGATGGGCATTGAATCAGTTCCCTGATCACATGAAGGAGGAGAAATATTAGATTTTCCCCTCATAAAGAAGCTATATACAGTGGTGGATTAACGCACAGGCACACAGGGCCTGTGCCCCATGGCCCTGGCCAATTTGGGGGCCTCTGCAGAAGCACCAGAACCGGTGCAGAAGTGGGGCAGCCACCATCTTCAGAACTGTGGCCCTGCCCCCTGCTCCTCCTCTTCCCCCCCGAGGCCCTGCCCCCTGACCAGGCTGGAAGCCAGAACTAGGCCATGGTAAGAGCCGCTCATTGAACCTGGGCCGCTGTGGGGAGCCCCATACCCTCCATCTGCCCTAGCAGGGGCTACACTTTACAGCAGGGGAGCTAATCATCTTATCAGCTCCCCTGCTGCGAAGCACAGTCCCTGCCGCCACCACCGCTCCACACCTGCCTGAGGCTACTATGCCCATGGTAAAAAGTGGGCAGGCATGGTTCCGGTGCCCCTGGGAAACCCAAATGTTCTTTGCTCCCAAGGCTCCAATAAATCTTAATCTGCCTCTGTGGAGAGAGAGAGAGAGAGAGAGAGAGAGAGAAAGAGAGAGAGCACCTACGCAAACTAGCCGACTCTAATGTAGAGGCAGGCTCTTTGCTATATGGCTTTTTGATAGACAAAGTCAAGGGATCTAAGCACAGGCCAGTGAGTTTGGAACTCCTGAGTGTTAATCCTTCCTGATACCTAGGGACGGCTCCAGGCACCAGCATGCCAAGCGCGTGCTTGAGGCGGCAAGCCAGTGGGGGCGCTCTGTCAGTTGCCACGAAGGCAGCAGGCAGGCTGCCTTCGGTGGCATGCCTGCGGAGGGTCCGCTGGTCCCACGGCTTCAGGAAGCCGAAGGCAGCCTGCCTGCTGTGCTTGGGGTGGCAAAATGCCTAGAGCCGCCCCTGCTGATACCAGCTTTCTCTGTGGCACTGAAGTCACTGAACCTGTCTGCCTCAACTTCCCCGTTTGTAAAATGGAGCTAATGATGCTTACCTACCTCACAGAGGATTTCAATATCATTTGAAGATGAAAAATATTATTAGCTAACATGGCAAATAAAGCCAGCTCACTTAACTCAAGCTTGGCTAAGGGATGCTGTTTACTGCTATTGAGCAGGCAGCAGTGTTAGTCACACACCAGTTTCGTGCTCAGAAAAAAATGTACTTTTTGTTTTAAGAAAAAAAAAAGACTGTAATGAAAGGGATAAAATCTGTAATATTTCTCTGTGGCCCCTTCCAGACCTGCATATCTCACATATTTAGATACGTGTGCTGTGTGTATTTTAGATACTTTTATTGATTATACTGTAACAGCTCATTTGCAACAGAGCAACACTAGCATGTATGAAACATGTGTGCCAGACATGGGCATTCATTTCCAAGTGACATATGCTGCCCAGATGCAACGCACATTTCAGTGTGTGGCATGCACATGCACTTTATTGATAGGAACTTACAGCATCTTCATACTCTAAAAGGGTGAGGTGTATGCCCAGATATCCAACACAAAAAAAAGTCCGTAACTTTCCTAATTTGAAAACAGTTTAAGAATTTAGGATAGATATTTAGGATGTCACCATTTGGTCTCCTCCACAGTCTGTCAGCTCTTATCAACATGCAAGTTACTGAAGCCTTGTCTATACTACAAATGCTTTGCCAGTGTAGCTGTACAGTAACTCCTCACTTAACGTTGTAGTTATGTTCCTGAAAAATATGACTTTAAGTGAAATGATGTTAAGCAAATCCAATTTCCCCACAAGAATTAATGTAAATGGGGGGGTTAGGTTCCAGGGGGAAAAAGTTTTTGCCAGACAAAAGCATTATATACATTTTAAACAATTTTAAACAAGCCATTTAATACAGGTATAAGTTTTAAACAAACAATTTAATACTACAGTCATCACTGCTGAGTATGAAGCTTGGTTGAGGTGGTGGAGTCAGAGAGTGGAAGAATATGGATTGTCAAGCTGCTCCTCTCGCTGTTCTTGCAAGCACAGGCACTGACTTTTCCAGGGGGAGGGGGCTCAACTCTTGGCCCATCCACTCCACCTCTTCCCCCAAGCTACGACCCTTGACCCACCTCTTCTCCCCCCACCTCCTCCCCCTTTACTTCGCACGCTATGTCCTCGCTCGTCCCCCCTCCCCCTTGCCTCCTAAATGCCGCAAGCCAGCTGATTGCCACAGGCAGGAGGCAGGGGGAGGAGGGGGAAGGCACTGATCCGCAGGGTCTGCCAGTGGGCGGGATGCACTGTCGGGAGGGGTTGGGGCATAGGGAAGCTGCCAGCTGTGGAGAAAGCAGGCAGCCAAACAACGTAATAGTGGAGCATTGCGCAACTTTAAATGATCACGTTCCCTGGTTGATCAGCAACGTAACGTAACGAAACAACATTAACCGGGACGACTAAGTGAGGAGTTTCTGTATTAGCAGAGCCCACTTAGTGTAGATGCAATGTACATCAACAGGAGTTTTGCAGCTGGCATCTAATTCCTTGAATGACATTAGCTATGCCAACAGAAGCATTCCTTTGTTGGCAAAGCTGTTTCTGCACTGGAGCTTTGCCAGCAGAGCTAAGTCAGCTAGGGGTATAGTTTTTTCCACACCATTGACAGACATCGCCATGCTGACAAACAGAGCTGGCTGTAGCCATTTTGCCGCCCCAAGCACAGCGACATGCCGCGGGGGCGCTCTGCCGCTCGCCAGTCCCGCGGCTCCAGTGGACCTCCCGCAGGCATCCCTGTGGAGGGTCCGCTGGTCCCGCGGCTCTGGTGGACCTCCCGCAGACGTGCCTGCGGATGCTTCACCAGAGCCGCGGGACCAGCGGACCCTCCACATGCATGCCTGCGGGAGGTCCAATGGAGCCGCCTGCCGCCCTCCCGGCAACCAGCAGAGCGCCCCCTGAGGCATGCCGCCCCAATCACACGCTTGGCGTGCTGGGGCCTGGAGCCAGCCCTGCTGACACAACTTTCTAGTGTAGACCTGGCCTGACATAGCAGCCATACATCCCAACCCAACCCTTTGCTTAAATCAGTGATAAGTACCTGAAGGGTATAAATAACTCCTTTCCACAGGGAAGGCTAGATCGAAGGTGGCATAACCATGATTAGTGGGATGCAACTGAGCAAAGAAATATTCAGGATGAATATCAGGAAAAGTTTTCTAACGGGAAGACTAGGGACTGTGGCAGTCTCTCAAGGGCAGCAGAGCAAACCCCGCTGCTAGGCAGATTAAAACCCCCAGAAATTACTTGAGAAGAGTTATTTTCTTGAATTGCCAAAATGCATTTATCTCGAACTCACGTCACTTTACTAAGTGTACAGGAAAGCAATGGAAAAGCCTAACAGAATAGGGTACTCCACCAAAAGCTACCTCCCTTAAACCATGTAAAAGGGCTGGAGCAATGTAAAAGGGCCCCTGCCTCCAGCCAGGAGAGGATAATCCAACCCAGGTGCTGTGGCAACAGCCTTCTGGCTGCCTTTTAAAGACTGCTCGTAAGCGCTGCGCTGGCGTGGGGGTGGGCTGCCGGGATATGTCAGGAACGAAGCTGCTGTCTATATTATGCTGGGGGCTCCTCAGCCCCCACAGCAGCCTAGGATTGGGAAGATGCAAAGATGATTTAAAGCCAGCTTCCTCCCCTCACACCTGGGCTGTGAGTTCTCACCCCTTAGAAAGATACGCCCTCCCACAACCTGTTGCTGACCCCAAACAACATAATTCACTTCATCCGCCTATTTGCCCCCTGCTACAATCACCCCAGCCAGCCCATTCCCCAGGAATAGTGTCACACAGAAGGTTCTTGCAGGTCACCCAATCCGGGCTTTTGCAGGCTGTCGCGGGTCATGCACATCCTGTCCCCTTTTGGGATGAGGCACGGGTCATTATAGGCTCAAGTCTGCGGGACCCCTCTGGGTCTCAGGAGTAATGTGGCCTACCAGTCAAAGTCAATCTACTTGTCCTCTCTATCAAGGCTGTGTGGACTAGCGGCCAGAGTCAGTAGAGCCATCTCCTTGAACTGGAAGGGACCCCGAAGGGGCATCGAGTCCAGCCCCCTGCCTTCACTAGCAGGACCAAGTACTGATTTTGCCCCAGATCCCTAAGTGGTCCCCTCACAACCCTGAGTTTAGCAGGCCAATGCTCAAACCACTGAGCTATCCCTCCCCCCCTCACTGAGCTACCCTCACACTCAGGGCTGATGAGGTGGGGTTCACCTCAGCATGGGCGGTGGCCAGGGTAGGAGGACCCAGGCCCTCCTTCTCCACCAGGTCCCAACCCAGAGCCCTGTCAGTGGCAGGGCTGCCCACCACCAACTTGGCAGGGATCCAGCTGAAACACACCAAGCTAATCTCCGGTTCTCCAACCACCTCCCCGCAAAGATTCTCTGGGTTACTTCCTACTGACTTCTCCGCAGCATCTGATCTTGTGGTTCCCCTGGTTCCTCCTCCCTCTGCAGCACATGGAGCCTAGGGGCTGTGGGTTGCTGCCATCTGGCTGGCCTCTGCATTGTGAAATGTTGGAGGTCCTTCAGCAGGAGTCTGCAGCACACCTCTTACCTCTCTGGCGGTCAGCCCGAAATGAAATGGGCTGCTCCCTTTTATACCTGGCTTCCAGCCGGAGCATGCCCAGCAGGGTTGAGGGGGCGTGGCCTCCTCAGCCCAAAGAGAGGAATTAACCCCTGCAGTCCCAGTGCGGGGCATGCACGCCTTGTCATACACTCCCCCCTGTAAGAGGATGTCTGGTGGTGGTTCCTCTCCCGTATCCTCACTTCCCACTTGGGGAAAGAAGTCTGTGTTTCCCTGGGCCTTATTGGGTCAGTGGGCAACTTGAAAATCATAAGGCTGGAGTGAAAGGTACCAACTCATGATCCGGGCTTTGGTGTCCTTCACCCTAGTGAGCCATCGAAGTGGCACATAGTCAGTGACCAACTGGAAGAGGTTCCCCAGCATATAGTACCTAAGGGCATCAATTGCCCACTTCACCGCCAGGGCCTCCTCTATCGTTGAATACTTCTTCTCTTGGAAAAACAACTTCCTGCTCAAATAGAGCATTGGATGCTCCTCTCTCTCAATCTCTTGGGACAACACTGCTCCCAATTCCATTTCTGATGCATCAGTCTATAATACAAAGGGTATGTCAAAGTCTGGGTGGAATAGGACAGGTTCCCTAGTTAATTGGTCCTCCTATTCCTGGAAGGCTGTCTCATGCTCTGTTGACCACTGTATCTTACAAGGCTGCGAGCTCTTCATTAGGTCGGATAAGGGTGCTGCAAGCATTGCAAACAGGGGTCGACACCATCATGTTGTATGATGGACACGTGACAAGATTACCATACTGAGTGATGAAAATGAGGGGACAGGTTATGTCTTTCAGTCATTCAACCCATCAAATAGTGCAAAATTTTCCACACTGAAAAAAACCCAGTAATCTAGCTAGCTAATAAATAATAATATTAATAATAAATTCAACTCTCTTTAATGTTTTTAAATGTACCTCACCATTGCAACTACATCAAAGTCCTTTGTGCTCATTGTTGAAGTTGCAATATGTAGACAGGCATCAACCCGACAGTTCTCAAGGTGATTCCTTGTGGATGTTTTGATTGAGTTCATGTGGCTGAAGCCTCATTCACACCAACAACGTGTGTCAGGGCTCAGTGTCAGTAAAAGAAGTGAAAGCCTTGCCAGGTCACTGTATTCACTCTCACTTGACTTCAACAAAAGACACCATAATTTGATAACCTTACTGTCACAGCGGTCTAAACTGAAAAGTCTCTTGACCGCATCATCCTTGCAGTACAATGTGCACTGCATTTCAACCTTGCTGAAGTCAATGTGCTTGATAAATTTTGCTGAACGTTTTTGAATTTCTGAGAGTGGTGGCTTTTGGTTGCAAGGGTCCAAGTAAAGCATGCTCTTCACTAAGTCTTTTCAGGAAACCTGGCCTTGAATGCCTGTTCAAGTTTCTTTGCATATTCGATGAATGTTGCTTTTACCTGAGCAATCTCTGTTCTGGCAAGTAGTGCTGCTTCTCCCACTCCCTGAGTATCTCTGTGACTTTGGCACTAGGGACAGACAGGTTGCTTGGACATATGAAAGATTCCAGCATAGAATCTTCATTTGAAGGCTGTTTATATGGCTTCAAAATGACCTTGCAGTACTTCTCCACAGAGTAGTATGCATTGTACAGAGGAGAGTTCTCTTTCTGCAGTGCCAGATTCATTGCTGCAAGAAGTGGAAAAACCCAATTCAGGAAAACTGAGATACAGAAGGAATTGAGGAGACTGTAGCATGTCAAAGATATTCTGGCCACCTGTTCTATAATTTAGCAACCCATTCCCAAATAACTCTCTCTCAAAGTACTGAACTAGAGAATCCCACAGTAACTTGAACCTCTCAATGAAGGCAGCCAAACTTAACCAGTGAATTTTTTTGTAGCTAACCAGATTTGAATATTCCTCTTCATTAAGCTCACAGATCTGTCTAAACTCCTTTTTTCTTGAAGCCCCACTGAAATGTTTAAGTGTCACTTTGATTGTATCTTCCACAAAGGCAAGTATGACTGATTCAGTGTCTCTAGCCATTAAGGCCTGGCTATGGGTCATACAGTGCTGGATGAATAAATCATCACAGCAATCTTTCAGTAGCTTTGAAACGCTTTCATGTGCGACTAGCATTACAGATGCCCCATCCGATGTAAATCCCACAATTTTCTCCACAGGGTACTTGTTTTGGTCATTTTCCAAACAATTAATGATGGTTGCATTCAGATTTTCAGCATTACGGCGTTCAGCTATTTCAATTAAGCTCAAAAACTTGGAGTGAATTTCACTTGTCTCAACATTCACAAAGCGATGATAAATAATAAGCTGACTCTTGTCACTGTGGTCAGTACATTCGTCACACATTAAGTTAAAAAATGGAGCATTTACTGCTGCTTTAACAGTTTCACTGTAAAGGTAGCCACCTAAATTCTCAGAGTGAAGTCTTTGAAAAGGAGCAGATTTTGGGTCAATTTTTTCAGCAATTTCTTTGAAGTCGACACCTGCTGTAAATGGCAGTTTGGCTTTTGCTAAACTGTAGGCAAGGCAAAGATCATTCTGTGTATCTTTGACATCTCGGTTAAGAAAGCCAGTCATTGACTTTACCTGGCTTCCTCTTTTTGCTTTGGCCTCCTCTATGAATTTGCCCTTCTCTACACTCGACATGTTTGAAGTCTTGCACATTTTTTTGCACTACTTCTCAGCATGGTTGCATGCTACAATTGGCTTGAGCTGTTTTATTACTCGGCCACATCTTGTGCACTCCATAAACCAACCTGTGGGTCTTTCGAATATAAAATATTCTCTTTCCCAAGCTGGGTTGAATGATCTTTTTTCCGAATTCAGTGCCACATTGTGCATATTTTCCTTCCCACTGAGGGTAAAAAATGCACACAACATTGAACGTAGCTAACACTATGTCTGATTGAATAACAAAGCCTCTTTTGTTAAGTGTCAAGATTCTACAGTAACCATAGTGACTGTAGAATCTTGGCTTCACTGTCAATTTATGGAAAGCTGTAGATGCCAGATCTGGCCCATTCGCATCGTAACTGGAGATGTTCCTCCCATGTGAGGCTGTACGCCACTATATTATCTATGTAGGCTGCTCCATACGGGTGGTGGAGTTGCAGCAGCTTTTCCCAGTGGTGTGGGTCATCTTCTACGAACTTCCTAAGCATGGACTTCAGTGGCCCGTTGACTCTTTACATGAGGCTGTCTGTCTGCGGGTGACATACGGAGGTCTTTAGCGCTCAGATGTCCAGCAATTGACATAGCTCTGCCATCAGTTTAGATGAGACATTGGTCCCTTGATCAGTTAGTGCCTCCTAGGAGAAGATTTTCAGGAATTCAGCTGCTACAGCAGGAGCTGTGGTGTTCCATAGCAGGGTACTGGGGCATATAATCCACCACCACTAGAATGTATTGGCAGCCAGATCCGCTCTTGTCCAAGGGCCATATCAGGTTCATGCCAATTCCCTCAATGGCACCCCAACTATGGGGAGTGCGAGCAAGGGCACCTTTGGTACCCCCTTCCGGCCAGCCCATTGTCATTCTGGACAGGCAGCACAGAAGTCCCGCACTTCACAGTGGATGCCGGACCAGAAGAACCTTTGGGCCACTCATTGCAGGGTTTTCTCCCTCCCCAAATGCCCTATGTACTCTGTTGGACTAACAGCTGTCATAATTCTTCCTGCGTCTGAGGCTCATGGACCACACAGTATAGCTGGTCTTCACGGATCTCAAATTGGGATCCCTGCAGAGTCTGTTGCTTGGACCCCGCTTCTGGGTCGGGGTTTGTCACCTGGTCCCAGGTTCCATTCAGCATTTGGTCCTCCCATTGTTCCTTCATAAAGGCCCCTCCAAGCTCCAGTCAATCACGTTTGGCTGCCCTGGTCGTCCTGACTTCGGAGAGGGATATTCAGGGGGTAATAAGTTTAGGAGAAGGGGGACTTTCCTCCAGTCCATCCTGCGTTATGGGCCCTCTCTTTAGTGGGCGAGCCTTTTCTTCATTTGGTGCCTGAAGGCTCCAGTCCTGTACAATCTTGCAGAGAGTCCACCAGTCCCGTCCCAAGATCACAGGGCCAGCATCAGGGCCAGTCTGACCCAGCACATTTCCACCTGGTATTCATAGGCCAGTCATACCCACGCAGCTGGATACAACTGTACAGCCCTATGGACACGCTGTAGGAGTATGGGGGCCCCCACTGGGTCAGGAGACTGAATCAAACTGGCCTGGACCAGCATCTGGCTACAGCCTGAGTCAACCAAGGTGGCCACAGGGATCCCTCCACCTGCAAGGTTATCAGGAATTTCATGGGGCCTTTCCAGTGTGCCTGGGAGCCCATGGTCAATGCTTGGCTATAGCTGCAATCTAGGAAAGGACAGTCACAACGGAAATGCCATTCTTGGCCACACTCATAACTCTTCCTCCATCCCACCCTGTTGGGGCTTCCATGGCTGGGCCAGCCAGTCTCCCTTGAGAGCCATTTTTCCCTTGACCAGGGGTCGAGTCACCCTGCTGTCTTCTGGATGGTGCTCCTGCCCCACCAGTTTTCATCAGTTTGGGATGGGGGTTAAACTCCCCTGCTCATGTGGGCTGGTGACTCGCTCCGATGGTTGGCCTAGGTCCTTGGAGGTCTCGGACCTTTTACTTTGCACCTCTGACCCTCCTGTTGGGCCTGCTGTAAGGAGCACATCTCCTGCAGTAGCTGCTGCTGCTGCTGGGCCAATTGCTGCTGCTGTTGAACCACCATCTGTTGTAAAAGCTGTGCTTGATGCTGATGGGCAGCCTGTTGCTGCTGGCTCTCCAGTAGCCATTTTAGGACCTTCTAGGCTTCCATCCCTCTAAGTTTCAAGGCTACCCTCACAACCAAGGGAAAGAACAGTGATAACAAAAGGGAAAGGAAGAAGGGGAGTAACGGTTGCAGACCTCCCTTCCAGTGGACCTCTCAGTAGGTCCCAATCAGTGCCCATATTCTCCACCAAGTTGTCACGGATCATGCACACCCTGTCCCCTTTTGGGATGGGGCATGGGTTATTACAGGCCCTGGTCATGTCTGTGGGACCCCTCTGGGTCTTGGAGTAATGTGGCCTACCAGTCAAAGTCAGTCTACTCACTCTCTCTATCAGGGCTGTGCGGCCTAGCGGCCAGAGTCAGTAGAGCTCCAGCACAATCAGGGCTGTGTGGCATAGTGGCCAGAATCAGTAGAGCTGCCCTTACATTCAGGGCTGGGAGGCCTAGTGGCCAGAGTCAGTAGAATTGCCCTCACAATCAAGGCTGGTGAGGTGGGCCGCCACCACAGTGTGGGTGGCAGCCAGGATAGGGGACCTGGTCCCAGAGTCCTGTCAGTGGCGGGGTTGCCTGCCACCAGCTCAGTGGGGATCCAGCTGAAACATGCCAAGCTAGTCTTTGGTTCTCCAACCACCTCCCCACAAACACTCCTGTGGTTATTTCCTACCCACTTCTCTTCAGCTTGTGGTATCGTGATTTCTCCAGTCTCTCCTCTCTCTGCGGCACCCGGAGTCTGGGGGTTGTGGGTCACTGCCGTCTGGCTGGCCTTCACATTTTTGAAGTGCTGGTGGTCCTTCAGCAGGAGCCTGCAGCACACCTCCTTCCTCTCTGGCGGTCAGCTGCAAATGAAATGGGCTGCTCCCTTCTATACCTGGCCTCCAGCCGGAACATGTCCAGCAGGGTTGAGGTGACATGACCTCCTCAGCCCAAAGAAAGGAATTAACCCCTGCAGTCCTAGTGCAGGGCAAACACGCCCCATCACACAGACCAAGGAATGAAGTCCCAGACTCAAGGACCCCTCCTGAAAACACCCTGATATCAGCCCCCTCCCATTTTTGTATAGCTGAAGGGGGTGCTTAGCTCAAGTGCCCCAGAGAGTAATTGTCATGGGAATGCATGAAGAGAGAGAGAGTCTCTCTGACAGCTGGCACTCAAACCAGAAGGGGATTATCTAGTACCTAACAGGGAACCAGGTGGCATTGGCAGTGGGCAGACAGGTTGGGGGGGCTGCAGAGGGGGCTCAGATAACAGGCCTATACATGTGCATGCAGACACTCCCCCTAGCAAAGGTGGACCAGCTATTTGTTTAGGTTGCAAAAACGCCATAGAAATAGAGGTGGGTGGTGACCCTGATTCAATTTTTCTCACTTCACTTCCTGCTCCAGCTGAAGAGACACATGCCCATGCCAGCACCTGCACAAAGGGAGACAAGAAACAGCGGGAGTCACTGGTGGGCATGGCTCCCTCTGGCAATGCCGCCGCTGGAGGCTAACCAAAGCAGAGCACTACACTATGGTGACCCACACTGAGGAGTGGCATAGTTCCTGACATGCTGGCCATCTGCATATGTTACAGAGAGTTCAGGCTCCAAGATTTAGTATTAGGCCCCTCGCTAGTTTAAATGTGTCTCTTTAACTCAGACTAAAAGCCAGAGACAAAGTAACTGCCCACTGTACTGCAAATAGAAAATTACTGCCCTGTTCAGTCCTCCTTGTTCCTCGGTCACCAGCCCCGTTCTGTTGTATGCTGCAGCCTGCTCAAAGATTCAGGCACCTGCAGAGCTTGGCTGCTGCAAAGGTTAAGCATGGCCTTTGTGATGCCAGAGGTTGAATTACTGCAGGATACCATCAGTTAACAAAGGAAAATGAGCAGGAGGAGATTTTCGCAGCTGCGAGCAAGCCTGGGAGGAAGCATGGCTCAGTAAATCAGGCAGTGCCAGCCGAACAATTGGAGGAACTGGCTAGAGGAAATGACTAAACTCAGCCAGACGAGGCAGTGCTGGAGAGGCTGGTTAAAATAAATAACTGATCCACAAAAGCTGAACTGCGAAGGTGAGAGGGAGGCGGTCAAACTTCTGTGCACAGAGGTTGCAGGATGAAGGCTGATAGGTATCCCCCACTGCCTATACATCTGAGGGGCACTTTAGCTGTGAGATTATTGCCACAGGTCTGGGATTCAGCCAGCGCTGCTCCAGAAGGGGCATCTCTTGGGGCTCGCATAGACTGCGGGGATGTGATCAGAGTGCCAGTTGTAGGAGCATTTCCCAATGCTGCCTGACAAGCATGCCAGCCAGTGGAGTACATGGCCCAGTAGTCACGGCAGCAGGTTCCCCACCAGCAGAGTGGAGAGTGGGATAGACGAAAAAAGACATTTACCCTCCCACCATTGCATTGTCCCAAAATGCAAACAGAGTGCCATGATGTCAGGCTGTCACACACACTAGGCTAAGGCTCTCTGTGAGTGTGTTCAATCATGTGGCTTTTGGAGTGCGGATTTGCTCTGAAAGTGACAGTGAGGCTTCATTCATCTCTCAATGTGCTTGGGTTACAAAGGTAAAAGGCAGCTTCTCTAACTGCCGTGCCGGTCCTGCAGACAAACCACAATCAAACTAGGCTCTTGCCGTTTCATACTTTATCAACAGTCAAGAAGAATCTGCAGGCCAATTCAGGCCCCTAGTTACACCTGCACAACCCCTTTGTACAGCTGGATTTTAGACAACTGTTCTGTTAACACACAAGGTGGAACTCGTGCTCAGTCTTCTTTAGTTGTGCTGGCTCTGCAAGACACATGAGAGTAAACAGCTGTACAATCCACCTTTCTCCCTGAAGTCAGCAGCCGAGAAACTGAATTCACACAATTCAACTGATCTGTTGGGTGAGAAAGGGACTGAACTTCCAGGCTTAGATATTGTTTCCATTACAGAGCATATTTCTGTTTAACATTCAATGAATGTTTAGATGTGCTAGTGATGCACTCAAATATAAGTTCTTCACCATCTCCTGTCCTTTCAAAACAATAGGGACAAATTAATCCCTGGCCTAGTGACACTGAAATTAAACTGTTTTCCAAGTGGTTTGGATGAAGGGAAGAGTCACACAGCCATTAAAGCAAAACTCATCCCCTGTTCCCTTCACTACTGCTCAGATTAATACAGAAATCCACTTTCAGGAGAGAAAGAGCTTTACTGCCTTGTGGGTTCAGCTAAGAAAACAAGGAGCCTGCGGAGCATAAACATTCTTGTGTTATCACACTCATTAGCCTCAGCTTCAAAGAACCCAACTGTGTTTATACAAAATACAGGAGAGTTTGCTGAGTTTATTTTAAAATAGGAGCTCTAATAAACAGTACTTTTATAAAAACAAACAAAAGAACATAACTGTTTCTGCCTTTGTTTTATACAAGAGTCAAAACAGAGCTCTCTCCTTTGACTCTAGAATAAATGAGTTTGTTTCTTCGCAACAGTTATCCTCCTATATAAAATGTATTTTTTAACAGCTTTGATCTCCCTACAGGCAGTACTTGAATCTGTTTCAAAGTTTTGCATAGTTAAATGCTACCACATGCTATAAAAATCTCTATACAGCCTTTGCTGTTAACAACAGTAAATTGGAATAAGAATTTGAAAGTCATGCTGCCAAAATAGAGGGTGGTGCCCTTCACTCAAGCTAAACACTTTTTCCATCCCTGCCCTGTTCACAGTCACCATTCAATTTAGCAGTCTGAAGTTTATACAATAGCCTTTATGCTATATACAGTAACACTGCAACCTTTCTGTGGTCCTGGGAAATGCAGAATAAATGTATCAGCCAAAACCAGCAACAGCTATTAAAGTCTTTCTGATCCTTGTTAATCCCTCAGCAACCTGGTTATACTTGTTTACAAAACCCACAAATGCTTAGACAAAAAAAAATAAAGAAAGAAGAAAATCAGCAGAGTGTGTGAAAAATCCCCATGCAGTATAGTCTGATGTAATGATTTGGGGAGTTTCCTGAAGGGGGCATGGCACTTTCAGGATAAAGAATTTTTTCCATTTCAAACTTTTCCCTGAACGTGATAACTCAATAGTCTTCAAAAGCTCAGTCAGCTGCCGTAAGTCTGTGACAATTTCACCTTCCCTGCGTACATTTTAGACACCGTGGTTTATAAACAGGTATCCCTGTACAAACGATTACATGACTCCTATTTGTCACATAATTCTGTCCCCTTTTAAGGATGACAATGTTTATTTGTATTGTGGTAATTGCTGAAGGTCCAGCCTTACTTTGCTAGGCACCATAAAAACATATAACTGGTGGATGGTCCTTGCCGTGAAGAGTTTGCATCTAAAATGCTGCATCATCTCTTATAGACACAAGGGTGGCCCTAGGTATTTTGCCACCCCAAGCACGGCAGGCAGGCTGCCTTCGGCGGTTTGCCTGCGGGAGGTCCTCAGTCCCACGGATTCGGCGGCATGCCTGCGGGAGGTCCGCTGAAGCCGTGGGACCAGTGGAACCTCCGCAGGCATGCCGCTGAAGGCAACCTGCCTGCTGCTCTTGCGGCGACTGGCAGAGCACCCCCCGTGGCTTGCCATCCCAGGCACGCGCTTGGTGTGCTGGTGCCTGGAGCCGCCACTGTATTGACATATGTCATAAACAGATAGCCAAGGGTTAATGTCTCTTTCACCTATAAAAGGGTTAACAAACAGTAACCTGAAACACCTGACCAGAGGACCAATCAGGAAACAAGACTTTTTCAAATCTGGGTGGAAGGAAGTTTTGGGTGTGAGTCTTTTGTTCTTGGTCTGTTCCTTTTCTCGTCTCTGAGAGTGATCTTTCTATCTCCTGGCTTTCTAATCTTCTGTTTCCAAGTTGTAAGTACAAGGATAGTAAGACAATAGGTTTATATTGTTTTTTTGTATTTACATGTGTGTAGTTGCTGGAATGTGTTAAATTGTATTCTTTTTGGATAAGGCTGTTTATTCACTTTTTTTCTTAAGCAATCGACCCTGTATATTGTCACCTTAATACAGAGACTATTTTTAATGTCTTTTTCTTTCTTTTTTATATAAAGCTTTTTTTTAAGACCCGTTGGAGTTTTTTCTTTAGTGGGGACTCCAGGGAATTGAGTCTGCAGCTCACCAGGGAATGGGTGGGAGGAAGAAGTCAGGGGGAAAATCTCTTTGTGTTAGATTTACTAAGCCTGACTTTGCATACCCTCTGGGTGAGGGGGAAGAGAGATTAGATCTCTCGGTACTTGTGTTTCAAGGACTGGAAGCAGGGAATCTCCTAGGGTCGTCCAGGGAGGGAAGCCTGGGAGGAAGTAACAAGGAAACAAGGGGAGGGGGTTATTTCCCTTTGTTGTAAGACTCAAGGCATCTGAGTCTGGGGGTCCCCCAGGGAAGGTTTTGGGGAGACCACAGTGAGCTAGGCACTGTATAATTCCTAGCTGGTGGCAGCAATACCAGGTCCAAGCTGGTAACTAAGTTTGGAGGTTTTCATGATAACACCCATATTTTGGACGCTAAGGTCCAGATCTGGGAAGAAATGTTATGACAACATAATCTTGGTATCATAATTTCCATTCCTGTGTAGTTTAGGAACACTGAGTGGTAGCAATCTCTTCCCTTCCTGCAGATCTCCTAAACTGTTCAGGAGTGGAATAAAACATTGTCCAGGCTTAGAAGTAGTTCATGGCACGCTACCAGGGCCCATACCATTTCCACTTTTAGAATGGACTACTCTACTGCAATTTGGCTGTGCCATTTGGGAGCTGAAGCTAGTGCAGAACTTGGCAGCTCACTTGTTCAGTGAGCACATGACACCAGTCTTTCATGAACTTGCTAGCCGATTGTTGGCATCTGGGTGGAGTTGAAGGAGTTGTTTTTGACTTATAAAGGCCTAACTCATTTGAGACCACCACTCTCTTTGTGCCATGTTGCTGCAGCTGAGATCAGTGGGGAGCTTGGAAACAACTCACAAATCATAGGCACAAACTCTCTGGGGCTGGAGCACTCACAAAAAAAGAAACAGTGTGAGCTTAGCACCCACCGGAAGATCAGCTGTTGGCAGCCAATCAGCTATTGCATGAGCAGCCCTCATCAGCAGTTTTCTCCATTACAGCCAATCAGCTCTCCCCATCCAGCCAATCAGGTGGCTTCATGCCAAAAAGCTATCTTCAGCTGTTTTGGCCCGAAGCCAGGTTCCCAGCGTGTGTGGTGGCAGCAGTTCCCTGCCTGGCTCTGACTGCAGGCAGGTGAATCTTTTTCCAGGGCAGAGGGAGCTGGGCTGGGGCAAGCAGAGACATAGGCAGCTTCTGGGCTGGCCTCAGAGAGCTGGGGCTGGGGCTGGGGCTGGGGCGAGACAGACAGGCAACTAAGCTGATGCAGTGTCTGGCACCCCTCTTTGGTATGAAGGCCTCAAAATCCCAACTTCCATCCACCTTGAGAACCATCCTGAACCTCCCAAGCCAACCTAGTAGCTTATGCACTCTTCCACAGTCTACCCCCACAGGCACTCTGGGTTATAGTTTAACTTTTGGGAGACCACATAACATTAAAGCAAGGAACACAAGTTTCTTTGCAAAGCCTCAAACACATGCACTTTATCCAGACAACACAAGCATTAGAGCTAGGCAAAACAAAGCTTCTGAATACAGTCTCCCTTAGACTGGTTTCACCCCTGTTCTGAGTCTCTGGATTTGGTTCAAGTCCTTAAGGGAGAGCAGGTCCCTCCTGCCTCCATACTTTCTGCTGAGACTTCTGATTCTGGCAATGACATGGCTCCCCTTGCTTAAAGAGCATTTCATTTTTAGAAACAGTGACAATTTTTCTTTGGTCCTACACTTCTGTTAGGAATTTTATCCTGCAACCCTGTATGCGATTACTGGCAAAGGATTACTAGAAGTCAAGGGATCTGCCTCTAACTCCAGGGTAGAGCTAATCAATGTTGATGACTTGTTGATGGCCATGGTTCAGTTTCCCAGCATAGCATGTTTTCTGCTACAAAAATGGAAGTTAAACCACTCTGAAGGTTACAAGTAAATGCTATAAAACAGAAGAATTCATATTTGGACACAGACATGTTCCCCAAACTGTCTCCATGAATGATCTTTGAGCTTCATTAAAACACTGCTTTTTAGTTTTATTTATTAGTGTTCAGAATATTTCATACCATACTAAGTAATTAAATTATGTACCAATAAAACAAATTCAAACTTCTATTAGTAACATATTGTAGGATCACACTTTGTGTTTTGGCCCTCATGGAGATACTTAAAAGACAAAAATGAAACCCCAAGAAAGACAAAGTACAGCTCTTCAAGCTTGGCTGGTCGCATGAGGCTAGGGCTGGGAAGAGGCAGGCAAGCAGGCAGCTTCTCAGCTCAGGGGATGGGACCCTGGGGTGTATGGCAGCCAGAATGGGGCACCTGCTTGCAAAACCAAAAGTTAGCACTTATGTCACAAGTTGTCACCCTTGTGCTTCCTCTCCACTTTCTCTACCTCTTGGCTGTTTTTGGCCCCCAAGACATATGCGTAAGGCTACGGTTTTGACACAGAGGTTATGGAAATTGTGAATTTGAATAAAGTCTGTGAAATCTTGGAAAGGGCTGTAAAAACATTTGATTAGGCCACAAAAGCAAGTGGCATTGCAAGCCGGTGCACAGAGTTGCAGTGCCACTTAAGTTGGCTGTCTGCCCCTCTGTAGATGGAAGCAGAGGGATGGATGGGGCAAAGTGAGTGGTGTTACAACCCCATGTGCTAGGTTCCAGTGCCCAGAGCAGAGAGCTGGCCCGAGCCCCATGGGACAGGAGCTGCCGCTGCAGCGTGAGTGCAGGGCAGACTTGCTCTCCAACCCCATGACTCCTTTGGGCTTCACCTTTCAGCACCCTCACTATTCTATAATGTATGTTAATATAGAAGAAGCTACATTATTTGGTGACCTTTCTGTGACTTAGCATTTTTTTCCTGCACCACTACTGTGAAATTTACTAAAAATTTCCTTGCCAAAATCATAGTCATATTTATGCATATCAACTGCTTACTGAAAGACATCACAAGCCACTCTATGGAGGCTGGTTGCACTTTGCACCAGCTCCCTTGATGTATAAAAGGAATGAACCCATCATCCGCATGTCAACTAACTGATCTGCCAAGCTACCTGACTCTGTCCTTCTCCTGCATAAATCTGCATAACATTTGGCTTATGGCTTGCTTGGTTTTTAGAGTGTGCAGACTTCGAGCTTCCTTGGTAGAATAAAAGAGTCCATGCAGAGCACTGTTAGCTTACTCTCTCTTCTACAGCCTTTTGGTGTGAGGGAGACACTAATTGGCCTTGGCAGATTTAACACAGGACAGTACACTTTCCCAAGGCAAGTCGTGTGCAGTGAGAAAGTGATTGAACTTTCTGCCATGCAGTCTGCCCTAGAAGCAGTTAAGTGTTTGCTTTGGGTCAGGACTGGCACAAATTATTTTCTCAGCATGTCTTCAGGTTTCATACTACATAGGGATTGCATGAGTTCTTTTTCCTTTGGGCAGTCTCTGAGGATCACTGGAGGTGTTTACACTTTTCCACAGTGCAGTTGCTTGTTGTTCTCTGGGGCTGGAAATGCAAGGGTAAGTTCTCTGGATTGATAAAATATGTGGGTATACTACCCTGCTTGACAGGATGGTGACCCACCAAGAATTCCTGAGGAGAAGCTTCTCCATGTTTCTTTCCCAGTTTCTAACTGTATATCACCACCCCGGTACACTGGCCACAGTGGCAAGTTTCTTGTGAATCCTTTCAGCATAAGGCCCTTGAGTGCTGAAGGTGGCTTTGTCCTGCAGTGGACTGAAAACAAGTAGTAAGAGACCATCTTCAAAGAGGATTAGGATATTAACTTGATTTGGTTTTTCAGTTTATGCAATTCTTATACTTTGCAGCACTGATGGCTCTTTGGAGAGGTTTCAAAAATTCAATTTATTAAAAACAAAAAAAACAATTAGCACTTACTCCTGCTAACTGTTGAAGTATGAACAACTGATCCTTCTTCCATCTGCCACCCACCTTTGACCCTGATTTCTTACATGAGACACAAACAGGAATAACTCAGAGGGGAAAAAACAGTAGGAGAGATATTAAGATTCTGCACTTGTCTTAGAAATATAAATCATCTTTGAAGTATTCAAGTTTTTTTGACCTCATTAGAGAAAGAACCTTCCCAATCAGAGTAAAGTCACGTTGTTATTACTATTATTCTGGCTGCTGGAAACTGGTATTTTTCCCCACACATTCCACTGATGATGTGCTAATCGTAATATTTGATGATAAGGTTATTAAAGAGGGGAAAATATAAAATCAGAGTGCATTAAAAAGGCAGAGGCTGATATAATTACAATCCCTGCTGTGAAAGTGTTACTTGCAGGGAAATATGAGAAGAAAGCTAAAGAGAACACATCACACAGTGGTCCCAAACGGTAAGCAGGAACAATGTTTTAACTTAAATGAAGCATGTGGAGAAATGAGGAGACCATGGTAAAAAAAAAAGAGGATTCTTCTCTTGTTCCTCTTGTGTATCTATTTTCTTGTCTTCGTTCTCTGTTTTACCATGTTACTACTGATTCCCTCCACAATGTCTTACTGCAGGAGGTTCCTCCTATGCTGAGTCAGTAGCATTTGCCTCACACACATACTAGCTGAATGACAGGAAGTGCTGAGTCCCTAACATTATGCTGGGGGACTGATTCATTACTAATTCAGAGGAAAGCGTGCCACCTGCTGAATCAGCAAAACTTGCTGCAGTATTGAGATCTTCCCAGAGTTCCCCAAGCTGATTAGACAATGCAACCTGAAAAGATCAAAGCCAGAGGTGGTTTATACAGCTGTGAGGCAGATATACAGCTGGAGGCCAGATGCAGTCCTATATTTGAGTTCAGTGTCAACAAGACAGTTAGTTTGTTTTTATCAGATGAATAAGCAAAAGAAACCATTTGTTCAACTGATACTAGTCTTGAGAAAAGAGGACTAGGGGAAGGTGAGCCAGATAATTTTTCCAATATGTTAAAGGATGTTATAAAGATAATGGTGATCAGTTGTTCTCCATGCCCACTGAAGGTAGGATAAGAAGTAATCAGCTTAATCTGCAGCAAGGAAAATTTAGGCTAGACATTAGGGAAAAACTTCCTAACTGTAACAGTAGCTAAGTTGTGGAAAAGGTTAACAAGGGAGGCTGTGGAATCCCCATCATCAGAGGTTTTTAAGAACAGATTAATAAACACCTGTCAGGGATGGTCCAGGGCCGCCGGGTGGGGGGGCAAGAGGGGCAATTTGCCCCAGGCCCCGGGCTCCGCAGGGGCCCCCACGAGAGTTTTTCGGGGCCCTTGGAGCGGGGTCCTTCACTCACTCAGGGGCCCAAGAAAACTCTTGCGGGGCCGAGCCCTGGAGCTTCTTCCACTCCCGGTCTTCGCTGGCGGGGGAGTCCTTCCGCTCTGGGGTGGAAGGACCCCCCGCCATCGCATTACCGCCGAAGCAGGACCTGCCACCGAAGTGCAACCCGGTCTTCGGCGGTAATTTGGTGGCAGGGGGCCCTTCCGTTCAGGGACCCGCCGCCAAAGTGCCCCGAAGACCCGCAGCAGGGGCCCCCCGCCACCGAATTACCGCTGAAGAGCGGGCTGCACTTCGGCGGCGGGTCCCACTTCGGCGGTAATTCGCCGGCGGGGGGCCCCCGCCGCGGGTCTTCGGGGCACTTCAGCGGCGGGTCCCAGAAAGGGAGGGCCCCCCCGCTGCTGAACAGGGCCAGCTCTAGACATTTCGCCACGCGAGGGGCCCCCTGCCGCTTGCCGGTCCCACCGCTCCGATGGACTTCCTGCAGGCATGGCTGCAGAGGGTCCGCTGGTCCCGCGGCTCCAGTGGACCTCCCGCAGGCGTGCCTGCGGATGCTCCACCGGAGCCGCGGGACCAGCGGATCCTCCGCAGGCATGCCTGCGGGAGGTCCACCTGCGCCGCCTGCCGCCGATGGCCCCAGGCCCCCGGAATCCTCTGGGCGGCCCTGGGATGGTCTAGGTTTATTTGGTCCTGCCTCAGCATGCGAGTGGCTGGGGTGGATGGACTAGATGACCTTTCAAGGTCCTTCCAGCCCTACATTTCTATAATTCTAAATTAAATATGTGCAATCAGACTGGAAACGCTTGAGGCTGCCTGCCTAATAGTCTAACAGTCCTTCTCCTACTGAGCTCCAGGGAGAAATAGTAGTTTAAACACAAAGGTCCAAACAGACATTCTAGAATCCAAGGAAAGTTTCTGCCTCCAATCTGTGGTCGTGTCTGCACATTCCATTTAGCTCCACATGCGCAGAACAAAAAGCCCAGTTCCCACTACAGATTCATCCACCCCAAAAATGCTAAAGCACGAGTTAGTTGTTACATCTTCCCAACAGCCACAGCAGGACTTTACAGATCTAGGATAATCATTTTAAACAAATTCTGTGCATCAAAGCAGAACCTTAACTTTAAAAAGGATCATCCATTGTCCCCAGAATCCTTTATTGCAGTCTGCCCTGTGGAGTCCTCCTAATCCCCATCTTTCTGGATTTGAAGTTAATTGCTCAGATAACATATTCAGAAATATGCAAACCAGGGGAGTTTTGCAGGATACATTGAAGGTCTGCCTCAGTGCTTTATTCTGCAAAACTTGCTTTTAAAAGGAAATATCTATTTTGCTCCTACCGCTTATGCAGTCTTTGGCATCCAGGAATACAGTTCAACTCTCCAGGGCCAAAACATGTGCCTCTAGCATTTTATTGCGTGACAAAAGATCCAGAATATGAGAGAACAAAAATATTCAAGAAACTATTTCAGTAATTGTGGAGGGAAGAAGGGTTAAATAAATACAAAAGAGCTTTACACTTCTTTTTCAAGGTGTTTAAAATTAATTATAATTTAAACAAATCAGCAGTGAAAAGGATAAGGGCCTGCGTGGAGTGGAAGCAAACTTGGGTCTAACGTTAGCAGTACACCTCATGGTAACGAATAGCTGAGCAATGCCCAGAATACTAGACCTTTCTCTTCAGATTTAGTTCTTCTTTAAACATGTAGGTATCTCAAACTCCCAGGACCTGCTCCCTCTCCAAACTGGTACCGTAAAGCTTAATATTAAATCTGCTTTCTTCCTGCAATCTGTTATCCACAATAGCAAAACTAAATTTACTTACTTAGACACAGTCATCTCTTTTCTAGTACACTTGTTCCCAGTTCTGAGTTTCCCAATCTGGCTCTGATCTTTTAATCACAAATGTTCATAACACTGATATTAGATGCCAGGGGATCTTCTCTTTTGCATGCAAAAACTTCTGTCAGTCTGAAGGGAGAAGATCTTTCTGGAAATTGAGAGCTACCATGGGCCTCAGTCTTGAGAGAGAGGAAGATGGCAGTGGAGCTTTTTCTCCCCTCAGAGAGGTTCTTGTATAGAACCAGTGCTATTCCTTTTCTATTCACTGGTCCTAGACTAATGATCAGAAATTAAAATTAGCTCCTCAAATCCCAACATGACTACTCATCTGCAGTGACCCAACAGCACCATTACCACTACATGCACCCAGCAGTCATAGCATCCAGCAGCACCACCCTTCAACACTTGCGATCAGCACTTAATATGGGTGCACAATGTATGTGCACCAGAAGGAGAAGAGGACAATGAGAAAAAGTTGAGTAGGTATCTGCACTAGCAGCAGACCATGTCCATTGTGGCCTATATTTGTAGCATAGCATCCAAGCTTGTTTCCCAGCCAGTCCATCTTTGATCTGCAGTACACTGGGGAATTAATATTATATTGATCTTTGAAATCATCCGTGAAGATAATTCTGCTCTCCACTTCAACCAGTCTACTTTTTTCCAGTATATTCCCTCACTAATAAGCCTTGGTCATTTCCACAAGTTATTGTGGAATACAAACATTCATGGGGAGAAAATAGTTTGGTTGCTGCCTGATGAGATGAGGGCTTTTAACACTAAGGATATGTCTACACTGCAACTAGGCTCCCAGGCTGGCTTTGCCAGCTGACTCGGCCTCGTTGGGCTCACTCTAAGGGGCTGTTTAACCGCTGTGTAGACATTTGGGCTCAGACTAAAGCCTGCGCTCTCAGACTCTCCCACCTCACAGGTTCTAGATCCTGGGCTCCAGCTGGAGCCTGAATGTCTACACTGCAATTAAACAGCCTCTTAGCCCAAGTCAGCTGGCAATGGCTAGCCACAGTTTTTAACTGCAGTGTAGACATATCCTAAGATATCTAGATACCTTCCTCACAGTTCAGTCAGTGCAAATACACCTGTACCTCGATATAACACGACCTGATATAACACAAATTCAGATATAATGCAGTAAAGCAGCACTCCGGAGGGACAGGGCTGCACCCTCCAGTGGATCAAAGCAAGGTCATTATAAGGCGGTTTCACCCATAATACAGTAAGATTTTTTGGCTCCTGAGGACAGCGTTATATAGGGGTAGAGATGTATCACTAAGCTAACCATGTGGGATGGAACCTTTCCCTCATTTCAATAATGGAAATGTGCTGAAGCACAAACTCCACCAGAGAGGCCCTTTGGGGCCATCTGCCTGTCCCAAGTCAGGATAAAGGAGGAGGGTTGGGCGTGGGGCTAGCAACTCCACCTCGTAAAAAATCAACCTGCTACAGAAACGCCAACAATAGAGACAACAGAGACTTTTACCCTGGAAAAAGAAGGGTCTTCAACTCGAAGATGCATGACGCTGGGTGGTAAAAGCCGTGAGGAAGCCACTAAGCCGATTACCCTTCTTGCAACCAGGAGGATTACCATAGGCACATGGAATGTGAGGACCATGTACGAGTCAGGAAAGACAGCGCAGGTTGCAGCAGACATGAGGAGCAACAACCTGACCCTATTAGGCATTAGCGAGACAAGATGGACGCAAGCGGGACAGAGATGACGGTTGACAGGAGAACTGTTGCTGTATTCAGGACATGAAGAGAGCGACGCACCCCACACACAGGGAGTAGGCTTCATGTTGTCCAAGCAGGTACAGAGAGCACTGATTGGTTGGGAGGCACATGGTCCCAGGATCATCACAGCATCCTTCAGAACTAAAATGAAGAGGATTAAGATGAATGCTGTTCAGTGCTACGCTCCAACTAATGACAGCGAAAAGGAGGACAAAGATTATTTTTACAACAGACTCCAGAAAATATTAGAGATTCTCCCAGACAAAGACATCATCATCCTTATGGGAGACTTTAATGCCAAAATTGGACCTGACAACACAGGATACGAACAAGTCATGGGGACCCACGCTCTGGGAGAGATGAGTGAGAATGGAGAGAGATTTGTGGATCTGTGTGCACTTAACAACCTGGTCATAGGAGGTAGTATCTTTCCTCACAAGCAGACCCACAAGAGTACCTGGGTATCACCAGCATGCATGACAGAAAATCAGATCGATCATGTCTGCATTAGCAAGAAATTCAGAAGATCCTTGCAGGATGTTAGAGTTAGAAGAGGAGCAGACACAGCGTCCGACCATCACTTAGTGGTGGCCAGATTGAAGCTGAAGCTGAAAAAGAACTGGATAGACACGTCAGACAGAAGAGTGAAGTACAACGTCAGCCTTCTGAAGGACCATAAGACCAAGGAAGATTTTGGACTGACGCTGAAGAATAAGTTTTCAGTATTACAAGATCGGTCTGAGGAAGAGGAAGACAGTGTACTAAACAGATGGCAGAAAGTGAGAGAGACACTTAGGTCAGTATGCCAGGAAGTGCTTGGAATTAAGAAACACCAGCAGAAAGAGTGGATCACAGCAGAGACCTTGATCAAGATAGAAGACAGAAAGAAGAAGATGGCAGCAGTCAATAACAGCAGGACTAGAGCAGCAAAGGCCAAAGCTCAAAAAGAGTATGCTGAAGCCGATAGAGCAGTGAAGAGGAATATCAGGAAGGGCAAGAGAGAGTATGTGGATGAACTGGCAGCAGAAGCGGAGCAGGCAGCATACAGCGGTAATATGAAACAGCTGTATGATACTACCAAGCGACTGTCTGGAAAGTTCAGCAAGCCAGAACGTCCCGTTAAAGACAAGCAGGGAAAGTCTATAATAGGAATAGAACAACAGATGGGCGGAGCACTTTGAGGAACTCCTGAACAGACCAGCACCACCAAATCCACCAGATATCAACCCCGCCAACGAGGCCCTCCCAATTAATCGCGATAAACCAACCAGAGATGAGATCAGAAAAGCCATCATCATGATGAAGAATAGGAAGGCGGCTGGACCTGATGACATCTCAGCAGAGGCCCTCAAAGCAGACCTGGATGCTTCAGTGGAAATGCTGTACCCCCTCTTTGAGAAGATATGGGAAGAAGAAGTGATTCCGGTAGACTGGAAAGAGGGATATCTCATCAAAATCCCCAAGAAAGGAGATCTTAGCAACTGTGCCAATTATAGAGGAATCACACTCCTGTCGGTGCCAGGGAAGGTCTTCAACTGAGTCCTCTTAGAGAGAATGAAGGATGCCGTCGATCCACAGCTACGAGATGAACAGGAAGGTTTCCGGCAGAATAGATCATGCACGGACCAGATAGCAACGCTTCGCATCATAGTCAAGCAGTCTATGGAGTGGAACTCCTCGTTGTACATCAACTTTGTTGATTATGAGAAAGCGTTCGATAGCGTGGATCGAGAGACCCTCTGGAAGCTCCTTCGGCACTACGGCATCCCAGCAAAGGTGGTCAGCCTGATCAAGAACTCATATGACAGTATACACTGTAGAGTGATCCATGGAGGGCAGCTTACTAACAGCTTCCAGGTGCAAACTGGAGTCAGGCAAGGATGCTTGTTGTCACCACTTCTCTTGCTCCTCGTCATCGATTGGATTATGAAGACATCCACTTACGAGCGTAGGAACAGAATCCAGTGGACGTTGTGGACCCAGCTTGATGACCTGGACTTTGCTGACGACCTTGCACTTCTTTCGCACAGTAAACAGCAGGTGCAAGAGAAGACCAACGTAGTGGCAGCCACGTCATCACAGGTTGGCCTCAACATTCACATGGACAAGACCAAGATCCTTAGGATTAACTCCATCAGCAATGACCCAGTCACACTGAATGGAAGCCCCCTGGAAGAAGTGCAGTCCTTCACCTACCTAAGTAGCATCATCGACCAGCAGGGTGGCACAGACGCAGACATCAAAGTAAGGATTGGTAAGGCAAGAGCAGCCTTCTTACAGCTCAAGAACATCTGGAGCTCCAGAGAGCTGTCTTTGGCAATAAAAATTCGACTGTTCAACTCCAATGTGAAATCAGTCCTACTATATGGAGCTGAAACCTGGAGGACAACCAAAACAACCATCAGGAAGATCCAGACCTTCATTAATAGCTGCCTCAGAAGGATTCTCCAGATCCGCTGGCCAGACACCATCAGTAACATCCACCTCTTGGAGAGGACCTGTCAACTCCCAGCAGAAGAAGGAATCAGAAGGAGAAGGTGGGGTTGGATAGGACATACACTACGTAAGCAGCCAACTAACATCACCAGACAGGCACTGCGGTGGAACCCCCAAGGCAAGCGGAAAAGAGGCCGTCCAAGAAACACCTGGCGACGCGACCTTCAGGCTGATAGCAAAAAAATGGGCTATACCTGGAACCAATTAGAGCGAATGGCCCAGGATAGAGGACTCTGAAGATCTGTGGTTGACGGCCCATATCCCGATTGGGGTGATTGGCATGAGTGAGTGAGTGCTGAAGCACACAATCATTTTTCAGTCACTTATTCAGCCACATACACAAAAAATTATACTATCACTGAAACGTACAATTGATCTCCCACTAAAGAACACAGGCAGCTGGAGGTACTTTGACTTCAATATTGATCATGATTTTTCACAATTTTAATTTCATTTCTAATTGTTTCTTCAATCCATCCCCTTTTTGTAGGCTCTACATTGGTCTAGCCTAGAACCAGTCAGACATTTTTCAACTAAACTTTTTCCCTTTCCCTTCAAAAAATGCTGATTCATTGAAACAAACTGTTCGTAAAACAGTGCTGATTTAGACGAATCTCCCAACTCAACATTTTTAAAAGAGAAGTTTCAAAATAGTCACAACATTTTGTTTCAATATTTTTGAACCAAAAAATCCAGTTTTCCAGTGTGAAATTACTTTTTAATTAGAAATTAAAGGTAATTAGACTGAAAAATGCTTTTTAAATGGTCAAAATCAAATCAAAACATTTTAAAATAATTAAAATTAAATGTCTGGAGTGACCCAAACTGAAATAAAAAATTGTGGTTTTTTTTGGTTCATAAACATTTTAGATATTTTGACACTTCATCCTGATTCAGGACATTAAAAACATTCAAACTCTCATAACTATTTGCAAACTGAAAAAATCATTTCCTGAATACTCCTGTCTAATCACATTACCAAGGGCTAATGCAGTGTGTGCAATATGTTTTAGACTAAAAGAGTGACTTTAACTGTTAGAAGAGGAGAGTAGATAGAGTTGGAGAAAAACCACCAGTACTATATTGCAACTCCTTTCAAGGGAAGACATAGTCCCCAAGAAAGAACACACTACATAACAAATTCAGTCTTAGCCAAAAGGCTCTTTTTGGGTGTAGTCACATACTGAGATTTATTTGGTCAACTAAAGCAAGTCAACATGAAACTTTCAAAGGTACTTGAATAATATAGTGCCCTGCATGGTGACAAGTTTCAGAATGGTAGCCATGTTAGTCTGTATCAGCAAAAACAACAAGAAGTCCTTGTGGCACCTTAGAGACTAACAGATTTATTTGTTTTATGCCCAAATAAATTTGTTAGTCTCTAAGGTGCCACAAGGACTCCTCGCTGTTTTTGAAAAATATACTTTTCTATTTTCACTAGTGTCCCGAGCCTCTGAGAGGGGTCAGGGGATGGATCACTTGATAATTACTTGTTTTTTTTATTGCCTCTGAAGCACCTAGCATTGGCCCCTGTCGGAAGACAGGATACTGGGTTAGATGGACCTTTGGGCTGTCCCAATATGGCCATTCTTATGTTCTTATTGTACATCAGTGTGAATGGTCTAGATGAAAAGCCTTACATCGAGGACTGGATTTTAAAGAGTGGTACTGACCTTAGTATTTGTGCACTCTTAACTCCTCCAGTGTCCCCTACTGAAAAGAACAGCCCTGGTACAAATGTCATTATCTTTCAGTGTCTCTTGCGCAGTGGCAACCCTAAGAATACTAGAGATTATTTTAAACATATATATCCATTTGTTGTGGTCTCAGAAACAAGCAATCCCCACCAAGCTTTGTACAGTCGGGAACTGATTCCATTTAGGGTGATGGGGTGGCTTGCTTGAAGGCTATTATATTTCCTCCTGTGCCAGTCTCCTGCGTTCTGCCTAGCTATATACTTGTGCTGTTTGGGTCTTTGAATCATTTTCAGTGTTTTGTGGTTTGGGACTTTTACTGTACAATACATATAGGGTGACCAGATGTCCTGATTTTATAGGGACAGTCCCGATATTTGGGTTTGTTTTTTTTAATGGGCTCCTATTATCCCCTACCCCTTGTCCCAATTTTTCACACTTGCTGTCTGGTCACCCTAAGTACATAGATGCCTTGTGAGAGGTGGCCTGTAATTGGGTTAAACTGTCTGATTTTAACATAGGAAGTATTTTAATACTCCAGCCTTAGTATTTAACTCAGCCTTCATGAAAAAGTCCTATAGATTTTAATAATGATTAATTCAATAGGATTCTACAGAAATTACTCCACAATTTTATAGACTTTAATAAAGAATAACAAAGCAATTAACTTTTTATTAAATTCAATAGATGGTTAAAAAAGAGCCCTATGTCAAACTTCTCATTTTGTATTCAACCCTATAAGAGCTTTCCTATCTCAAAGTTAAAATTACACACTCAAACAGCATGTAATTCAATTGACAACCTTAACAGAAATCTTAAATCCTCAGGCCTGGTAGGCTGAAAATTAGATACAGCCACTTTTGGTTTGGTTTGTGGATGCACATGTGCACATCATTTTGACCCTGTGCTTTGCCCTGGAAAGTAGGATTCTTGCCAAATCCAATACCCTGTGGGTTCACACACATGGAGCTCAGGGGAGGGGCAAAGGAAGTGCACACATGCCCATCGCTGCAGAGAAATCCAGCTCTGAAAGCTTTGTTGTTATAGGATCTCCCAGGAGAGCACTTTTCGTTTGGTTTCTGAACTTTTCACTGCTTTTTCTCCCCAAGGAAAGATTTTGTTTTCCAGGGTGTGGCTTTGGCAGTGGTATTTCGCACAGGCTACGTGGCAAGTTTTCAAAGCAGTAGAGTCCAAAACCCAAGAGAAAACATTCAGATTTTAAAGCTACGGTAGGATCCAGTTGTATTAACGGAGCAGAAGTACAGTGACCATCTCCGAAGATAGAAGTGGCATTGTGCAGCTGGAATGGAGGATGGAGAGTAGGGATCAGTTTGGAGATGGGATTCAGTTGCTGGGGAGGTGAATGGCATGTCAGGGGAAAAGAGGAGGATTTTTTAAAAAATCAGCTGGTTGGGACTCTGAACACGCAACGGACAAATCAATATTTAATAAACTATTTTATATTTTTAAAATCAGGAGAGCGTTCTTCTGCTTGAAGAGACATGCATAAAAGGGAAAGAGTCTGTCAGAAAAAAAAGTCATTTTAAAATATACCTGCTCTGCTGAAGAGCGAGGACTGGCACATTTGAAAGTAATAGCTGGAAACTTAAATTGTGCTTGGCTTTGACTCATTTGTGAGCTTGATGTATTTGGAGTGAGTGTTAAAAAAATTCAAATGCTGCTGCTTACTTGACCAGGCAGGATTTCCCAAGCTTTATAATAACCCTAAGCCCAGTCTATGATCTGTTTTATTGCTGATCATTTTAACCTTGTATGGGCTGTGGGATGAGGCATCTGCAAAATGACTGGTCAAAGGCTGGTTACCAAGGTCTACCACAGAAAGCGACTTATCCCAGGCTTGCTGTAGGGGACAAACCTTTCTAGGAATGTGGGAGCACCATCTTCTGTTGGAACCCTGCCGCTTGAGACAGGAAGACATGCAATAACATACCAGATGGGATGAGGGGAGGGCTAAGGAGAAAAGTGCAGAGAGGAGCCAGCCAGTCAGTAGGAGCAGAAGCAGCCAAAGCAGGGACCTTTGGTCTTCTAGACAATTGGAGAACTTTCTACAGTTATGACTGGGACTTTCTCTGCCCTGTGCTGATTGGCTGTTTGCCTGAACCCTCTCCTTCCCTCACCATCACTTTACCTCAGCTTCTCTTCACCTTTAGCTTGGTCACTGTAGTGAGGTGGCGTGGCTCCCCTCTGTGCCAGAGGAGGGAGAGCCCAGCCAGAGACCAGAGTAGGCGGAGCTAGTGAGCTTTGAGCCCGCCCCCCAAAGGGTCAGGCGGCGACCCGGAACTATAAAGGCCAGCCCTCAGAGCTCAGTCAGGCCCCAGCCACCGCAGCGAGCAGATGTCCCTCAGGGAGCTCGAGACTGGGAACCTCCTATGACCCAGGGCAGCCGCCCAGACTGACCTGAGCTCCCCCGCACCTGCTACCCGGAGAAGCTGCCAGAGCGTCCCTGCACCTGTTACCCGGAGGAACCGCCGGAGCTACCCTGGGCCGACTATCTGGAGGAGTTGCTGGACCTATCACCCAGCCCTTGCAGCGACGAGCCCATGCTCCTGGACCCTGCAGAGGCCGATGTCAGGACCCAGGTAGGCCCTGAGGGGGAGTACGGAAGTAGCCCGGGGGCAGCCGACCCCAGTCTGGTTGCAGCATTACCAGATCCTATGTCAGTGTGTTGCAGCCAGGATCCCCACTGACTGAGCAGTGGATCGTTAGCCGCTGCTAGGGCCCTGGGCAGGGACGCAGTGGAGTGGGAGGGCCTGCGTCTCCCCCTGCCACCCAACTCCTGGGTGGCAGACTCCCCGTCTCCCTGGCCTGAGGAGGCCAAAGCCTATCATTACTGCTCAGCCCTGCCCAAGGGCCTGAGCTGCCTGACTCAGTGTTTGCTGTCCCGCCCTGACCTAGGGCCAGGCCTTAACTGTTATTGTTGCTCGGCACTGCCGAAGTACCTGAGCCCCTTACCCCCATTGGGCAGGCAGTTGCCGCAAGGACTCCCAGACCCACCAGCGTGTCGTGAGCCGGCATGGCTCCCCTCTTCACCCCCCAGAGAGGGTCGAGCACCGGCTGTACTCGTGTACAGTCACCTAAAGCAAGTCACACCTTTCACATTCCACACCTGCCCCTCTTACCCTCTTCTCCCCTGCCCTGTCCCAATCATGGCCACTCCTTCCCTTTTCTTTTCATTTAGCTGATCCCCTCCTTGCTAAATTCACCCCCCACCTTGTGAAACTAATATGACCTTTGCTCCCATCATTTAGTTCACTCTGCTTGAGTTACACTCTTCCCCCTTCTACTTAGACTGTAAACTCTTCACGGTAGGGACTATCTGCTACTGTTTGTTCAGCCCCTAGCACAAGAGGCTCCCACGAGGAGAGCACAAGGAAACAATGAGACCATATGGGTCAGCATGACAGGCAGTAATCTCAGCACACCTGTTATAAACAGATAGTTAAGGGTTAATGTCTCTCTTACCTATAAAGGGTTAACAAACAGGGACCCCAAACACCTGACCAGAAGACCAATCAGGAGACAAGATAGTTTAAAATCTCATGGGAGGGAAGCCTTTGTTTGTGGGTTTTGGGTTTGGCTTTGTTCTCTCTGAGTCCTGGATGGGGCTAGAGGTGTAACCAGGTTTCTGCCAATCTCCCTGCTACAGTCTCTTATCTGTTCAGAATTGTAAGTAGAAAAGGCGGTCATAGTCTTTTAATTTGTTTTCTTTTTCATTTGCATACGTGTACTTGCTGGAAATAGCTTAAATTGTGTTTCTGCTGGAGAAAGTTTCTTTCTATTGTTTGTAAGTTGAAAGACCCTGTAACTTTTTACCATCTAAAGTGCAGAGATAAACCTGTTACTTTTTTTTTTCTTTTTTTATTAAAAGCTTTGCTTTTAGATCTGTTTGAGTGTTTTCTCCTCGTTAAGGCTCAAAGAAGCTTGAGTCTGTATTGCCTGAGGGAGGGAATGGTAAAGTTCCTCTTTGTGTTAGATTCACGGAGTTGAATCAGGTGATCTCCTAGTGTTCCCAGGGCGGGAAGGAGCTGGGGAGGAAGGAGGGAGGGGGAAGGAAATGGTTTATTCCCCTTTGTTGTGAGACTCAGGGAATTTGGGTCTTGGGACCCCCAGGGAAGGCTTTTGGGGGAGACTAGAGTTGATCAGGCGCTCTACTCTAAGTCCTGATTGGTGGCAGCCTATCAGATCTAAGCTGGTAATTAAGCTTAGGGGAATTCATGCTAATACCCATATTTTGGACGCTAAGGTCCAGAACTGAGAATTATATTATGACATGGTGTCAGCGGTGGGATAGATAAGAATCCAAAAGCCAGTAAGATTATAATTTTTTTCTCTGCTAGCTGCTTGTAAGCAGAGAGAGAAAGGGTTTTGTTTTAAACCTACAGCCAGAGATTTTTTTTTCCTTGCTCGATCAGTCTAACTTGTCCACTTGCTGCAGCCATCAAGGTAAAGGAGTTTTAAGGAGGACAATGAAGTGGCTTTGGGAATATTTACAGCCTTGCATTCTTCACACCTTTCCAGTGATTGCTGCTAACATTTTAATAAGAGGCTTCCACAGAAATTCTCCCTTTTAGCCTGCAGTTAGACCCCTTGTCCCACCCCCTCACCCCCAGCACTTCCTACACTTGCAGAGAGGAGTGGGGATGTGCTGGGAAATCTATTTGACTGCCCATGTAAACAAAACACATAACTAACCAAAAAAACTGTGCATTTTCTGGCAAAGTTAATACTTTGTCCCTGAACACAGCACTCAGCATATTGACTGTATTATACAATGTTCAACTCAGCGAATAAAGTGGTAATTTTGGGGCTAACTCCCTGTACCCAATAAACTTTTGAAGATACTCCTGACACTTGTAATCTAGTGAGTTTCAGGTGTATTTTTGAGTGTTGTCTACTAGTAGTATCGATTATTTACCATGTTCATTAGGGTAGGGCCTAAGAATGTTTGGATGTAGACAGCTGGTGGTTTTGCCTTATACTTTGATTGTAAGCGCTTGGGGGCAAAGGTGTCTGTTCTGTATTTGGTATTTGATCCAGGGAGAGGTTCAGTTAGGTGAGGCTGCATTATCACCCTTGGTGCCAGGGCCCTGACCCAAAGATTTTCAGCTAATTTCAATGTGTTTAGGATCAATGCACAAGTAAATTGCAAGTTACCCCATCAATGTTAATGAAGCAGATTACCCAGGGAATAGAAAAGACAAAGCACACTGAAACCATGTCCAGATATCATCCATATGCTGAAACTCAGCAGCAGAAAGCAGAGTCGTGCTGAACAAGACTTTTCTGAACACATTAACTATCTGAATAGTTCCTACTTCTCCTGTTACTTTCAGTGTGTGTGCAGCCACTGGGGAAAGCACAGACCTTGATGCCCTCTGCTGGCCACACGAGGCCACAACATGGCATAGACAACAGTAATCGTTCAGAATGGATCAGGAGAATAGTTCTGAGATTTGCCACTTTGTTTTACTTTGTTCCTCCTCTCTTGCTATACCGGGATACTGCCTCGGCCATAGCATTATATTTAAAAATCCACTGGAAAGTGGACTATTAGTGAATAGTGAAACTGTTAAGGATCTCAAATTAGTAACAAGTTTTAGGCTTAAAACTAGAGCTATGGCCTTGGATCTGAATTTCCCCCACGGTGGTACGTGGTTTAATTTTCATGCCCATCTCATTTACATACTAGATTTAAAAATAAAATATTTGAAATTCAGGTTTGGTCTAAGAAATATTTGAGTTCAAGGTTATTTTTCTCCTTCCAATACCTGATGCAGTAACATAAGCACTTAGGGCCTGGTCCTACTCCCATTAAAATAAAAAACAATCTTTGCATAGATTTTAATGGGAACTGGGCCAGCATCTTAAAGCATAGCAATTCTCTGCTTGAGATTCTCTCCACTTGTTGGGGAGAGACAAATCTGAATTCAGTACTTGGTAGAATTTTGATTATTTATTAAAAGTGTAAATATATTGGTATAATTTAAATCCACACATTTGACACAGCTGATCTGGGATCTTAAACAGTATTTTAAAATTGACAGAACATCTCCCTTGTAGGGCAAAGAGGCACTGCTTCTATCCCTGCACTTGGCTTTTACAGTGCCAGAATCAGAATGCATTTCTAAATGCAGCTGATTTCTCCCTTTGGAACGTTTGATCATCATTAACTTTTCAGGACAAGCCCACAAAATTCCTATGCATACATTAGACTTCAGGCTAATATAGATATTTGAACATCTCTTATTCCTTTTATACTGACTATTTGTTGGCAATAGCCCTTCACTAGAGACCTCACAATGTCAATTGTTATTACTTGGTTGTATGCAAGATCAGTAGGATGAGGTTAATAAAAAGCCTTCACTGTAGCGCGCGCTCGCGATCTCTCTCTCTCTCTCTCTCACACACACACACACACACACACACACACACACACACACACACACACACACACACAGTGTCAGCAACTGATTTAGTATGTGATCTTAGTCCCCAGAGTCATGATGTGTTAGACTTCTGGACATGCTGCAAAACCCATCAATTCACTCAGACATTTAGGAAGAAGGTGGGTTGAGGAATGAAGAGGGAATTAAATGTTGATGTGTTGAATTCTTATGCAGGGACATTTTTACAGTTGTTGTCCTTTACAGAAAAGTCCAATAGAATTAATTACAAAAAATGAAACTTTATGGGATTTTAAACCATCTCATAGAGTTTAATAGCAAATTATGTCCTTGATTTCTATAGAATGGTTCAAAGAAAAAACAATAGAAATGTTTTCTATCAAATTCTATAGGTTTTTAGAGTAATTTCCACAGAAACCTACCAAATGTGTACAGAGTCCTGTTGCTTTCATCACTATTTAATTCTGCAGATGCTACAGACCACAAATAGACGTTGAAATAAATAAGCAAAATCTTCCGGGGTCTATTTCAATAGATTCAGAGCCTGTGCTGGCTGGCACTAAAATCAATGGCCCTAGAAGCAGCTTGCCTCAGATTACTGAGTTCCACCTTTTCATGTGATTCAGCGCCTTGTTTACCAAAAGGAATAATACGTGGACCTTTTCATTAATAAGAAGCATCTGATAATTTCTAGACTATCAACTTTCATTCCTGCTGGAACAGTCCTATTGAATTTCACAGGGATTAAACCTATACATTTCTATAGAAATTTAATAAGGTTTTAAATAATTGCTCTAAAACTCTAATAGAAAGTAGTAAGCCATAAACTGGCATTTTCTAATAAGTTATATAGGATGGCACACAACCCCCCTCAACACATTACAGAAAAACTGTTTTCCATTAAATTCTAGTGAGCTTTCCCATAAGGGATTGGAAATCCCTGGCATTCTTGAACAAGCTAAGGGAGGTGGGCATCTAGCTGCTTTAGGCCCCTTTGATAGATGAATGGTTCAACCTCACAATCAAAGGTCAAATGTATTTTTGTACATTGATACTCACAACTGGCACCAGCAGGAGCAATTTCATATTTCAAAGTACACTCTTCAAAAACTCCCCTTCCCCCACCCTGCACCCCCCTGTCACAGCCGTGTTAGAAAACCAAGGTTTGTAGGCTGGGAGGGAGCTGGATCAGAGTCTAGTGGAAAGCAGAACTGACATATAGCTCATACTAAAAAAATGCACCCAAACTGTTATGATATCTATTAAGTGACTCCTTTAACCTCCACACCACTGTTTTGATGTCATATGCTTTATTGAAAAGTGGGCCCGCCTCATCAAAGTTTGCAGTTATTTTCCCTCCTTAGGAGCTATTTTTTCTGGCAGAGCCAGGAACACACTTTATTTTTCATAGTTTTCCAAGCAATCTGTTGTGACTTTCTAAACTCCAATAAGCTACATTGGGATGTGTAACTTGGCTACTGCAGTGCACCTTGGGTGGCTGAAGGTGCTTAGCCTCCCAGAGCACTTGAACATACACCAAGGCACTCAAATATGTACCCACAGCCAAGTAATCCACACCTTGTTGTTGTGCCTTACAGTGCTTAAGGTAATGGAAAAAGGAGACTGCTTCCATTTAGTTAAGTAGCAAATATGTTCTGACAATGAACAGCAGTGTAAATTTTAGTCTTCTGTGCAGCACTGAAGTCATGCAAAATCATGGTGTGTGGCAGCTCCTCACCCACCAAGTTGCTACCCAAGGGCAGACAACCCAATGTATCTTTCAGTATATTACATACCATTGCTAAGACAATTCTGTACTTTGCCATTCCCATGCATAATGGAAAGAAAAACTTTACACATCACTACATTTGCCACATGAAAAGATCAGTTGCTCCAAAAATGAATGTGAATTTAAACTGTTTCAATTAATGCTGAGGATAAACCAAAATTAGAACTAGCCTATTTCTTGGGGTTGCAGGAAGTATTGTAATAGGGAGGCAGGTGTGACTGCTTGGTGAGAGGCCAGGTTGAGAATCCTGGGCAAAGGCAGTCCCATCCAGCACTGCCTCTTTAGGCCAAGAATCCCCCCTGCCTCCATTTTGCCTGGCCACTCTTACTTTCAGGGCCTGTCCCCCACACTGGCTGATTTGGAGATATGCAGAAGAGGGCAGCCAGCTCAGAGAGCCACAAGTGTCCAGGATAGGGACTTCCTAGCATCAAGTCCCAAAATGGATCTATGCTGAATAAGTTGGTAGGTAGGTAGATGGTAGAGAGTGGGTGGAGAGCAGGAGGATGGATAACCACCCACCCACCATCCCTTTCAGCACGTGGGAGGGAGCGGAACAAGAAGGGGAGGTCGTTCTGAGCAAGGTGAAAGGAAAGGATGAAACAGAAGCACAGAATGTGCTTTTCTTTTATCTTTATTTCACCAACAAAAGCAGAACAAAATAAAAAGAGCCCAGGCACAGTTTGCCCAAGGAGAGAAATAGAGGAGTCGTCACACAAGACTGCTTAATGCACCACAGCAATGCATTCATGTCACTGTGATGGGCATGGAATATGAACAGAAATAAAGCAAAATACTCAGCTCTAATCCTTCACTTTAGGATTCTAGGGCAGAACACTTAAACTGCCTAAACACATGGATTTGTGACAAAATCTATTCAACACAAAACAGCTACATTTATAAAAAGGCTGATCAAGGACAATTCCAAAGAACCTAGTAACTAATTTGGGGCTAAAGTATCAGTAAGGTCTCTGCCTGTATGAGCATACTTTGGTGCATGTAGCTGAATGATACTTTGGTGCACATAGCTGAATGACCCTAACATGGGGTGAGGGGGAGTAGTACAGTTTTCACTAGTAAAACTTGTGTGTCCTAGTGGATATGGCACTGGAGAATTCTACTGTCTACTGTGACAGACTGCAGGGCGTGCGTAGGTGAGCTTGCACTCTGATCACTCTAGAGACTGATTAGTGCCCCAGGAGAAGCTGACTGAGGGCAATGATCTGAATCAGACTGGTGGGCTGGGTGAGATAGGAACTTAATTGGCCCCATCAGCCCAGGGCTGATAAAAGAGGCACGGGAAGAAAGTGCAGAGGAAGGAAGGAATGAACGAATAGGGCTAGCTGAGCCTAGCCATACAGAGGCCTCAGATCTCTGTTCCCTTCAGATCCTGCTCAGAGACCCTAAAGCTCGGCAAATATTGTTAATAGGCAAGAGCACAGGGGACTGTGGTGACACTGGTGAAGGGAAACAAAAATAAAGTTACATGAAGAGCCTACCTGGTGGAGTCCCTGTGGTTTCTGCAGAGAAGATGATGGGGGCAGAATGGGCCCCTGTTACACTTACACATGCAAGTACTGGAATCTTAGGCACCTGCCTGCAGAATAGTGCATGGAAGTGTGTACACCAAAGTGCAACATGATCAGAATCCTAAAATCAGTCCTTTGTTTAGATTAGACTGTGTGCATGTCTATGCACACGTACGCAGGCACAGTAGTACAGCTCTCTCTAGGATGAACACATAACTGTTTAAAAGTACACAGCACCAGTACATGAACATTTAGTACAAGATGCAAAGATATAACAGCAATGTAGAAAATGAACAAACCTTGAGGAATTTTTCTTTCAGTCAGGGTTGTTGGCTTACACAATGGAAAATAAAGCTTCAGGTCATAAATAAATGCAGGTAGGGATTTGTTGTTTCTGAATTGCTTTTAAGACACTAACTTTGACAACGATATGCAATGACACTTTCCTTTATGTATCCAAAGGGCTACGAATGGGTACATGGGGAGACACTCAGAACGGTGACTTTGCAGGACACTGTGGAGTAGCACTGGAAAACTGATTTTGATCAATTGTTATAACCCTTAATTCAGTGGTTCTCAGTCTATGTCTAAGCGGTCCGCGAAAGGTTGTTGTTACCATAGAACAGTGGTTTTCAGCCTGTGGTCTGTGGACCCCTGGGGATCCACAGACATGGGTGGTGTATACTGGGGCTAGGGGAAGCTGAAAGAGCTCTCGCTCCCTGCTGCAGTGCTGCAGCAACGGAAGAGGCACAGAGCATTTCAGTATTAGGGCTGTTGGGGGGGAAGGGGAGGAGTGAGCTGGGGGCAGGACCTCGGGGGGGGGGAAGAGGCGGAGTGAGGATGAAACAGGGATGCAGCTGTAAGCGGAACAGGGGCAGGGCTGCTGGGGAAGGGGTGGAATAGGATGGGGCCATGGGTGGGGCCACAGGCGGAACAGCAGAGAGGCTCCAGGCTTGGAGGTCCACCAGGGCAGAGAGCTTTGCCGTGGTCCCGGACAGGGCCAAGCTCTCAGCCGCCCACCCTGCCCCATGGCCCTGACCAAGCTCTCAGCACCCTGCCCTGGCCGGGTCCATAGGGGGGTAGAAAGCAGTGAGGGGGGCAGGTTCTCGGCCGGAAAGGCAGGGCAGGGGGCTAGCCTCCTCAAGGGAAAGCTTCATCCACTGCCTCTGCCCACAGACTATGTGTAAGATTTACAAAGGGGTCCATACATCCATTTGAAAATTTGTAGGGGTCCACAAATGAAAAATGGTTGAGAACAACTCTTAACTGACTTGCAGCAACACTTGCACTGATCTTTCACATTATGATTGAGCCTTGCACAGAGATAAAACCTAGACCTCTGCCAACCTGACCTGGCATGTTCTGTAACTCAACCACCACATGACTGAAGGATTTGTGAGTCTGCATGGAGGGTGAGTTAGACACATAACTGAGGAACAATTGAGTTATAATTCATCCACAAATTCTAGTCAAAACAAGTCCATGAAGGGAAGTCACTTTTCTGCAAAGAGTCATTAGGAGAGACTGGCATGGGAGTAACTCACTAGCTTTAGTGTCTCCCACCTGGTTTTTCAGATTGGTGATAAAAAATAAACTGTCTCTGTTTATCTGGTGTGAGGTTGATTTCTTGTAGCGTTAAGGCTGTCTTTGACCTCACAATTCCCCCTCAGATCTTATTGGATCCAAAGAAAATCCTCTTTTTTAAAGAGAGACCATCATAAAAAGGCAAGTGGTCTTTTTTGCTTGGAATCATCCCAGAGCAATACAGCTCCCTTTCTGCTCCAAAACCCCTTCATATTCACTCTGTAGCTGTTTTTATCATGAAAAAGGTTTGAGGTGTTTTTGTTTTGTTTTTTTTCAAAATAGGGCAATGAGAATAGTAACACACTGCTGAATTTCAAGACACAGGTGCAAATCCTAGTGTTGCTTTGTGATGAATCCCTCCATAAACCAGTCCATTTTTAAGTTAAGTCAGTAAATTTTCAAACATCCAGACATACTATTACAGATGAGGTTATAGGAACAGCATAAGAAACCCCACCACACTCTCCCATGCATTGACATTAGAACTGAATCTATGTCTGAATTTACAACATGTTTCACTGCCTAATCACCAGTGTAGACAGGAGTGTCTCTTCTTGCCCCCCCTCTCCCCCACTCAACCGTTGTGCTAGAAGAAACTGCTTTGGACTAATCCCCTAACAGGACTGTAACACAATTTATGTAACACCCAGAATTATGCTATGTGCTTCACGTAAGAGACAGTGAAATCTTGGCCCCCACTGCACTCAATGGAAATTTTGTCATTCAATGGGGCCAGGATTTCACAAAGAAAACCTAACCAGAGTTGTGATCAATGTTTTACACATGACGACACAAGTGAAGTTGATAAAGCAGTAGGCAGAAGTTGAAACGGTTAAGGCCAAGGGTCACAGCAATACAACTATGTGGTTATTTGGTTAAATCATGTGCACAACCTGATGGCTGTTTTTGCCCAGTTCTTCCATACATATATAAAAATGATGAAAAAATACAAATTACTGAATATCAATGACTTGCTTATTGTGAGACTCAGGGGAAAAGCATATTCCCAAGAGATGGTGACAGCTTGCTGGGCCAGAGTAATGGGTGCCATGAGGAAAGGTCTCCATGTTTTGGAACAGTGTTGAATGTGTATAGACATGTTACTTTTGTCATGTAGGAAGATGGCCAAGAAACTCATAGAAAGCAGCAATGCTTGTCTCTTTCTAAAAGCTTAAGATGTAGATTTACCAGTTTATAATTTTCTTATCGATTGCTCACATATTTTTAGTGGGTGAGCTTACTGCTTATGAAAGTGAAAGAAATGTAAGACTGGTTATAGCCATAAATAGTGTAGGTAGGTGCTGAGCAAGCTTTCCTTCATGGCTGTGTTAAGACATCTGACTTAGCTCCTGCAGTCCCCTTGCTGCTGTTTCAGTCTGAGCTGAATTGCATATCTGTTTACTGGTAACAGTTTTCACTCAGTATTTGAGTCTAGCAGTCAGATTTGCAGCTGGTGTAAACAAGGCAACTCCATTGATAGCAATGGAGCTGAATTCACTTACAGAAGGGGAGCATTTAATACTAGATCTCCAGAACTGAAATGTTAGAAGAATTTTGCTATTCCATCTAGCATAGTCTGGATGCAGCAAACTATTGACCATCTCACTGAAATAAGGCTGCTCACCCCACACTCAGAAAGGATAGATACTTTTTTTTAAAACTATGTGATTGCAATCTTTATAGTAAAACCTTTCAGTTGGCACCTATGTCAAAGCAGATTCACATTAAAGGTTTAACAATCTTGGGTTTGTCCCTAACTCAAAATCCCTGTCCATATTAAGATTGGAACTATCACAGTCACAACTTTTGAATATGTTTTTTTCTAGCGGAATTTCAGCATGCTTTCTTTAAATTACATGAACATGAATTTATTTCTGAAAATTGATTGCTAAATTATATAGACTACTCTATAGTTAATTTACTACATAGACGTAAAACACTGTAGTATGGTGGGCTAAAGAAGAAACATGTCTACACAAATCAGAGAAGTAATGCCCAAATCTTGCTAGGCATCCTTCTAATTTACACAAAGTCAAAATTTTAAGAAGTATTTCAAGTAAACGCTTCCACTCCACACTGTCAAATGCCTTTTCAGCATAAAGGGAGAATGCCTAACAAAGACCTTTTTTGTATATACTGACTTAGACTAAAGCAAGAAATACATGATTTTAAATTAGTTTTATTAAAAATAACTACATAAAATTAGAGGCATAATTTCTATATATCTATAATCTAGGATATCTGCAAATACTACTTTGTATAATATCTGTGCACGACTCTCTCCATTTTCCATAACTCTTTACCAGACTTACAAACATCAAATGTGAGCCTTGGATAAAGTCTATGTGTTTAAAACTTATTAAAATTTCCATTATTTGGCTACCATGTTGATGGTACAAAAATTAAACAGGGAAATTAGGTGTTACAATATGACCCACATGCCTTTCTATACTTGTTTTAACAGTAAGAAGTAGTGGACCCGTTAATTGCAACTATATTATCTTCTCTGACTGAATGATTGAACACATTCAGCAGTGTGAAGTTCAATCACACTTTTATCCCAGGATCACCTAGTCTATTTGCTGGATCAGTTTTTGAGTTCAAGATGACTTTCATTCCTTCTAAATGCACGTTAGCTCATTTATAGAAATGGAAGATGTGCCAGGCCAGACCAGCCTGTCAGTTCATCAAATCTATAACCAGTGGCAAACATCTGGTGCTTTAGGGGAAGGCATGTCCCCTTCCTTATGCCCTATATATACTGCAATATATATTCAATTGATGTAGTCTGGGGTTTTCAAATGGCACCTAAGAATTGAAAATTCCAACCGTGATTACATAAACAGAGATGCTTATTCACATCATCCAAAATATTTTAATGTGGTGTCCTACTGCTCTATTCCCCATAAACAAGAGTGTAATAATAAAAGCCAAGAAAAGCTTTTATTATTTTTCTTATGCACCATTTTCCATCAACAGTGAGCAAGATTCTCAGCTGGCATAAATCCATGTAGCTGTAGCTTCAGAAGTCCATGGACCTACAGCCATTTATACCAACTGAGGATCTATCCCAATATGCTTAGTTAGTAAAATATTAGTAGGGGAAGATGGACCTTTAGATAGGCTAGGATTTCCCAAGTCTTACTTTTTTGCTGATAAAACTTCAGTTTAACAAGATACAGATTAATTTTAGCCTTCTGGATGAGATTTTGATTTTAAAGAGATCCTAGACCATTCACTTCTCTTCAGAACCTCAAGTTTTAACTTTAAATTGTTTTCATAAGCACATTTTTGCTTCAAATCTATTATTGTCTCAGTTGGTTTTTTTAACTGTTTGAGGCTGATATTTATGAAATAATTGCACCCTAGAGAAAAGTCTTTCTGCTTTCTATAAAGAGTTGGGATTGATAGAAAGAGGGAACAGTCTCATAAAAGTCCACAATGTGCATTTAAATGTGCCAAGAAAAGTAGGATCACTAGACAATGTCATGTCCAACCACCAGGATTTATGTACTCTTTTCAAGAGAAAAATAAGTGGTGTGTAATCTGATCTCGGAACATTGCCTGCAACTGCTTCAAAGACACATTTGAGTCAAAAGGTTAGGAGACTAGAAAATAAATCTGTCCTTGAAAGCAAATGATGCAAAGTGCGATAAAATATCTTTTTGCTGCAGTCTTTGCCATAATGTATATTCACCTAATTCTGTAAGCTACTGTACATTTTCCCCAAGAATATGAGAACAGACAGACATTCATTCTTGAAGAAGAGGGTGGCCTGGGAAAGGAAATAGTTACCTATTGTTAGATCACTAACGTACTTCTAGATTTCTGTGCATCTTTTCTGGCTGTATAGCCATAACTAAATAACTATCCTTAGAATATATTTATTATTTATATTGTGGAGGCACCTAGATGCTCCAGTCAGGGATCATGGACCTATTATACTAGATACTGTACACCTGCGCATACACACCAACAAACTTACAATCTAAAGAACTGGGCTGATCCTAGGCCTATTTCTGTTCACTTCACTCATACAGTGGAATGTATGGATACGCTCTCACAACTGAGTTGAAGGAAGCATGCTTTGGCCAATTATCTCTGACCACAGTAAAATGTAAGATGTTTTAGGAAGAGACAGTTGGCTGAAGTTAATTGACACTCATTAGAAGGCATTTTATGGTGATGCAGTAAGGATGCCAAATAAAAGACATTGCATTGCATTAAACAAAAGAATACCCACGTTGACTTCATCTCCAAAATATAGGCGTGTGTGTGTGTCCTGTATTTACCAAATGGAGAAGAGAAAGAACAGCTGAGTGGACAATGGCTCAAAAAGCCTGTTACAAACATTAAAAAGCTACCATATTACCGAAGAGAAATACAAGTTACTTGGCAATTTTTTTCCATTCTTTAAACTTTTATGTGAATTTAGTGCACATGAAATGGCTAGATTTACAGCCCTGGAAAATTAACCCCCTCCTTTAACTATAGAACATGTACAGCAATGTCTGTGACATGAGTTGCTCTACAACAAGCTGCCTATATCTACCCCCTATGCTGCAGGGACCAAAAAGAGACTATGCAATAATTCCTTCCCCAACCCCATTCAGTCCTTTGCCTCCTTTTTAAGACAGCAAACAAAGGTGCTAGGTAGAATCCATGATGCTTTGTGTGCTGCAACATGTATGACTGCATTATTAATGTATCAGAAAAACATTTGGACTGTGTCATTACTTTGTCCCCTGGCATCATGGCACGACTGAAAATTTTCTGTTACAGAATATCATCTGGTTTCTATATCTACTGTTTGCAGTCCCCCATGATACAAACAAGCAAATAATATCCACTATCTGTGAAGGACCTAGTTTGTATTCTTCTAGCAAAAAGAGAAAAAAACACCCACTAAAGAAAACACAATTTTAAATTATATTTCCATGGCTTTGCCAGGACAAACAAGGGAGCAAACAAAGCATAACTTTGTTGTCTTTGGCTCATTAAACTCAGGAAAAAACTCCAGTATGTCAAATGAAAAGAGGAGAAAGCTATTAGGAGCATGAACATTATTTTCAAACATTTGAAGAGGTGATAGAAACATTGCAGAGTGAAAACAGAGCACACTACTTTCCCTTTCCATGGGCCATCATCTCAAAATGATACTCCTCAATTATATTCTCCCTCCAAATAGCCCCTGGGATAACATTTCTACCCACTTTACCTTTATGAAACTAAGAATTTTAGGAGCTGATATCTACTGTCATTTAAATCAGTGGGAATATGATCAAGATTAGATGTTTTTCTAAAAGATAGTCCCTGTTTGAATTACAGCCTATTTGAGGGAATTTGTGTGGCCTGTGGTATATAAGAGGTCAGACTAGATGATCACAATGGTCCCTTCTGGCCTAATCTGTGAACACTACATGTAAAATTTGTGTAAGAAACAAACAATTCTCTGAGACATAAAAGAGGCTGATAAAAACAAACAGATGATCTGGGAAGTCCATGATCAGCTTGACATTAAAAGCTCCCCATTGTCAGAAAGGTTGCCAATTCCAAGTGTACAGAACAGTGAAATTAAACCTGTACAGTGAACAGCAGGCACTGGTTAATATTTATGGCCTTCTGCAGCAATGGTGGGAGGGGGTTAAACCGATTCAGGAAACTCAGAGACAAGGTGTCTTTGAATCAAGTCAGCATTGACCTATGTGATCTGAAGCATCTCTCTTACCAGTATTTAGAGCATAAAATCATATCATTTATGCCTAACTGCCACATGTAACTCTGTACATGTGGGATAACATTAAAGCAAGGCAAACTGTATTATCCCTCTGTAATTTATTGCAACAAAGTCTACATTTTCTGACTGTCCTGGCTTCAAAACTTCAGAGATTCTGCTAAAATAAGAATAAAACTTTAGTTCTGCCCAGTAAGAGTTTTTGTTTGTTTTGTTCTTTGTTTGTTTTTTAAAAAAATTGTCAGTGCTGCAAATAATGTTCCCAATCTCTTCAGTGAAACAACACTTCAGGAAGCCTTCCATCCCATCACTAATACTTCATAAGCAAGAAGAAATAAACCTTGCGTATAACTGTCATTTAATCAGACAAAATATTAATCATAGAATGCTGACAAAGTGACAGGAGGCAGGAAATTCTATGCTGAGGCTATTATTTTATAACCTTTATAGAACGAACATGTATTTCAGCATGCAAACTAATTTTGCCTACATCTGGAGAGAGAAAGAACTGCACATTTTACTCTTTTTTTCTTAAAAGACAGAACAGTAATATACTGAAATACATGTAATGCAGAGATCTTATAATGTTGTTACTTACCTGTAAGGGTACGGGAGGATTAAGAACATAAGAACGGCCATACTTGGTCAGACCAATGGTCTATTTAGCCAGTAGTGGCCAATGCCAGGAGCTTCAGAGGAAATGAACAGAACAAGCAATCATCAAGTGAGCCATCCCTTGTTGTCCACTCCCAGCTTCTGGAAAACAGAGGCTATGGACACTCACAGCATGATGTTGCATCCCTGCCCATCCCGACTAATAGCCATTGATGGACCTATCCTCCATGAACTTACCAAGTTCTTTTTTGAACCTTGTTATACTTTTGGTCCAGAACATCCCCTGGCAAAGGTGTGTTGCAAAGCACTTAGCACAATGTTTTTATTCTTCTAAGTATATTAGTTGTAATGTGTGTGTGGGGCGGTGGGGGTGGCCTCAGTTTACAGAACTTACATAAGACAGTGCAAAAGTTGGTTTTTCACTATAGGAGTCTGTCCGCATACTCTAGATAAGTGGAAATCTTAATAGTCCACATTTCCCAGCCAATCGTAATTTAGCAAGGGAAACTTAAATGTGTATTTTATACTACAGCTAGTAATACAGTAGGATTTAGTGGTCCAAAACAAAGTGCTTGAAAATCTCATGCTTTTTTGAAAATAAGTCTTACTTGACAAGTTTATATGTTTGGCAATTACATCAGATCCTTCTCAGACAGATGTCTTAACAATAACAGCATTTTGAAAAGAAAAAAGCATAAGCCACATTAAGACACACCAATATTTGGAGTCACTAAAGATTTCTGAATCCACGTGTATCTGAAACCTTTAAAATAGAGTCCAGAAGACTGTACACCCAATTTTATTTACCTGATACCAGCGCTAAATACTCTTCAAGTACATTTTAGTATTCATCCTTTCCATTCAATTAGCTATCTCAAATAATAGCCTTTTATAACAAATTATGTTTCTTTGGAAAGTCCTGTAGTAAATTGAAAAGGAGAAATTACTTATCTGGTACAGCAACGGGAGTCCTCCGAGGCCTGTGTCACTATTGATGCTCCATGTGAGGATACGTACGCACCTGTGCACTCTAGACTGGAGATTTTTGGCAGTGGTGTCCACCGGTCTGTGCTTGCTCTTTCGAGGCCTTTGTGCTCCAGCATGAAAGTATATAGAGATGGGTGGATCTGCTGCCAGTCCACTTCCTTCTCAACCATGAAAGTCCAACAAGAGACTCTGAAGCAGAGGTAAAGGAAGGGTGGGTAGTGGAGCTCCCATAGGGACACACATCTTGAAGAACTCTAGTTACTGTACAACGTAAGTAACCAGGGCTGCCCAGAGGGGGGGCAAGTGGGGCAATTAGCAAGTGAGCCCTGGCCCAGCGGTGGTCCAGGTCTTTGGTGGCATTTCGGTGGCAGAGGGGGCCTTCAGTGCTGCCGAAGACAGTGCTGCCCTGCCACTGAAATGCCGCCGAAGACCCAGACCGCCGCCAGGTAAGTACAAGTACCGCAGCTCCGCCGCTTTGCCCCAGACCCCCTGAATCCTCTGGGCATCCCTGTACTTAAACTCTCCTTCTTCAAGTCGTGTCCCTATAGGTATTCCATCTGAGGAGACTACCGAGCAGTACCCCCATCATGGAGGTGGTGCCAACGAGGAGGATTCAATACAGATGGTAAAACAGCTTTACAGAAAGACATATCAGCTCTGCAAGCATTTAGGCTTCAGTGCACTCCTTATAATCGGAAGACACATTCCCATCTGAATCAACAAATGTTGATGTTGGCTATGTGGAAAATCGTTAAGTACAGCACACACCACTGGCTGCGGGTGACTGGCAAATGACATGATGCAGCACAAGTCTGGGCAGTAGCCCCTATTTCAACATGCTGAATGGAAGGTACCATGCTGCTTAGAGTCATGGACCAGTGCAAGATCATTATTTGTTGCCCACTTCAATAACTGTTCACCATTTGAGGCTGCAGTCGCATTACCCCACTTGCTATGATGACTATTAAAGTCATCAATATGCACTGCTGGATGCTTAAGCCTTGGGAGAACTTGTGGACCTCATCTTTCACCTGATGGCTTATATATATTTGTGATTTGAAACCCACCAGCTTCAATTATGTCACAAAAGGGTGAAAATTGAATATAGATAGCATCCAATATATCATTACAGATGTATGTGGCTTGGCCATATTTCACATGAAGATCATGACTTGACTTAGATCAAAACTAATGATCTTAAACTGATGTGCTTCATTCAGTGCAATGTGAATTTCTTGTAGACAAATGACGTCAGCTAGAACTTCCTTTGCCAGAACACCAGTAAGTTTCCACATGGCAGCAGACAACTCTTCAGCATTAAGCTGGAGGACCTTAAGTACCCAACCTATGACTAGAAAATGATCATCCAAAACCTGTTTGACTGGTTGACTGAGATTCGCAATAATCCTTGATTTTGATCTGCTAGTTGGATTCTCCATTTCTTCAGATCACAAACAAGCTGCAGCTGGGTACTTATGAGGGACGCGTCGCAAATGCTGATCCATTGGAGCAGTTCACCATAAGTTTAAATGGGAGTTTCCTCAGCATGTTGAGGACTAGAGTTGAGGTCCCATGGTAGAGTTGATTCCTTGACAGGTGGACAGAAATTGAAGAGGCCTTTGACAAACCTAGTCCTGACTGGGTGGATGAAAACTGAAAACTTCACGATTTGGGAGTGAAAAATGATAGCAGCTGGGTGAACTTTAAAGGAATGCAATGATAATCCTGAGGTTTTTAAATTAAACATATAATCAAGAAAGTGTTAAGACAACACTCAAGAGGAGTTATAGATCAGTGACTGTACCAAGACTGGAATTGTTTCCACTTCTGCAGATAAATTTTCCTTGTTGTAGGTTGTCTGCTATGAAATAATACCATTTACTCCTGAGGGAATTCTGCACTAAAAAATGAAAAATTATGCACACAATATTTTAAAATTCTGCAAAATTCTGCAAATGTCAATAAATAAAGTGGTTCTAGTGTGGTAGTGGGGAGCACAGGCCACTGACTGCATTGAGGTGGGAGATCACCCTGAAGCCCACACTTCCCCTGGTAAAGGGACTCAGCAGTGAGGCTACACCTGACCTTGACACTGTGCAAGGGCTGGGTCTGCCCCAGGAATACCCTGGGGCCCTGCCCCTCTGCACCACGTGGGGATGGGCAAGCTCAGCCCAGCAGGATCCAACTGTGGAGGGGCTTAGTGTGGGGAAATCCAGGTGTAGGGTGGCTTAGTGGGAGATCTGGATGCACAGAGGCTTGTTGGGGGTTTCAAGTGAAGGGGCAATGGGATTCTGCAAGGAATCCAGATGAAGGTGATTGGGGCTCAGCACAGGGGGTTTGGGGGCACAGTGCAGGGTACGGGTGCTGGGGGAGTGGGGCTTAATGGGTTGAAGTCCAAGTGACACTGATTGGGGATTAGTGGGGTTGGGTCTGGGTGTGGTCTCATCAGTGGGGTCTAGGAGTAGGGCGGTAGGACTTGTCAGGGTGAGGGGTTGATAGGCCAGCTTAACGGGGGAGCCCCAGCTGCTGCTGAGGGGATGCTGCATGCTGGGCTCCTGCTTTCCCCTGCGATTCCTCTGTTCCATTTTCTTTTCCATCCCCCTCCCCTCACTCCCACATTCCCCTCCTCTGCCCTATTCCACCCATTCCTTCCCCACTGCCTCTTCCCCCATACTCTCTTACTCCCTTCCCTCATTTCCTCCACCCCTTACCCAGTCCCACCGTGGGCACCCACTGTTGCACAGAAAACAGGAAGGCTCCCAGCACAGAGACACTAGGGCCCGGAGGCGGCATTCAGCTGCAGAGTCAGCAGAACTGAGTGATAGCCTCCTTCAGCTGGACAGCTCTGCGCTTGCAGAAATGGGGGGAAGGCCAGTGGCACGTAACTCCATGTGCCCCCCATGCCTCACCTCTGTCTGGAGGGGCAATCCCCCAAAAAAACTGCACACATGGCCCTCCCCTACCCCACATGGCTTCCCTTTGCTTCCCTGCCATTTTCTGCAGGGAAGCACAGGAATTGTGTGTGTGTGTGTGTGTGTGTGTGTGTGTGTGTGTGGGCGGAGAGGGTGGCATTTTCTGTGGGCACGCAATCATGAAGAATCCCCCCAGGAGTAATCATTTGTACATCTGAGAAGCAGTCTTGTTCTAGACCAGAGAGCCCTCATAGCCACGTCTTGAGGTAAAGTGCTGGAAGATTAGGGTGTGTTATGGATCTTGACTTTTGGGTGAGGAGATTCACAGTCAAGGGAAGGCAGAAAGGTGGCCATAAAGACATGTGAACCAGTTCTGGGAGCCACGCCCATCTTGGCCAAGATGGTGCTATAAGGATGGCTACCAATTTTTCTTGTTCCAGTTTGTTTCAGTGTATTCTGATCAGGTGGCCCCAATATGAAATAGGAAGTGCTGGCAAGTGGAACAAACTGCTCTGAGCTCTAATATGTTGATATGGAGGATAGCCACCTGAGGGGTTCATCTTCCTTGAACTGTGAGGTTCTGGGAGTGTGCACCCCAGCCTATCAAGGATGTTTCTGTGGTGATGATTCTCATGGGAAGAATAGAACTTCCATGCACACTTTTTGTGGATCCTTCCACCAATTTAGAGAGCCAAGGACACCCTGAGATACAGACATCTGTTTGTGTAGACTGTGCTTGTTGAGTGGGTAGACAGTTCTCAGCCAGGCTTGAAGACATATAGTCTTGCTACAGATGTCACAAACATACAGGCTGCAATATGGCCCAGAACCTGTGCTGTAATTTACAGACTTTGCTGTGTGTTTGAAACAAGGTTAGACGTTGTGGTAAATCTGTCCTTGGGTAAACATACTCTGGCAGTGCAGAAGTCTAGAGTGGCCCCCATGAATTCTGTGCATGTACTGGTAGATTCTTTTCTCATGGAGGCAGAGGTCTAGTGAGTGGAACAGAGATAGAACCTTGCTGGTTGCTGTTTGAGCCTCTAGAAGTGAGTGACCTTTCAGGAGCCAATTGCCCAGGTAGGGGAAAAAAATTATTCCCATCTAGGCGCAGCAATTGATAGGGCCTTGGAAAGACCCTTAGGTGGCAGAAAGGACAAAGGGTAGGTGGTAGTTCTTGCCTTCCTCGAAACGTAGGTATCATTTGTGTGAGGGATGCATGGCGATATGGAAATAAGCATCCTTAAGTTTGACTAAACAAAGCAATCTCCAGAAAAGGAATAATCATTTCTAGGGTTATCATTCTAAACAGTTAGCACAGATGAAAGTGTTCAAAGTCCCAAGGTCCAAAATTAGTCTCCATCCCCCATATCTCTTCGGGACCAGGAAGTACTGAGAAAAGAACTCTTTCCAATGAAGTCCAGTGCAACAGGTTCTATTACCTCTGTCATAAACAGATAGCTAAGGGTTAATGTCTCTTTCACCTGGAAAGAAGTAATCTAAACCACCTGACCAGAGGACCAATCAGGAAACAAGACTTTTTCAAATCTGGGTGGAGTGTTTGTAGTGTGTGAGTCCTTTGTCTTGAATCTATCTCTCTCGGCTATGGAAGGACTTCTGTTTCCTGCTTTCTAATCTTCTGTTTCCAAGTTGTAAGTACAAAATATAGTAAGGCAGTAAGGTTTCTATTGGTTTTCTTTTGTATTTACATGAATATAGTTGCTGGAGTGCTTTGAATTGTATTCTTTTTTGAATAAGGCTGTTTATTCAATAGTCTTTTAAGCAAATGACCCTGTATGTGTCACCTTAATACAGAGAGACCATTTTTATGTATTTTTCTTTCTTTTTATATAAAGCTTTCTTTTTAAGACCTGTTGGAGTTTTTCTTTAGTGGGAAATTCCAGGGAATTGAGTCTGTACTCACCAGGGAATTGGTGGGAGGAAGAAGTCAGGGGAAACTCTGTGTGTGTTAGATTTACTAGCTTGATCTTGCATTCCCTCTGGGTAAAGAGGGAGGTAATTCTGTTCTCCAGGACTGGGAACGGGGAGGGTGGAGTCCCTCTGTTTAGATTCACAGAGCTTGTGTCTGTGTATCTCTCCAGGAGCACCTGGAGGGGGGAAGGGAAAAGATGTATTTCCCTTTGTTGTGAGACTCAAGGGTTTGGGTCTTGGGGTCCCCAGGGAAGGGTTTCGGGGGGGACCAGAGTGCCCCAAAACACTCTAATTTTTTGGGTGGTGGCAGCAGTACCAGGTCCAAGCTGGTAACTAAGCTTGGAGGTTTTCATGCTAACCCCCATATTTTGGACGCTAAGGTCCAAATCTGGGACTAGGTTATATGACAACCCCCAGTGTTAGAGGGAAGAGATTCTCATGAGATGGATCCCTGAAGTGGGACAGAGAGTGAGAGTGAGGTGGTGATAAGAAGCTGAACTGAATGGAATAGCCTGTAGAAATCATTTGCAGGATTCATCTGTCTGAGGTGATGAGCTCCCAGGAAGGTATACAATGGGATAGATAATCACCATAAGGATGAAGGGGAGAGAGGTGCAGTGTGGTATCCACAGTGGAAGGTAGTTTGTGACCCTTGACCAATGGCTCAGCAGAGACATTTTGAGGACATCACTGGCTGAGAGGCTGCTGAAGAGGAGGGCCCATTCTTATGGAATCTGGGCTTCTTCCTGAGAAGTTCAGCCAGTCTTGTGAGCTGGTGTCAGACTGGATGAGATTAATGATCCCTCTGCAACCTGTCGTATGTTTCTTGTCACAGGTGTACAGATGGCCAGAGATTATAATGTCACCTGGGAGTTTTTGAGAAAATGAAAGGACCTATCCACGGCATCATTAAACAACTTGGGACCTCGAAAGGAAGATCCTCAAGAGTGTTTTGCATCTCTTGTGGGAGGCCAGATGGCTTACAGTCAGGAAGATTAGTATGACTACTGCTATAGCCATGGAACATGCAGATATGTTGGCGGCCTTGAGTGAGGCCTGGATAGACGTCTTGGCAACTGTCTGGCCTTCTGTAATGAGGACTTGAAATTGTTCTCTCTGATCCTGAGGCAGGTGTTCAATAAAGGCTGAGAACTTAGAATAATTTGTTGTACTTCACCATCAGGGCTTGGTCACTGGCTACTCTGAACTGCAGAAAGGCCAAGCAGTAGCTCTTGTGACCCAGGAGGTCCAGTCACTTTAGCTCATTGTCTTATGGTGTTGACTGGAAATGGTGTTGTCTGTTTCTCTTTTGAGTGGTCTCAACAACCACGAAGTTGGGTGTAGTGTGAGAGGGAAAAAATAAAGAATCGGAGACCCTAGGTGGAATTTAATATTTTTTGTCAGCCTGTTTGCACTTGGTGGGATGGTAGCTGGAGTCTGCCGTACTGCGAGTGCTAGGGCCAAGAGAGTAATTGATGGGAAAGGAGATCTGGCCCTGGCAAGATGTATGAAGAATGTCCAACAAGGAACATTGAGGCTCCTGTATCTCCTCTAGTGGAATTTGTAAACTGTCTATTATATGTTTCATCAGATTTTGCAAGGCCTTGAAATCATCGGGGTAAGATGGTGGATGAGATATGACAGTCTCATTTAGTGAGGAAGAGGACTTGTGAGAGGGAAGTGTTTCTTCCTCCTCAGCTGGTTCCTGCTTCTCAGTGGGATGTACCTGAAGAGCAAGGCTCAAGGGCACCAGTTGTTGTTCCTCATGTGTCCTCTTACAAGATGAAACCCTGTAGAACTGGTCACTGTAGGGGGCCCAGGGGTTCCAATTTGCCCACTGAGTTGGGGCATAAAGGAAAGAAGGGCGGCTTTAAAGATTGTCCTTGAAAGGGTCTCTGGATGTATCTCCTACTGGGAGGCAGGAAGGGGAGGACTCTTACATGGACACCTTAGAGTCAGATGAGTCGTGCCCCATGTCCATTGGAGGGGTGGAAGGTGGTGGTACTGGAGGCCAAGTCAGTACTGGGCCCCAGGGAGGGACCTGAGCTTGTGTAGGTACCAAGATTTGATTACAGGTTGGCTGGTGAGGACCTACCAGGAAATGTCACCTTAGTACCATCTGGAAATATCTCTCTGCACCCTCAAAAAGTCTGTATGGGGACCATGTTGGCACTGGAGGACAAGTCACTGTTGAAGATGATGGTGATGGAAGGTAAGTAAGTTCCGGAAAGTGAGTTAGTACCTGCAAAGAGCATCTCTCGGTACTGCTCAGTAGGTGATTCAGACTCTTGCAGGGTGCAAATTTCCTTGTAGAACAAGAGCCTGGACAGTACCGGGGACTCCGGATAGGGATCCTCAGGAGTCAGTAGGTCAGGTGATAATGGAGACAGTACCGAAGAACTATTGTTGTGTGATGAAGATATCATCTTGACTGGAGTCCCTAATATTTCAAAGGCACTGAATCCGGTGCTGATGTCGGTGCCTTTGTAGGAGGCTTCTTGGTACATGGCTTCTTTGTTGGTGCTATGGTATCAGTGCCAAAGGGGACTAGAACCCCAGCAGTACCCATAACGGAACGCAAGTTCTCTTAAGACCCAGACCATGAGGGATGACCTTCCCCTTCTCATATTCAGTTCTGGACTATGGGGTCTTTTCTTCTTGAAAGTCAGTGTGGTTCTACAGGGCCTGCCAGGGTCTTTGCTTATTGCTGGAGCAGAGGTTGTCAGTGGATCTGACGTACAAGGCAGTGACTCGGACCCTACAAGTCTCAAAGTGGTCCATTAACAGGTGTTTTAGCTTGTCCACGCTCAATTTCTTAGATCTACTCTTGAAATCTGAGCAGATCTTGCATTTGGAGGGGATGTGAGACTCCCTGAGGCAGTGGAGGCAGCTGGAATGTCAGTTGCTGCAGTGAAAAAATCTGGTAGGTTTTGAAAGCTGGGGTCTTGGGAATAACCTGAACTCGAGGCAGTGGATCAAGGCCCAAGACAAAACAATAAAGGATCAGATTGGGGGATGGGGGGGGAAGAGGGGGAAGAAGAAGCAGGGAACTCCAAACTTAGATTGTTCTAAGTAACAGAAAAAAAATTAATTAAAAAAGTATATTAAGAAAATAAACAAAATAAATGAGATGTGCACCGTGATGGTCTGTCTCAAGACACAGGTGATTAAGAAGAAACTTAAGTGGCAGTGAGTCTGCCTTTCCCTATGTTCCCTTGTGCCACAGCACAAAGGTGCCTAAGGCACAGGCACGGACCTGCGGCCACTGCTGACAAAAATTACACTGATGTGAGTGAGATCAGATTCTGACCTAGCAGACAGGTCTGTTCAGGAAGAATGACATTGTGTAGTCACTTTTCATAGAAGAACTGCATTTTAAACACTACATATGCAAAATAGGGCCATATTACTGTTGCTGTGTGATGTAATTTTGGACTTCTTGACTATAGCCCAGATTCAGCAGAGCGCTTAAGGATTTACAGTATAATACATTAAGCTCAGACTCCTGTCCTTTCATCCAAAGCATTGAACAATTGCCCACAAGTATCTAACATGTTTACTCACGAGACTGGATCTCAGTGTGAAAAATAGCTCAATGGTTATAGCTGCCTGCTCTGTTCTGCACAACATCTCTGAAACAATGGGGGAAAACTTACTCCAGAGGCGGAGGGCAGAGGTGGAGTGGCTGTCTGCTGAGTTTGAACAGCCAGACACAAGGACTACCAGATAAGCTCAATGAGAAGCTATGCAGCTTAGCAAGGCTTTGAAAGAGCACTTAAACAGCAAGCCACAGTCACGTGTGTGGTGTACTGTGTTTAGCATTGGGCAGCAGTTTGGGGGCCTGTTACGATTTGTGTGGTGCTTGCTGCACATATGTGCATAGATCAATGGTGATGCACCTATTCATGTTGGGGGGCCTGCTGTACATTTATGACAGCTATGCTGTTTGGCACTGATTCTGTGAATGTAAAAGACCACTACTTATACTGCCAGCAGTCATTACACACCATGTGTTGTAAACTAACGAAGATGAATAACTTTCAAAACAAAAGAGTCTTATTAACTTGCAATTGAACTTAAATATCAGAACCTTAATAAGTAAACCAGATGAAGGGTTAAAATCCATGTGCATTTTAGATAACAACCTGGTATATGGATTGTGCCAGGTCTTTTCCAGACCCAAAGTCTAGAGTATGGTCAACAGACCAGAGGCCTAGCAAATAGTTATCAGCTAAAAGAAAGCTGGGGTAAACAGATACTCTTGTTTTGCTAAAATAAGACTAGTTAGCAAATTGCCAGGTGTTGGAGCTAAGAACTAAATAATTGTGTCTTATTCAGAGTTGCAGATTGAACAAAGGATCCCTGTTCCTAGTGTGTTAGTTTCTTCTCTAGGAAGATGTTTTTCCCACAGGTCCAACCTTGAGTTTATGAAAAGTTGCCACGTCACTATAAGATATGGCATCCTCCCACCTCCCCTTGCAAGGGACCAATGCCTGCCTTAAAACACAAAGGAGACAATCTTAATTGTCATATTTTCACTGTTTCTTTGCTTTAAGCCCTAGGAATGTATCTGCTGGACGAAGAGAGGAGCTGCCCATTCCTATAGACCCCATATCAGAATTCAACAAATATATTTTACACTAATATTTTATCAAAGTATTAATTAAATGTTAACTTGCTAACTTGAGACCATGGGTGGAGACATTATGTAACCAGTTAGCCATTGGCTACTGTGCTATCTTGTCTTGCTGCAAAACCTATCCTGGGGTGTGGAACTGCCTACTCTGTCACTTTCCCCCGCCCATGGAAAATCCATATATTCTATTGTAATCAATTAATTGACAAAGCAGCAAAGAGTTCTGTGGCACCAGATCCAGACTAACATGGCTACCCCTCTGATACAATTAATTGACAGTGTCTCCAAGCCTAATAAGCAAGGTGACACTCCGCCAGCACTGTGTGTAATAAACTCCTATGCTTGACCTCTACACGGTGTGGATTTATGTCCTTCAGTTTGGGGGCTTGTCCGGGATTCAAACTTGTGAACTGACTGAGGATTTGAGACTGAAATCCAAAAGAGGTGAGTATGTTTACTTTACCACCTCATTAGACCAGGGACAGAAGGCTCTCATCCCCTTTCAGACACATCTTGTTTCCTTTTTTTAATTTGTGTGAGGAACCTAGACACGTGTATTCCAAGCAGAGGGGTTAAATAAGGGTACCACTTGGGAGGGAAGACTTGTACAAGAGGGTTATGTACTGTTTAAACTAAGGGTGTGTTACGGAGGACTTGGATAAACCACCAGCAAGCGATTGGCTGTGAGTTAAACCCAGGATTGGCTGGGTACACAAGCGGTAGGCAGTGCAAACTGGTGGTCCATTTCCTCATTGCATGTAACATTGCAAGTCCTAAAGACCGCGCGGTATTCAAAAAGGGGGGAGACGTCCTCATAAAACTGTCAAGGCTGTAGAGATTTGAGACAATAGCATAAAAAAGGGGGGAAAGTAACTCCTCATCAAGGATGACAGGCTGTGGAGATTGAAACTATGGCATTTGGGGGGGAAAACATAAGTTTCCAAGGTCAGTAGCCGGGGTGACTAAAAACCCATGGCGTCAAAAAGAGAAGTGATAATTAGTCCTCGAGATAACTTGGAATATAAACATGTCAAAACTCAGCAGGCAGCAGCTAAAAAAGCAAAATACTCTGCAGCCAGACCAGAGGCGGATCTGGTTACTTGGTGGAATAATCAGAAAAGTGACAAAACAGACAAAGCAGTAATAGTTCTATTGGATATTCTTAACATAAAGGAGAAAGGGGTTGCAACTTTAAGATTTGACAACTAGGCTCTGAAAGATAAGAGCCTGTGCTCTAAATGTAACTGTCTGGAAATTGGAAAAGATCCCAGAGCAAGAGAATCACATTCACCATGCTTGGGACACACCTCCAGATTGGGAGGGGGAGAGCACACTCCTGGCATTTGTCAGCCAACTGCTCCACCAATTAACTATCTGTGGGAAAACTCAGCAGCACAAAGCAAAGGGGAGGAATCAGAACCTCCTCCATACATTTCTTCGCATGACAGGCCAAATTTAAGCACCCACAGAGATAATAAAGGAGCATCACAAGGATTAATTGACCCAGGGGAGCAAGTACAGTGTATGGCTCCAATCAAAACACAGCTAAGGAGGTTCAGAAATGTTAATGCAGAGGGTGAACCAGTAAGGGGACTTGGAACAGAAACAACTGAAGTTTACTGTCCCTTCACCCCCCAGGAAAAACAGACACTATTGTCTGATTTACCCGAACTCAAGTGTAATAACAAAAATACGGAGTTCTGGGACAAGCTGGATGGCCTGACTGAAATCACATGGCCCCCGCAGGAAGGACGTTCACATCCTGGTCAAGTGCAAGTGCCCCATGGATATGTGGGAGAACCTAGATAATAAATGGAAGATTGGGCGCTGGGCTGAAAATAATAACCCCAACCCAGTGGGAGGGGATCAGGCTGAAGAACCAGCAGGAATCCCAAACCCAGACGCAGGCACTGTAACAGAATTCAGGAATGCACTGTTGTTCTAGGAGTCCAGACCACTAACTGGAGGGATCTGCAATCTGTGGTTCAGCAGAAGTGGGAGTCTGCCATGTCCTATGCTGAAAAGAAATGGAATGCATTTTGAGCTTATTCAGGTCTGGAGAATATAACATCCTGAGACTATGATGTATTCCTTCAAATCCTAAAGAAAGGGCTGTCTGCAGAACACCAAGCAGTCCTGGCATTAGGCATCTCAGTGGAAGAGACATACTCAGCAGTAATGAAATGGGCCACAGAAGTAGAAAACAGAAAAAAGAGGAAGGTAGCAGCAACCACACCCTCCGAGGAAATTGTAGCGGTTCATGCAGTTAAAACCACTACGTGCTTCACGTGCAATAAGCCTGGACATCTGGTATGTGACTGTAAAAATAAAAATAAAAATAAAATCAAAACATGCAGTAATTGTAAAAGGAGCGGACACTTACAGGAAGACTGCTTCCACCCCGGAGGGGGTAAAGAAGGGCAGTGGCCAAACAAGCAAAATAAAACTGTTACAGCTAGTGCCCAAGAACAAGAAAAGGATAAACAAACCCAGGAGTTGCTCAAACTCCTGGCTAGCGAATAGGTATCAGCGGCCTCTGTGGCTGGAATCAAAGGTGACCCAGGATGTTTCTTAATGAACGAGTAGGGGGCCGACCATGCAACATGTTAATGGACACAGGAGCCTCGGTATCGATAACCAGCCAAAATCTCCCTCTCACCTGTAGAACCATATGGATTGAAGGGGTGGGAAGGGGAAAATTAAAAGCAACCCTAAACCACCCAGTAGAAATAGAATTTAAAGATATGGTCCCAGTCAGTCAAATCTGGTTTTGCCCCGAGTAGGGAGACACAATTTGAGGCATAGATCTCCTTAAGGAGATCGGGGGAGTAATCAACCCCAGAGCTAGCAGCATTGAATGGGCTGGAGGGTCCAAACAGGAAAGATCATCTCAAAATATAGTCATGATTGCCAGTAATAGGGTAATAATACCAGAGTAGGGGGGAAGTCCAGTAGAACCCTGTGTTCCCTTCACCCTGAAGTGTGGGCAACAGATAAACAAGATTGTGGGCTAGTAAACATGAAGCCTATATCTGTAGAAGGACCAACTCACAAAGCCCACAGGCAGGACCCAATTAAACCGCGAGCCTTAGAGGCAGTTAAAGATATAGTCACTAATTTGGAATCTAGAGAGGTAATTAGAAAAACCACCTCCACAACTAACACCCCAATTTGGCCCATCAGGAAGCCAGACAGGACCTGGAGGTTAACTATAAACTACATCCACCTTAACCGGGTGACTCCAAAGGCACATCCTATTGTGGCAAGCCCTGCCACTATTCTTAATTTGCTAACACCAGGACACTCAGTGTTTTCAGTCCTGGATGTAGCTAATGGATTTTGGAGTATTCCTCTTGCAAAAGAGAGTCAGGGAAAATTTGCATTTACAGTAGGAGACCAGCAGTACACTTGGACCTGAGTACCTCAGGAATTCCACAATTCTCCCTCCATCTCCCACAGGGCAATGGCAGAAGTAATAGCACAAGTGCCTTTGGAAGGAGATACTGTGATACTGCAGTATGTAGATAATTTGCTAATTGCCAGTTCAAATGAAAAGGACCATTTTAAAACCCTGAACAGACTGTTCCTATATCTTCGCAAGGCAGGATTTAAATTAAACCCGAAGGAAGCTCAATTGTAACAGCAGCAGGTTTTATACCTAGGGCATAACATCTCCAAGGGAGAAAAGACACACACAAGAGACAGAAAGCAGGCAATTTTAGGGTTAAAAAAACCACAGACAAGGTCCTGGGACTCCTTAATTTTTGTAGAACCTATATACTGGAGTACTCAGAGATGGTGGAACCTATTCAAAACCTCACTAGAGGGGGAAAGCCTGCAAATGAGTTAGTAATATGGGGCACAGAACAAGAAGAGGCATTTATAAAAATAAAACAGGCTCTAGCCTCCGCCCCCAGCCTGGGCTTACCCAATATAGGGAAGCTGGTTCCACCTTGTCATAACATTTCATTTCTTCCCAGATCTGGACCTTAGCGTCCAAAATATGGGCGTTAGCATGAAAACCTCCAAGCTTAGTTACCAGCTTGGACCTGGTACCGCTGCCACCAGCTAAGAATTATACAGTGCCTAGCTCACTGTGGTCTCCCCAAAATCTTCCCGGGGGGACCCCCAGACTCAGATGCCTTGAGTCTTACAACAAAGGGAAATATCCTCCTCCCCTTGTTTCCTTGTTACTTCCTCCCAGGCTCCCCTCCCTGGACGACCTTAGGAGATTCCCTGCTTCCAGTCCTGGAAACACAAGTACCGAGAGATCTAATCTCTCTCTCTCACCCAGAGGGTATGCAAAGTCAGGCTTAGTAAATCTAACACAAAGAGATTTTCCCCTTGACTTCTTCCTCCCCCCAATTCCCTGGAGTCCCCACTAAAGAAAAACTCCAACAGGTCTTAAAAAGAAAGCTTTATATAAAAAAAAAAGAAAAAAGGACATTAAAAATAGGCTCTGTATCAAGTTGACAATATACAGGGTCAATTGCTTAAAAGAAAAAGAATAAACAGCCTTATCCAAAAAGAATACAATTTAAAACATTCCAGCAACTACACACATGTAAATACAAAAAAACAGTATAAACCTAATATCTTACTATCCTTGTACTTACAACTTGGAAACAGCAGATTAGAAAGCCTGGAGATAGAAAAATCACTCTCAGAGCCAAGAGGGCACAGACACAAGACAAAGAACAAAGAACTTACAGCCAAAACTTCCCTCCACCCAGATTTGAAAAAATCTTGTTTCCTGATTGGTCCTCTGGTCAGGTGTTTCAGGTTCCCTGTGTTAACCCTGTACAGGTAAAAGAACATTAACCCTTAGCTATCTGTTTATGACACACCTTTACTGCAGTCACAGCGATACCCAGCATTCAGCTGTTTTAACTCAACTCCATGGAAACAAGCAGAGTCTGGTAGCATACCTATCTACCATAAGACCCCCTGTATCCCAGGGATTACCAGAGTGCGTAGCAGCTCTAGATTGTGCTACGTGGGCTGTGAAAGCTTGTGAATCATACACTCTCATGGGAAAATTAGTACTCCATACACCCCATACACTTATTGATCTCCTTAACAGGGGCGGCTCCAGGCCCCAGCACGCCAAGCGCATGCTTGGGGCGGCATGCTGCAGGGGGTGCTCTGCTGGTCACCGGGAGGGCAGCAGACAGGGTGCCTTCGGTGGCATGCCTGCGGAGGGTCCGCTGGTCCCATGGCTTCGGTGGAGTCGCAGGACCAGCAGACCCTCCACAGGCACACCTGTGGGAGGTCCACCAGAGCTGCGGGACCGGCGACCGGCAGAGCGCCCCCCACAGCATGCCGCTGTGCTTGAGGTGGCGAAATGTCTAGAGCTGCCCCGGCGACTAAGATCTGTAACAGATACCCACAGGAGTCAGTGGGAATCAACATTGTGCTTGCAAACCCTTAACTTCTCCATAGTAAAAGACAAGGGAATAAATGTAGCTGAATATCTGAACATAGAGGGGGAGGTACACGAATATCTTATAGATAGAGAAGACGACGTGTTGGGAAGAATTAGAGAAGAGCCATTAAAGAATCCAGATATAGTTTTGTAGGTAAATAGATCAAGAAAGTATAAAAATGGAGTGCTGCACACCGGATGGGCAGTGGTACTCGGTGACGGGACAGTGATAGCGTCAGGTCAGATGGAAGGAACAAAGTCAGCACAAGAAGCAGAGCGATCAGCTCTCACTGAAGCTTTGAGAGTGAGGGAAGGCAAAAAGCTCACTGTATACACAGACAGCAGATACGCATTTGGAGTAGTGCATGACTACATGGACATGTGGTCACACAGAGGTTTTATAACAACAACTGGCAAGCCAATTAATAATATGGAAGCAGTTCAAAGACTAACAGAAGCCGCCAAACTACCATCAGAACTAGCAGTAGTAAAAATAAAAGCACACAATAAGATCTCAAGTGAGGAACAAAAAGGAAATGATTGGGCAGATAAATGTGCCAAAAAAAATCACACAAGCAAGTCTTATTAAGGTTTGTGCAGCTAGAGTGCCAGAAGAGAAAATAAATTTTAAAAAGCTATATGCAACCATAAGCCCAGAAAAGTAAATTAAAAGAACAAGGCTGTGTATATAAAAATCACCTCTGGTATGGGCTGGGGGGAGGAGCTGGTAGCCCCAGAGTGCATACGGGCTCTACTGCTCCATGCCATCCACTCTCCAGCTCATTTGGGGTGGAGACAAATGAGGGCCACCCTGGAATACTGGTGGTGGCCAGCCATGAAAAAAGATGCTTTACAATTTCTCAAAAGACGTGTGACATGTGCACAAGTAAATGTGAGTAGAAGGAAAAAGGTCCCTCTGAATCACCAAGCATGACCAGAGTGACCATGGCAAAATTTGCAAATTGATTTTACTGGACTCTTGCCACAAATATGTCACATTTACCCAAAGGTTAAAAGAATTTTAAAGCCGAAATGGCAAGGCCCTATGAGGGTCCTTCTGACTACTAATACATGTGCAAAGATTGGGGGGAAATTGGGAACATTTTGGCATCACCAAAATCAGTTAAAATTGTTTGAATCAGCATCTGTCAATGCTAACAATGTTTCCACAGGTGAACAACAAGAAGTGAAGGAGGAGGAATTGAAGGGTGACCAGGACAACCAGAGAGACCATAGACAGGCTCCTGCTGTCCCTGTGGTGCATGAGGAAGGATGCAAGTAGTGTGCCATGTGAAAAGGAGGACTGGAAATGAGTCACTAACCTCCCTCCTCTGGGTTTGCTTTGCTTTAACTGCCACACTAAGGAAACACTTAGCTTTTGCAGAACACTTGCAGTAGCCAAGAAACAAGTCTGGCCAGAAGTAAAGGTAGCATTGTGGTTAGGACATGAGCACACAGCAGAATGCACGAAGGTCCAAATAAAATCACACACTAATGCTCATAACAACAGGGAGGCTAGTAACATTACAATTTTGATAACGGCTGAGTGCCCTGTTACCCGCTGGTGTCAGATTATGGAGTTTCATGGAGGCATTTGGAAGGAATCATCAAAGTGTATGAGCTGCCCCTCTGAGCAAGGTGACGCTCTTAAACGATGTTGTGGCCCTCTTAGAGAGACAGCGTCTATACTTAATGCAACCAGTGCCTGAATTACCTTTAAAGGAGGACAGCTACGTAGTACTAGTAAAGGGGACTACAAAGTGTTAGCCTATCCCTCATTTAAACACAATTACATGGCATATTGCCACGATGGCTTGGGAGGAATCTCACAGACTTCGATACTGAAATTTGTGTGGGATTTTGTGGGGGAAGAAACAAACACTCATAAAAAGTCATGTGCCAATTATACTAACATGGTACCTATACAGGTTGGGCTTGCTGATTCAGGATGGGGCCTACCACTTAAAGCACGGACGAAGGTAACCCCAAAGGCATGGCATACATTTGTTAAACGTTGGCCCAAATTAGAATGTCCATGACTGGTAACAATTAACTGGGTTATCAGAGACAGAGTGGAACCACCCGACTGTGTGTTATGCCCTGAACAAATCCCTGTTCCAGAACCAGGATTAATAATAATAGGACCCGCGCTACTGGTCCTCACCTCGGTAGTGTTCCACACCTATAGGGTCGAGGTGCATATTCCTTTAGAGGAAGTGAACAAACAATGTGCAATGGTCAGGCCTTGAATGAGTAGAAACATTACTAGCCGAACAAACCAAATTGGTGAGCACTTAACTAGACAGAGGAGGGGATTACTAGATACCCTTGTAGGATGGTTTGGTGCAAGAAATTCTGCGTACATGCCCATATAATGTTCTAATGAATCTATCTAGGTTCAAAGTGGCCATCACTGAGAAACTGGCGCACACGAAGCTGGTCCAAATGAATGGTACCTGCTGGTGTGTGATTGCCCAGAACCACTCCATTGACATCCATCCGTGTGCATAACAGTCCCTCGAAGGTCAACTCTGACTGTTGATGGGATGCGGCTTCACCGTACTCCACCAATGATGGGTAATTTAACATGGGAGCCGGAATGGCATTACAGCAGTAAGTATCTAGAGGAGGGTCTACAGGCCCTGCAGGTGAAAATCGAGGAGTTGGTGGCCAAAGCCCAGAGACATATTGGGGAAGGCCGTTTGAGGTACACTCAGATAGGGGAAACTGTGGACCAGGCCGATGTGAAGTAGGCGAAGGCATGGAACAGGCGGTGAAGGTTAAAGCAATAATTATGGGCAATGCAATCTCAGGTAATAAGGTCCCCTGCGGATGGATCTGGGTGCTATTTTGTCAAGTTATGTGGGCAGTATCTATCCTGACATTCCTAATGTTACTAGTGCTTTATCGGTGACTCCGCAGTAGGCTGGGTACATTATGATTGATATATTTGACCTGGCGCATTAGGGAACCCTAGGGTCAAGAGGAGGGAGTAAAGGATTAAAATTTATGTGCATTTTAGATAACCTGGTATATGGACTGTGCCAGCTCTTTTCCAGACTCAAAGTCTAGAGTATGGTCAACAGACCAGAGGCCTAGCAAATAGTGATCAGCTAAAAGAAAGCAGGAGTAAACAGATACTCTTGTTTTGCTAAAATAAGACTAGTTAGCAAATTGCCAGGTGTTGGAGCTAAGAACTAAATAATTGTGTCTTATTCAGAGTTGCAGACTGAACAAAGGATCCCTGTTCCTAGTGTGTTAGTTTCTTCTGTAGGGAGATGATCTTCCCACAGATCCAACCTTGTATTTATAAAAAGTTGGCACATATCAATATAAGATATGACATCCTCCCACCTCCCCTTGCAAGGGACCAATGCCTGCCTTAAAACACAAAGGAGACAATCTTTATTGCCATAAGCTTTCACTGTTTCTTTGCTTTAAGCCCTAGGAATGTATCTGCTGGACAATCAGAGGAGCTACCCATTCCTATGGACCCCATCTCAGAATTCAACATATATATTTTATACTAATAACATTTTATCAAAGTATTAATTAAATGTTAACTTGCTAACTTGAGACCATTGGCGGAAGCATTATGTAACCTATTAACCATTGGCTACTGTGGTATCTTATCTTGCTGCAAAACCTATCCCGGGGTGTGGAACTGCCTACCCTGTCACTTTCTCCCACCCATGGAAAATCTATATATTCTATTGTAATCAACTGATTGACAGTGTCTCAGAGCCTAATAAGCAAGGTGACACTCTGCCAGCGCTGTGTGTAATAAACTCCTATGCTTGACCTCTACACGGTGTGGATTTATGTCCTTCACCAGAGAAAGGAACAATGATGTTACTTGTAGCTACACATCAGCAGTGGCTCTCACAGGTCAGCGTAGGTGAAGCCGGGATTGTCCATGCGTTGCCCTAGTGTAGAGTGGTAGAGGTAGGCGTGCTATCCCTGAGGCCATGAGGAATGCTGCTATGCTGCAGTTCTCCACAGATAGCAATGGGAGTTGAGCCCAGAATTCATGAAACTAGAGGTCCACAAGAGTCTGCAGCATCTGAGTTTGCTGACGGAGAAGCCCCATTACAGTCTGGGGCGTCTCCCTCTCCTTTTCCTGGGCCTCTCTCCTCTCCACTCTTTTCTTCTCCATATAGTTTCCAGTGTTCCCCCTACAGGCCCTCTGTCCAAGGTTGGATGCAGCAATGGCTTGCAGTATCTTGCAGGGCGAGTCCTCCCATGTCCTCTTTTTTCTCCTCATCTGAGACAGTCATTCCACAGTCCATACCCCGCAAGGCCACAATGGCTGCAGCTACAGATAAAACACAGCAAAAGTACTATTGTGAGTAGAGTAGGAACAGAAAGCTAAACTTAAGATTCAGAACTCCCCCCTTCCCTTAAATATTAAACAAGACAAGCTTATTGACACTCGTGCTTTGGAGTTCTTGATTCCTGGTGCCACACTCAGCTCAAGCCACAGTGAGTGTGGCCCACTGGGGTCATGGGAATGAGAAGGGAATTAATCAGTTGAATAAAATTATAAATATAAGGCAATGGCACTGAATACTAGCACCATGGTTTTAGCTGATCTATCACCCTTGGGGGTAACAAAGGAGCAAAGAGCACAGCTGCTGCTGGGGTCTCAAAGCTGTCTGGGCCTATATGCTGCTAGCCAGTGGACTGCAATATTGTCTGCTGAAGTTGTTGCTGACTGGCATGGGAAAGTGTCCTATCATGAAAGAAGAAATAAGGCTGAAATCCTTAGAAACTTTCAGGAGAGAATTGCAGTGAACTTCCTTGAAAGTTTCATTGAGGAGGATTCAAAGGACATCTCTATGTACAGAAACAAAGCGATCAGCATGCCCCGTTCCCTGCCTAACTCTACAGGGGAATGAAAAGAAGACAGCACCTCTACCTATCTTTATTGTTACATTACCTCTTGTAGTATGAGTAAACTAATGAACAGTTGATAGTTGGGGATGCTATCACCGTTATGGAAATTTACACACCTACCCAAGGTTCCTTTCCTGGAATCAGGCTAATCTGTGTTTGACTGGATTACGGAGGAGTTAAAGACAGGTCCTGGCTCACGGCACAGCCAGATCCCTTTGTTGCCCATCTCCCAGACTCTTACTCCTCTTCTTCATTGGTTCTTGCTGTTCATGGCAGAGGCCTGTGATTTGGGCTCCTCAGAGGTATCCACAGTGGTGTGCAAAATGGTGGTGGTGGTCCTCCAAGTATGGCATGCAGCTCTTTTATAATAGTGCCAGGTCTGAGACTTGGCACTGAGCTGACTGTTAGCCTTGCTGGGCTTCTATTTTGCCTGCTGCAGTTCCTTTGCTTTCACGTAGCACTGCTTCTGGTCCCTATCGTATCACTTCTCTGCATCCCGAGCAATCTGCTAGTAGGTGTCAATATTTCTACGGCTGTTTGGGAGCTAGGTCTGCACAGCCTCTTCTCCCCACAGGCCCAGGAGATCCAATTATCTCCTGTTTAAGCCAGGCAGGAACATGTAGCCAGCATGGTCAGCTGGGCAGTTGCGCACAACAGAGAGCAGCTAGGCATGTGCCCAAGACACATAAAAACAGGAAAAGCATAACCAATGCTACTAGGTTGGAGAGTCAGGGAAGAGATGTATTTCTAAAATTTCAATGTGTTACCAGCCTAATTTTTAAGTAGTATCGTTATGTTTTGGAACCTGTATTTCCAAACTGAGTTAAAATCTTGCTCTAATAACCAGGAAAAAGCCTTCTACTGTGTATTAATTTTAGAATGCTATCTAGTCTAATTAAAAAGCATATGCTGTAAACAGAGACATATTAAGTCTGCAGCTGCTCACTGATTATGTACTGTTAACAGGGAAATGAAAGTGGAAAGTGAAAGTGAAAGACAAAAAACTGGAATCCTAACAACATTTTAAAAGATTAACTGAAAGAGAGGAGTTTAAACAAACAACCACACGGTAAACCACCTGCTGAACTGAAAAGCAAAAGGGACACTGAAAAGAAGCAGAAGAATTTGGTGTAGCCGTTAAGATAACGAGAAAGCATCAATGGATCAAAACACTTCCAAAGGTCTGAATTTTCCATTGAGAAGTTGCACACACAGCACATTGAGTTTCAGAGGGACTAACTAGGAAATAAGAGCAAAACTGAAGGCTATCTAAAAATATTAATCTTTTCAGTGCCCCAATCTATGGTATTTATAGAGAGAACTTCACCATATTATCCAAGGGCTACTTAGATCTCCCTGCTGTCGCCAGATCACACTGATGCTACTTCTTGCTCATCAAACCAGATGAGACTGGGAGGATGAAAGGGTAATATTTTGTTAAAAGAAAAGAGAATGTGACCCCCATTCCAATATGAAACAGTTACCTAATAACAGGTAACAAATCCAAAAGTAAAAAGATACTGAACCAGTGTGCTATGCCAATGTAAAGTTTTGGAATATAAAGGAAATTTTAACCACTTAAGGAAAAAATCTTTGGCTGAAACAAACTAGAATCATACATATAAATTAAAAAATAGTTGGATTAATCATTAAGGAATAGGAGGCATGGGCAATAGAATAATTTAATAAATATACTTATGTTCAGAGACTCTTAGAAAATTGTTTATCCTACTAATGCTGGATTGTTTCCTACTCCCAGTATAATAGATAGATGTTCCTGCTAGGAAGTTTTCCCTGATATTCAGCCTAATTGTACCTTCCCTTAATTGTATCCAATTACTCATTGTTTGAAAACTTTATGTACCATTCTAAACGATTCTTCTCCGTCAGGGCTGGCCTTACCATGAGGCGAACTGAGGCAGCCGTCTCAGGTGCCAGACTGGGGCCGGGGGGAAGGCGCCACTAGGACCCAGATGTAGAAAATTGTGTCTGCTGCTGGTGCATATGTACTCTCTCTGCTCTAGATGCACAGAGATGGTGGAGTGCTGTGCTGGAGGAAGGAGGGCACAAGAGACATAACAGGCAGGCAGGAGAAAAGGTGAGAGGGAGTAACAGAAAGCAGCAGGAGCTGCAGGGAGAGCTTCCTGTTTCCTGCTGCTTCTCTGAACCCACTTGAGAACAGGCAGTCAACTGAGGTAGTCGGAGCCAGTTAAGCCCTTAAGATGCTGATATCTTCCCTCACTCAGGCCTTGCTACCAGCCTGCTTATTTGTCCCCTTCAACTGAGTGTTGAGAACCACTATAGCTGACACAGAACAGCAGTCAAGAGTGAAAGAAGAAAACGCCCCTCTGGGGCAGCATTCAGAAAAAGAAAGAAAAGGAAGCTTTTCTATCTAAGCAGGACTGAGCTCTCCTGAGATACATAGACACAAATGTTCATGGTAAGCCTTCTGGCCCCAGTGGGCATGTGAGTGATGAGATGCCTGATCTTCCAGTTAGTCAGAGTGTAGGTGAGCTGGCAGCTAATGCAGGATCCACATCTCCATCTCAAATGGATGTAACCATGCACATTCCTGAAGAAAAGTGTAGATCAGAGAAGAGTGTGGTGGAGGCACAAGAAACAGCTGCTGCTGAGTTTAGTTCCTTAAGTCTAGATGATCCAGGACTGTGGACCCACTTGAGCAGTAGCCTGAGAGACTTCCTTTTACTGCATGGGCCACAGCAAGTGAAAAACTTCATGTTCCCCAAAGACAATGAAAATAGAAGTTTCCATCCAACACATTACTGGTGTGAAATCCCCAATGGTGACAAAGTAGAGAGGCCATGGCTTATGTACTCAAAAACCCAGAATGCTGCATACCGTTTTTGTTGCAGACCCTTCCAGTCTAACGTTCCAGCCACATTGTGTTCTACAGGAACAAAGGACTGGAAAAATCTGGCTAAAAATCTGGCATACCATAAAAAGGCTGCAAGTCACCAGGGAGCATTCCACAGGTGGAAAGAGCTTGAGATGAGACTAAGGTTAAAGGCCACCATAGATGATCAGCATCAAGAGAAGATTGCATCAGAGTCTCTTTACTGGCTAAATGTTCTGAAAAGGCTCATTGCCATTGTGAGAATGCTTGTTACCCAAAACCTAGCACTGCATGGCACTTCAGATCAGCTGTATGTTCTAAACAATGGAAACTTCCTTAAAATTGTGGAGCTGATGGCTGAGTTTGATGCTGTACTCCAGGAGCATCTAAGAAGAGTCACCACCCAATAAATGTACACACACCACTACCTTGGAAAAACAATTCAAAATGAGATCATACAGTTACTGGAAACAAAAGTCAAACAGAAGATTGTGGCAGATCTGAAGTCAGCAAAATATTACTCTGTTATTCTGAACTGCACACCTGACATCAGCCATACAGAACAAATTACTTTAATAGTGCATTTTGTAACAATTACAGAACCTAGTGAAAATGTCCCTGCAACGGTGGCTGTTAGAGAGCATTTTCTAGAATTTATTGACATTGATGATACTACAGGAGCTGTTATGACAAATGTGCTTCTTAAAAAGCTGGAAGATATGGGAATTGCGATAGCTGACATGAGAGATCAGGGCTACAATAATAGTGCCAACATGAGAGGAAAGAATAGAGGAGTGTAGACACGGATCCGAGAGTTAAACCCTCAAGCTTTTTTTGTCCCATGCAGTTCTCATTCATTGAAGTTGGTGGTGAGTGATGCAGCATCAGCTTCTAGTGAGGCTGCTGAATTTTTTAATGTAATTCAAAGCATTTATGTATATTTCCTCTACATCAACTCATCGATGGCAAATTTTGAAGCAACATCTGGGAACATACTCTCTGACACTGAAACCATTGAGTGCCACACAATGGGAAAGTCAAGTGGAGGCAATAAAGCCTATCAAACACCAAACTGAGAAGTTAGATACATACGTAACTTCAAATTTTTGTGTGGCTTAGTGTTGTGGCATGACATACTGTTTGAAATAAATGTTGTAAGCAAGAGACTCCAAGGTGTTGACCTTGATATATCTGAAACAATGGAACAACTGGACAAAGCAAAGTCATACCTACAGTCTTACCGGTCAGATGAGGGATTTCAAAACGTTCTGAAAAGTGCACAGAAGTTGGCAGAGGAATTTCACACTGAAGCTATTTTCCCACCCATTCAAGAATACAAGAGTCACCGAAGATGATGACATTTTGATTATGAAGCATGGGATAATCCCGTAAGAGACCCCAAACAACAATTCAAAGTTGAATTCTTTAACCAGGTGCCAGATTGTGCAATACAGTCAGTTGAAGAATGTTTCATGCAGCTCAAGGAACACAGCAGTATATCTGGGATGTTCCATGATAGTCCAAAACTCCTCATTATACCTGAAGAAGACCTACATCAGCAATGCAGGACACTAGAGACAGTGTTGACACATGATGACATGCATGATGTTGATACAAGTGATTTAGGTGATGAACTGAAAGCCCTTTCAAGATACATTTCAGAAGGATCACTTCCAAATGCTGTTCTGGAATATATGTGCACAAATACGATGACCACCCTCTTTCCAAATGCTTTTGTTGCTCTGCACATATTTCTAACACTTCCCAGTGGAGAACTCAGCTTCTCCAAACTGAAGTTAATAAAAACACATCTATGCTCCACAATGACACAGGACTGGCTGATCGGCCTTGCAACCATCTCAATAGAGCATGAGCTGGCCAAGACTGCGGACCTTCAGGAAGCAGTTCAAATCTTTGCAACCAAGAAGGCACAGAAAGCACCACTTTGATTATTCAAACTGATAAAAATGCCAATGTTTACTAGGCAGATAAGAAAAGTTACGTTTGCTGTTCAGGCATTTGAAAGTTAAGTGTTACTTAAAATTTTTGAACAAGGCATTTTAAGTTGTTAGTTCTCCTTTATTGGGGCTGGTAGCAGAGCAGTACCATGAGAGGAGTAGAACAGGAAGAAGGCAGAATTGAGACCCTTCAAAGTTTTGGCCCAAGCGAGGGAGCAGGGGGCATCATTTGAGCTCCCCACCTCCGGTGCCAAAATGTGGGCTGGCCCTGTTCTCCCTCCTTGAAAAACTCCAAAAGGGAACAGAGAAGCAGGGTTTAAAACACCCTCCGATGTTAAGATGCAAATAAATGAGGGGATGGAGGAAGAAATAAGTCAATACTAGACAGAAAAAGAAAGCTGATGTTAACAGCTTGGAATATTCAAAAATATGTACATATTCCTCTATTTGAAAGAGAACAGTGGAGTTTTATCGTGCTTGAAATGGGAAAGAGTCATACAGAGTTATGGCAGTGGTTATATCCTGAGGAATCATGTCAGAAAAATGAATGGGAGTATATGTCTCAGTAATTCATGGTGGTTTTCCTTCCTGGATCAGACTATAAAGATAATATGTAGAATAGACATTTTCTGGGAGTAGTTCCATGTAAAATTCCAAAACAAGGCTGTAATGTTTATGTTTAACATGAATTTGTATCCATAAATGAGAGATCAGCACAAGAACTAAAATGTAACTAAGGCCTTTCTGTAAAATTGAAAATAAGTTTCTCATCATTAACGAAAAACAGAACTACTTCTAAAGTTAAATGGAAAACTGTCACAGAAGTTTCAGGCACTCTAAATGGACATTATAACTTCCCATACTGCAGACAGTTAAACAATAATTCCTTATCTGAAGAGACTTATTTTCATGCAAATCTTGAATATATAAGTCATCTGACACTTATGGTATGTCTACACTGCAATTCAAAACCCACAGCTAGCCTGGGCCAGCTGACTTGGGCTCATGGGGCTTGGTCTAAAGGCTGTTTAACTGCAGTGTAGATGTTTGAGCTCAGGCTGGAGCCCAGGCTCTGGGACCCTGTATGGTGGGAGGGTCCCATAGCTCAGGCTCCAGACTCAGCTCGAATGTCTACACTGCAATTAAAGAGCCTCTTAGCTTGAGCCAGCTGGCAAGGGCCAGCCACGTGTGTCTAATTGCAGTGTAGACGTACTCTTAAAGTCCAGCTTTGGCCACAAAGATTTACTTCATAATACTAGTCCATTAAATAGGCATGGGCAGTGGTGCTCATAGGCTTGAGACAGACGACTTATGCAGTGCAGAAGAAAGTGAGATGCACAGTGATTGAGAAGAGCCACTTAAAAATGACCCCAACTTCTTGGATATGACAGTCTCTACAAGATGCCAATGGCTGTGGCCAGATCAACTGACTTTAATGTTATTGCTTGCAAATAAAACCCAAATGAGCCTAGAAGGACAAAAGCAGAATGTTTATAGAACAGTAACACCGGAGAAAGAATCTTTCATCAACATCACAATGGCACTAAATGGTGAGATTTAAATAAAAGGTCAAATATAAAGAATGCGCAGCCACAGCTGTTGAAGACCTACCTCAGAGAACAAGTACCATGAACAGTATTACAGTTAAATAGATCTACTGTTTTAGAGAGGGATTAAAAATGATTCTGAGAATCAGTTTTAGTTAAAGATTTTCAAAGCCACACGTCAAACAACCTACCTACTAGATTTGGCGGGCTCATCACCCTCCCATTTATTTCAGACTGGCAAAGGGGATTGTGAATTCTGGGATCACCTGATATGTCATCCAGCTCAGATGACTGACTAGAGTAAGAACAGACAGGTTACCAAAACGAACGACAGACAGGCAGAGAGTGATAGACCAGAAAGATCACTCATGAAGCAGGATACTGAAAGGCCCATCACCTCCTGCTCTATAAACCAAGGCCCCAATCCTACAATCCAATCCTTTACGGCAGATCCTCTTCCCTGTGTGGAGTCCCACGGAAGTCCCCAAGGGACTACAAATGCAAGATCAGGATCCAAAGGAGGTACACAAATCTACCCTTGTAAAAGGTATGGGTCACTATGCAGATCCTCAAGGAACTGGAGAATCTGTTTAAAACAATACGCAGCAGAAGCGTATTTACAGATAACACACTGCTACTAAAAACTGTAGTGTAAGGAGAAATATTAGCCTTTTCATAGCTAAGATTCAAGTTTTCTTTCAAATCCAGTTTTTATCTTGGTCCCTAACATGAAACCTAAATCAATCTACTCAAAGTGTCATGGCATGATCTTATATGAGGGTAGAATTTTACTGAAAATTTTGAGAAACTGAGCAAGGCATCTGGGAGACACAAGGTTTCAAAAAGGATCTCATTTTTGACCCATTTCCCAACTGTTGCTTCATAACAGCTCCAAAACAGTTCAGTCTAGAAATCCTAAGCTTGTGTTAGTTGATCTTGGAGAGAATTTTCAACTAGTTCGTTGGCAGAATTATTGAAGTAAAAATGATTTATGTATCTTTATTCTTCCAAGTACCCAAAACTTGTGTTGGATGTCTCACCACACAAGTAAAAACCACAGTTCCTGCCTCATAGACCATACAAAGTTCAATATGACAGAACTAATTAAAGAGAAATGTAGGGCAGGAGAGGGCAAGAGGAGAGGATGTTAAGGGTGACAAGAAGAATATGGTTTCTCATTAAAGAACGTACGCATCTTGACAGATATGTTACTTTTCTGTTGTATTACATTCCACGGCCCTCCCATCGCCCCAGGCTTCATAGAAACACATTTTTAGAAGGGATTTGAAAGTGACAAGAGAAAATGGCTTGGCAAACAGGACCAGGAAGGGCATACCAAGTGAAAGGAAACTGAAACAGACAACGAGGGTACCAAGGCTACTGTCAATGGCAGAACAGAGTGAGTACGATCAGCTCTGGAATTCTTAACTTTGTGGCTACACTTGGGCACAGAATCATATAGGAGGTGGATTCTTGTCTGACAGAGTGAGGGAGAGGGTGAAGACCTCCAGTCTTGGGAGCAAAATGAAACTATAGGAGGTAGAGAAAAAGGGGAGAGGGTTGAGGGGTCAGTGGCAGCAGCCTCCATCAACACTACCTGCAGGCTCCATTGGGACACTCACTTAGCAACTTCAAAATCTAAAGAAATCCTGGAGTAAAAGGCTATGTTAACTTGCAGTTAAATTATATTTACCACCTTATGGCAAGACACCCTTAATAGAATGCTGCAGGTTTCCTTAAATAATGTAATAATTCGAAAACAAAGGGATTTACAGTTGAGGTTGCACTTAAAAATATGGAAATGCCATTAAGATCTCAAACCTCTTTAGCTCTGCCCACAGACCCTTCCCTAGGAAGCAATCCAATAACCAACATCAGCAACAAAAAACAAAGGGGTGATCTACTTAGACTCCATTCCTCTTGTTAGATTGTTTGTACACAACTGTCACATTTAAACCAGAAGTTGTCAAACTGCTTCTTAGCAGACTACTTTCTGGGCACAGCAACCCTGTGACAAATATCAGCAGCTGCTGCCATGGAAAGAACAATATTTAGGAAAACATCATGATTTTTAACTCTCTAATGCGATACGCACTGTGTCATTTTAGGAAAAGGGTAATCATGTAATCTCCCTGCTACACAAGCTCCTTTGCGCTCCTCTCCCCAGGCACACATGCCCCTTGACAGTTCACCCTCCTCTTCCCTGCATGCTTCTCTTCTCACAAGTAGCTTTAGTCCCTTTGGCACGGAGTTCCCCTTCTGTTTGCAGCTTCAGTTCCTAATGACAGCTCCTCTTTCCTGTCTTCCTCTTGTGTAGCAGCTGCCCCTCGTGGAAACAGGCTGACTTCTTGTTTCCAGATGTTTTACAGGCATCTAGGTTCCTCTTTGCAAGAAGCATCTGAAAGCAAGGCGAAGCTGCCAGCACTACATGGCCTACCAGCTTTCTGACCACTAGCTGTCTAAGCCAAAGTGCACCTGTCTTTACAGCAAACTACTACTGCCTTTTTTACATTCACATGCAAATACTAAGAAGATTTTTTTACGTTCACATGCAAATACTAAGAAGATATACAGGGTTTCAAGGGTAACAGGGTTGCAACACTTTAAAGCTTTGTATAGCTACTAGGGATGTTGATTAATTGCCATTAACTCACACAATTAACTAAAAAAAAATCATGATTAATTGCAATTTTAATTGCACTGTTAAATAATAGAATACCAATTGAAATGTATTAAATATTTTGGATTTTTTCTACATTTTCAAATATATTGATTTTAATTACAACACAATATACAAAGTTGACAGTGCTGACTTTATATTCTTTTTTATTACAAATATTTGCCCTGTAAAAATGGCAAACAAAAGAAAGTCTTTTTCAATTCACCTCCTACAAGTACTGTAGTGCAATCTCTTTATTGTGTAAGTGCAACTTGCAAATGTAGATTTTTTTTGTTACATAACTGCTCAAAAACAAAACAATATAAAACTTTAGCGCTTACTAGTCCACTCAGTCCTACTTCTTGTTCAGCCAATTGCTAAGACAAACAAGTTTGTTTACATTTATGGGAGAAAATGCTGCCTGCTTCTTATTTACAAGGTCACCTGAAAGTGAGAACAGGTCTTCCCATAGCACTTTTGTAGCCGGCACTGCAAGGTGTGCCAGTTATACTAAACATTTGTACGCCCCTTCATGCTTTGGCTACCATTCCAGAGGACATGCTTCCATGCTGATAATGCTCGTTAAAAAAATTTGTTAATTAAATATGTGACTAAATTCCTTGGAGGAGAATTGTATGTCTCTTACTCTGTTTTACACATATTTTGCCATATATTTCATGTTGTAGTAGTCTTGGATGATGACCCAGCATATTTTGTTCATTTGAAGAACACTTTCACTGCACATTTGACAAAACACAAAGAAGACACCAATGTGAGTTTGACATTACAGCCCATATTCTTCATAGAAATATTGTTATATGAATATGGCATAACTAAGATATATTTTATGCAAGAAGGGTTGTGTGCGGTATCATTGGAAAGGTTATGATTTATTGGATATGATTATCCTATTTGTATGCATGTACCATTTCTATATCTGAAGTTAGGAATATGAACTATGTATCATTTACAAAAGTGCTTGCAGCTGGGGAACACCCACTAGACACTAGGCAATCAGCCTGGATGGGCCATTAGGAAGAACAGTAGGACTTTGGAGATACTAATCTTCACCTTTCTGAGAAGCTTCCTGGGACCCTGTTTTGACACTGCAGAGTCATATGATCATGTCACCTGTACAGGATATCATCTTGAACTACTGGTATTTCACCGCTGGAAGGGGTGGGGATCAAACTAGGAAACAAAGGATTCCTGCCAGATGTAAATCTTATTTAAGGCTAGGGAATGAATTAATCTTCGTTCTTCTCCACTGCCTCCGCGCTCAAGAAGAAAGACTGCTGAAAACACCTGAAGAAACAAAGGAACTAAGGGGGAAGCTGAGCCAAGGAGAGAAAGGTTCAGCCTATAGAAGGAATACCTGGAGACTTAAATTGCAAGCAGTGCAGTTTAACTTCAAAAAACTCTGCAACCTGCATAAAACAACATTTAGGGTGAGAATTTGCTACTATTAAGCAGTCAATTCAGTGCATTAAGCTTAGTTTGAGTGTTTTGTTTGCTCAGTAATTGCTTTGATCTGTTTGCTATCCCTTATAATCACTTAAATATATCCTTTATAGTTAATAAACTTGTTTTGTTGTCTAAATTTCAGTTTGTGCAATTCATAACTGGGGTGAAGCTGGGGGGTAAAAAGTTGTGTATATCTTCCCCCACGTTGAGAGAAGGAGCAAATTGTATAGATCTCTATATAGTACAAGACAATATAATTTTGGGTTAACACTCCAGAGGGTGTATGCACTTGAGTGCTGGGCAAGCCTGAGCTGAGTCTTCCCACACACAGCTGATTGCAGACTGTGTGTGATTCTACAGCTGGGTGTGTCCCTACCGGTGTGTGTTAGAAAAGGCCTGAGGGCCGGGCCCAGCAGGACAGGGTGAGAGAGCCCAGACTGGTGGAGTGGGCAGGCTCAGTGGGAACCCAGTACTTCAAGAGGCACACCGAAAGGAGGGGGCAACCCATCACAGTGAGATTTCTACAGACAGCTACATCATTTGACCCAAGTTTAAGAATCTGATATGCCTTCCAAAATCAGAGAGGGACAGGTGTAGAGCATGCTTCCAGAAGTCTTGAAAGAGCAACACTCTGATGCAGAAACTACAGAACCCAAACCACCAAAAAAGAAAATCAGCCTTTCTGCCGGTGGCATCTGACTCAGACGATGAAAATGAACATGCATCGGTCTGCACTGCTTTGGATGGTTATCGAGCAGAACCCATCATCAGCATGGACGCATGTCCTCTGGAATGGTGGTTGAAGCATGAAGGGACATATCAATCTTTAGCACATCTAGCATGTAAATATCTTATGACACCGGTTACAACAGTGCCATGCGAATGCGTTCTCACTTTCAGGTGATATTGTAAACAAGAAGCAGGTAGCATTAGCTTCTGCAAATGTAAATAAACTTGTTTGAGCGACTGGCAGAACAAGAAGTAGGACTGAGTGGACTTGTAGGCTCTAAAGTTTTAAATTGTTTTATTTTTGAATGGGTTTTTTTGCACATAATTCTACATTTGTAAGGTCAACTTTCATGATAAAGATTGCACTACAGTACTTGTATGAGGTGAACTGAAAAATACCATTTCTTTTGGTTTTTACAGTGCAAATAAAAAATATTAAGTGAGCACTGTACACTTTGTATTCTGTGTTGTAACTGAAATCAAAATATTTGAAAATATAGAAAACATCTAAAACTATTTAAATAAATGGTATTCTATTATTAATACTGTGATTAATCATGATTTTTTAAATCTCACCATTAATCGCAATTTTTTAAATCGCGTGATTAATTGCGATTAATTTTTTAATCGCTTGACAGCCCTAATAGCTACATAGTTACCATGCCCAGGGCTACAAACCTTTTTAAGGACCATACCAAATATACCTAGGCACAAGGAACCACATTTTCACATAAGACGTTGACACTAGTAATGTTTAAAATTAGACAGATAAAATATGATTTGAATGGACTCCATACCTTCAACTATAGACTAACAGCTTCTGAACATTCATATCAAATCCTTATCAAGTCTGCTTTTTAACATGGGAATTAACTTCTAGTGCTAAGATGATGAATAAAGGAAAAGTCATTCTGTTGACAAAGCATTTGTGAATCAGAAATTCATACGTTCAGATGGATGTTACTATTTTAAAAACTATATTAATATGAAATTTATCTAATAAAGAACTTTTAACTCACATGAAGAATCTAACAGATTATAGTGGTGTCTGTTGAAAAGTAATATTCCTTGCTGTGTGGGATGTGCACAACTGTACAGGAACATGCTGTTTTCAGCCACCACACCTCAGGCAAGAGGAACTACATTTTTCTGCAGTTAATACTACAATACCAGATCAGACTGCAGTTCCAGAAAGGAAAACCAAGCCTAAGCCATACCACTGCAACTCTGAAAAGTCTGAAATATTAAAAATAAATGGTAAATAGAAATCTCAATATCGTGGCTAGATGATGCTCTAATTATGGCTGTTTCTCTGAAGTGCAAAGAAGGTATCAAAGTGTCATTGTCAATATTACTTTTTAGTTTTGGTGTACAGTACAGCAATGGTTCTCAACCTTTTTGGGCTCAAGACTCGTTTGTAAACCTTGAGGACTTGTCACAACCCAGAGACTGTCCCCACCAAAAACACCCCCAGACTTGATGCTTCCCCCTCCTGATGTCTGTGGGAAGGAGAGGGGCTTAGAGCTAGGATTCCAGATGCTCCAGCCAGATGTGAACAGCTGGGGAATCTTCCCCACTAATTGTGGGAGGATGGACAGAGAGCAATACAGCCCCCAAAAATCACACAGCGCTCCCCCTCTTGGCCCCTGAGAACAGAAGGTAAGGAGTGGGGGAAATCTGGGGGCCCAGAGGTGAAGTGGGGAAATTGAAAATACAGTGAAGAAGTTTTGGGACTTCTGGGAGAAAGATACAGAGGGTAAGGGGCAGCAAGTCAATAACTCCCCCAAAAAAACACAGTTCCTCCCCACACAACTCATGAGGGCAGAGGGTAATGGAGTGGGAGGATTTGGGGTGCTGGGGACCAGGATGGGTGTTATGGCACAGGGGAAGTCACCTGGGATGGAGGAAGGGATACATCAGAGGGACAGTATTTACTGGAAAACATGACACCAACCGCTCCTTCCCAGCTCCTATCCTGGGGGGTTAGGGGGCTTGGCTCCCCACTCCAAGCATTACCTCCAGGGTCAGAGCACCACCCTGGCACCTCTGACTGAGGAGGGAGCGGGGAGAGGAGGATGTGACCTGGCGCATGGGATTGCAGTACCACTCAAATTTGGTCCAGTCACTCTCCTGTCATCATGAAGAGCAGCCCTGGGATCCTTTGATGCGGCAGTGGAGCAGGAAAAGTCAGAAATTTCGGCGGCATTTCGGTGGGGATGCCTCTTGATGATGCCACTTGCTGTCGACAAGCAACGTCATTGAGAGGCGTCCCCACCGAAATATGGGATCGATGCATCTCGATGACATCACTTGTCAACAGCAAGCAGCATCATCGGGAGGCGTCCCTGTCGAAATTCGGGGGTGACGCCTCTTGATGATGCCACTTGTCGATGGCAAGCGGCGTCATTGAGAGGCGTCCCTGCCGAAATGCTGCTGAAATTCGGCGGCATTTCGGCGGGTGCTCTCCTGGGGGCCAGGACGCGGGCCATGGTGCCCGCGGGCACCGCGTTGGGGACCACTGCTTTAAGACAACCCAATTTTGGGTCATGACCCATGGATTGACAAAGCCTGCACTGCAGTAAACCCTTGTTTGTTTAGTTTGAAATGGTTAAGAAATGCCTTGAGAGCACTGCTATATGAAATTACATGTTAACTATACTAACAAGTTCCAGTCTCTTTATTATATCTTGCACCGTTTACATGTGTGAAAAACGGTTACGAAAAGGCATACAAGTACTTTGAGTTAAAATAGTTTCTAGTGCATTGATGTGTGTGTGTGCAGAGGGGGGCTGCGCTAGCATTGCATCATCTTTTAAGCCATGATTTCATTGGAAAGAAGTTGCTTCTGACACTTCCTTTTGTTAGCACTGTTTGTCCATTAGCTGACAGGATTCCAGAAGTCCTTTCCCCAGGCCCAATCTGTTTTGCTTTTTGAACTGTTCCCAGAATAAGGCTGCTCCTAAGAAGGTGGAGATGAAAGCTGATGTCTGAATGGTCTTCATGCATAGGGCAGGCGGAAGTGTGAGGAGAGCTTTAGAGGAGATAATGCCCAGAGAAACTAAATAGTTCTGCACAAGTTTTAGGACAGTGGCAGTAGGAGGTAATTTTCTCCATCTCACCTCAAGTAGAAACTAAGTTCAAGTAATGTTCTTCCAATTATTACCACAAGCAATTCTCACAACAGAGTAGCAGCTACCGTGTTTGATTGCTAAAGGTCCTTTTCCCGCCATTCTTCACCAAACTGCTTGCATTATTCATCTTCAAAGAGTCCAACAGGCTTTTGATTCGTTCACTTGCCGGTCCCCTCCTCCTCTTCTTGCCCTTGATACAATTACTTGCTACAGATGGTAGCAGTAGGGCTGCCAGTCCCCAAGGCTGGCTATTATTCAATGAAGAATGACCTTTATCTTCCTGCTGTAAAATCCAGGCACACTCTCTGGCCAAAGCTACAAATCTATCCAGCTGGCTTTGATTAACATTCTTGCTGATATTGAGGGCCTGTTCAAAGGGGTTCTGGATGTAGAGAGGAGAAGGCTCAGGCTTATTTTGCTCCTTTCCCTGCAGATATTTTAAAGATAGGAAAGACAAATATTTCACATGGGTATTATACATACAGCAAATAGAACAGTTCAGCTAAGTTATTACAGCAATATTAAATTGCAAAGGTCCTTTGACCTAATAAGGAATTACTTTCATAAAAAGGAAAGTAAATGTTCATCAACTTAATTAGCCTGTCAATCTGACCATGTCATTCCCACTCTTTGTGCCCTTTCAATGGCTACTTCTTGTTCACCATAGCATGTTTAAATGTCTCATCTCGTTCAAGGCAATGCACATCTTCACATCTCAGACTTTGTCTCTGATGCAATTCTCCCATTCTCTCTTCTACACCAGCAAGACAAGTTTCAGCCTTCCACTGTTGTCCCCATTGTGCCCTGTATGCATGGAATGATTTCTATAGCTCCATTTGTTAAGCCAACACGGCTACGAAAATCCCTCCAAAACACTCCATTCTTTCACAATGCCCACACTAAAGAGTTCATAATTTTTTAAAAGCGGTAAGTTATTTCCTTCCCTGGATTTCCCCCAGTGCCTCTTGCCCTTTGCATATCTCTCAGATTTGAAGCTTTTCACAGCAGGATCTGCCTTCTTGTATTTTCTACAGCGCTGAGCATGTTGTCGAAACTGAAGCATATTTTTAATGGGTATTCCCAAGTGCCTTTTCACTATTAAAGTGCTCCTGTGAGCTGTCTGGGCAACACCAACTGCTGCACACTGTAAAGCTCATGGGCTCTCTCACAAACTAAGGAAGGAACCAATGCCATGCCAGAGTCTGTTTTAGGTCCTTGCCTCAGGGCACAATTTATTGGTTAACAGAAAACTCATGCGTAACACCAAAACAAAGCAATTCTCCTGCCAACCATGCCCTGCAGTCCTTGAAGGCTTCTTCCTTGGCTCTCTCAGTACTGAAAGGAGAACATACTCTTCCTTTAAATCACTTGCTGGTTCACGGGACAGGAAGGTAGCCCTTAACTCTGACCTGTCTATTTTACCCAATTACACATAGGTAATAGGTAACATGCAAACAACAAATTCTCTTATTTGAAAGAAAGAGGCAAGGGATTCCTTATACATGTAACAGAAAGCAACAACATAGACGAGCTGAAGGCCCAATCCACACAGCAACTTTTAAATGTGATCTAGGTAAGCATTTTGGAGCATGGCCGTCTTATTTATTTAGATATATGCAAATTTAAAAAAATTTTTAAAAAGGGTTATCTTAATTAGTCACAAGTTAACAATGTTCAGATTGTATCTGCAAAGTAACTTTTCTGCCATTTCAACCAACCGATAAGTCCACACATACCACAACATCCAGCAGTGTTTGTGTCAGTGTCTTCTGAGAAAATCTGGGTAGGTATCTCCTAGTGCGTGAGCAGGAAATTGAGTGCCCAAAGGGTACACCCACATAGCAGCACATGGGACAATATACTCTGGGATCTCCTATCTCACAAAGAGCTAGTAAAACAGGTACTGGTTAAGCCAGTTACATAAACATGGTTAGGGAGTTCTGTAAACACTGCAAACAACTGTGCAGAATGAATTACATGAAGAAATTCATGTGCCAGCATAGGTCCCTAAGCAGACACAAAACACTTAACTGTCACAGTTACTCATGAAATTGTATCCATTATGTGTGTGCACACCAACTGTGGTGAACAGCCATGCCAGTACATAGTTTCAAACTCAGTTAAAAGTTGAAGTATGGAGGGGGTCTAAACTCTGGGTTCCCAATCAGTTATTTAAAACTGCAAAGCCTTTAGGGATACACTGTATAAAGACCAAAAAAATGTTGGATTGTGTTGTACAGTCCAAGTTTGTTTGTTTGTTTTTTTTAAAAAGCTCTCTAACCACAGAAGTGAGACAAAGAAGGCAGCTATGAACAATGACACCTCTCATGTAACAGAGCATTCAGCTGAGATGCTTTATTGGCTTATAAAAGCAGCAAAGAATCCTGTGGCACCTTATAGACTAACAGACGTTTTGGAGCATGAGCTTTCGTGGGTGAATACCCACTTCCTCAGATGCATGTCATTCACCCACGAAAGCTCATGCTCCAAAACGTCTGTTAGTCTATAAGGTGCCACAGGATTCTTTGCTGCTTTTACAGATCCAGACTAACACGGCTACCCTCTGATACTTGACTATTGGCTTATAGTTAGTGCTTTATAATACAACAAATAAATTAGTGCTGCAGCACTATCAAGAAGTAGGTAATCAGTGGTTTTGCTTTGTTCTGCAGAATTTAACTCTCTGTGAATTTGACTGCCAGTTTATGGATAAAATCAGTTTACAGGTATTCTATGTGTAATTTCTGCAACTGCAAAATGTGCCACACAATTGCAAAACACAAAATGTTTCCTGAATGATACTATTTCCTTATGATAAGAAAACTATTTTTTATGATTATGAAGAAATGTCCATTAGACAGTTAGTCATGTATTAGTTAGTAGGATAAATGGATAAGGGCAGCAGAATTTGGCCCTTTACGCAGTATTGCATATTTCTACCTCTCTCATATAGTGAGCACTTTAACAGTTAAAGAGTAGTGGGAAGAGATTAAAATGCATTTACCTTTCGAATATTTATAGAGTTCTTACTGAAAGCAAAATTCCCAAAATATTCAAAGAAGTCATTCAGCAGCACATCTGAAAGGAAAAAGGTAAAATAAGAAAAGGGATATGGTTCTCACAGAAATGGAAAAACCACTGAATGAAGATCCACTCACCCAACGTTTCTGTATTTTCTGTAGGCTTAATTTTGTTTAAATTGCTAGCAAAGGTACAGTCATGACCTTCGACTATATGCTTATCTTCTGCATCTGAAATGACAAGTTATGAACAATGTGTTTAAATGTGATATGCCGTAAAAAAAAAAAAAGTCCCCCATATTTATTAAGCATTACTCAGACATCCTCTTCAAAAAGAAAGCAGTACCTTAAATCAGTGCAAGTGGTACAGAAGGTAAATTACTTTTTACAATTAAATTAGTTAAAGATTTAAATGGTTTAAATTTATGGATGGGGGAGGGAAAGTGCTTAGGACTAAACAGGAGATTTTTTAAAAGCACAAATGGGTAAGTGCATGAATCCTATTTGTTCCTTTGAAAATCAACCACTAAGACACTTACACAAGGAGGCCCTACTTAGGGCCTGTACCATCACAAATCAGTGAGGTTACAGACACAAGTAAGGCTTGCATGATCAGTATCCTTCCTCTCGGATATTTACCACAGAGCATTGGGATTTTTCTTGTAACATTTCAAATGTCCACACTCAAAATTTCAAAGGGAATTAAAAAATAAAGCTTGTTGGTAAACTGATTTTGAAAGCTTTTAAAAGTTGTTTTCACTTCAAAACTACTAACATTCAGCATGCACCTTAGCCTTTATTCTCCACTTCAAAGTCTGGGAGGGAGCACATCTAAAGGTTAGAACAGATGACTGGTGAGTCAGGCCTTTTGGATTCTATTCTGCACTTTTTCACTGGCATACCTTCTTTGATCTCGGGCAAAAAACTTAATCCATTTACCCATCTATAAAATGAGTAAAAGCTACCTCACAGGGACATTGTGAGAATTATTTATAAGTCACTGAGCCCTCTTCAGTAAAAGCTATCAGTCAGAAATAGATCTTTTGCTTTTAATTTCTTTAAAAGTCTGATACTGATGTCAAAGTTGATGACTACAAAATAACATATTATACCAAATGACAGTGAAAAGATAATATTACATGGTAGTTTATGGTTAATTTATTGACGAACAGAAGATCAACAAACCAGAAGAAACAACAACCTGGACTTTTAAGAAAATGCTGACTTTTAATTGCCTAATGCACAGAACAATCCCATTTCTGAGCCAGTTAAAATAAAGCTTTTCTATAAGTACTGCAGCTCTCCTACTGGGATTAAATGAATAATTTAGTATCAAATTAACGTTGTCAATGGAATTTAATATTGTGACAGGAAAATTTATTTTAAAGCCAAAATCAATCAAAGTGTCTGATTCTCCAAAGTATTCACCTTGCAACAGTGAATCAGTACCAATGTTCAACGAGTTGGATGTTCTCTCAAATATATGGCATTTGCAAGATTATTTTGGACCATCAAAAGTGACTAATTCACACTAAACTCAATGAAACCAGAGTGGAGAGAAAACACATGAGAGCTAGTGCAGTCCTACTCCAAAATGGAAATGTTCTTACCTGCTTGATCTTTAAGTTGGTCTAGTGTTGGAATGATAGGTGGTGTTCTCTTCTGAAGGAAAAACAAGGCCATCATTGTTAGAGAGAAGTTCGTAATCCAAGGACCGGGAATGGTACTTGTGATGCCATGTACACGGGCCCAGCACCGCACACTGAACACAAGAGCTCTTACACGTGAGTCAAGGCTACCATATATATAAAGGAGTTCTGAACTTCTCATGGCAACTCTGTGAGACACAAGTCCAAGGAACAAATTGTAAATATTAAAGAGAATCACCAACTGTCAAATGTAACCATAACTCATGCTGCTCTAAGACGTAATAATTATAAAGAAAGAGGATCTTTTTTCCAAATTGTTGCATATGATATAAGAGTAGGAGAAAACACCTGAAAATGTCTAAGATGAAGTTCCAGATTGCCCTATAATTAGAGACTTAAGTACAGTGGAAGAGAAATACTATCAATATGCTTTAGAAGTGAAATTGTGTAAAATGTCCATAAAAAAATTAATGCAACCTCACAAAGGAGAAATAAAGCATTCCAGAGTCAGAAAATGCAAAATTAACTTTCAAAGTGCAGACTTAAATGAGACTCTTATGCTTCTGAGTATCTTAATAGACAACATCTGTCATAAATTATTTAATACAAAACCAAACACAATCTGGAATTTCTTAGATAACCTTGGATACAAAGGGTTACAATACAATGCATTCAAAAATCAAGTAAAATCTAAAGATCTTAATTTCAATGAGATCTACTAAGTCTCAGTGAGATGTACAAAACAAGCCACATTTGAAGAAAATCAATTCAGCAGTTTTCAGATTATGAAGGTTTAAAGTGAAACATCCCCAAGTTTTTGACAGCCCAGTGTAAAGTTTTTTTTTAAATCAAACTATTAATACCACAAGTGGCAGGTACAGATACACGAGTTACTCGCTCCCAGCACTGCATGTACTTCTCTAGATTATGCAGTACCACCTCAAAAGGACAAACATAAGCGTCGTAAAGTCTAAGTCAGATTTTGGGAGTAGAAAAGTTACTTTTCTTTTAAAATTTAGACTGTGCTGAAGTGCTTTACACTAGCCTCAATGTTCTATGCTATTTTAAAACAAGCAAAAGTGAAGACAATTTCTCCTCCATCTGTATATGCACCAAAACAGGAGGGGGAGGGAGGGGAAGCTTTCTACATGCAAAACTACTGAACCGCACTTTGCAGTCTTAGCTTGTTCCACAGCCTCACTGAGTATATCTACACTGTACACTAAACCCAAGCTCTGACTCAGATTTGAGCCCAAGCCCACCTATCATCCACACCCAAATCTGCCTGACTTCGGTCAGTAAGCACTTAGGACCAAAGTTCTAGGACCCTGCTAGTCGGGTGGGTCAGAGAGTCTCACCATGACTAAGGTCTAAGCCGGGGTGGGCAAACTTTTTGGCACAAGGGCCACATCTGGGTAAGGAAATTGTATGGCGGGCCATGAATGCTTATGAAATTGGGGGTTGGGGTGCGGAAGGGCTTGGGATGAGGGGCTGGGGATGCAGGAAGATGCTCTGGTCTGGGACCGAGGGGTTCGGAAGGCGGGAGAGGAATCAGGGTTGGGGCAAGGGTTTTGGGGCACGTGAAGGAGTCAGGGTGGCAGGCTCCGGGTGACACTTACCTCAAGCAGCTCCCAGAAACAGTGGCATGTCCATCCTCTGACTCCCCCCCTCTGCCCTGTCTGCAGGGGCCTCCACTGCAGCTCCCATTGGCTGCAGTTCCTGGCCAATGGAAGCTGCAAGGGGTGGCATTTGATGTGGGGGCAGTGTGCGGAACCTCCTGGCTGCCCCTACACATAGGAGCCAGAGGGGGGACGTGCCGCTGCTTCTGGGAGCCGTGCGGAATGAAGCAAGACCACGACCCCGCTCCCTAGCTGGGGCACCTGAGCGGGACAAGCCTCAGACCCTACTTCCCGGTGGGAGCTCAAGGGCCAGACTAAAACGTCTGGAAGGCCGGATGTGGTCCCTGGGCTGTAGTTTGCCCACCTCTGGTCTAAGCTCTGTCATTCTGCATGGTGACTGCAACTTAAGCTGCAGACCCAAGACAGAAGGTCTGCGTAGCACAGAATGGATGTGTTACAAGTACTGGACCTGGCTCTCAGCTATACTAACCCCAAATTTACAATGCACTGTGGATGCTCAAGTGCAGGTTTGGAAACAAAGTCCACAAGTCCAGGTCCCACAGACCCAGGTTTACAATGCAAAGTGGACATACCCTTAGCATGTCAAAATTTCAACAATGGCACACATTGTACTCAATTAATTTTTAAAAAAAAAAATTCACCTCTGAGCTGAGTACGAGATTAAAAAAATGCAAAGGAATTTCTCTAAAGTTTACGTGCAGTTAAAAAAAGGAAGGGGGATTACAATCATGTTATTAAAAAAAAAAAGATCAGTCTACATATACACTTCAGTTAGCACATTCTCCCTTTTTCACATGGGTGTCCACAAGTAGAATGTGTTAAGAATTGGAGGAGCAGGGAAGGGTACATGTTTAACTCTGACTTAAAAATGATAATGCAGTGAAAGAATTAAGTGGCATACAAACTATAGTAGCAGGCAATTTTTAAGATCCTGTTTTCAGTTGCCAAACTAACAGGCTGAAATTTTCCATGCCAGGTGTATGCCTTATGATACATTTTTTTGCAACGTTTCAGCGAAAATGGCTCAGCCATTTCCCAGAACAGGACCAGGGAAAAAACACTTTTTGCCTATGTTAAAATTCACATTCCACTAAGCATCTCTAGTGCCTCTGTGCTTTGGAGCTGGGACCTGAAATTTGGCAAGGGATTTGCACTGTGTCAAGGATGTGCCTTTTTCTCTTCCCATGAAATATCACCCAAATGTGGCCAAAGTTATAAACTTTTGAAAAATCTGTTCACATACTTAGTAGAGATTTGCAAAAATTTGGCAACTAAATTCTCCAAATGTTCCATTATCACTGGACATATTCCTGTGTTTTTATGGGTTTGAGTGTGTACCTTTATACGCATAAAAGAGAACAGCAGCTCATAAGTCAAAAGAAATGTAACTAAAATAAACAAGTGTGCAATGGACAGCAGGGAAATGGTAAAGAAACAGATTTCAGTTGGAAGCTTTCAAGAAGTTATTAGCTACAGTAATACAAATAATAGTAAGCATAATTTTTTTTAAAAACTGATAGATTTGATTAATTGTAAATGACACTAAGTCTTGCAGTTACCAAGAGAAGACAACCTCATCTGGTTCTACAACAATACTGCCCATACAGTATAGTTAAATTTTGGCCCATAGTCAGTGATTAAATGTAGTTTCTTACTTTGCTATTCTCTTCTTCCTCTCTTGTATTATCACTTTTATCACTAATGTACAAGATATCACAAGTAAATACTGCAGGTGATGCAACAGTCTCAGGAAAAGTCAGAAAAGTAAAGAGGAGGAACACCAAAATTAATTACAGGCATAACTCAGGAGCTTGTTCCAGTGTCTTCTACAGCACACCAATCTCTCCCAACCCATGATCAATAAAAACAAAACATTTACATGCCTCACTGGCAATCATGTGGCTATTTGGTACATGTAATCAAAAAATTAAAGCAAAACTAGGAAGAGAAGTGGCAGGCCATAGGGCTATTTTCAAGAAATCTGCTCCCCCAATTGGACATCATCACAAAAGGCATCAAGTACAGAAACATCAAGTCTCACTTCCTTTCTCTTAAAAACAATTGCCTGTTTGCACTGCTTAGGTGGCAATATATCTTGAATGCTAGGCTAATATAAAATAATTCTGTGTTTGCCTGTGTTCAGTCCAAGAAAAAGAGAACTTCAAATCGCCTTTCAGTGATCAGACTTCAGGTTAATGCAGGAATATAAATTAACGTTGGTATTATACAAGTCCTAAAAGCAACAGAGAATCAAAAAAGTTATTGAAAGGTTAATGAAAAACTGTATGTTCCTGATTTCATACCCATTTTATTATATTGTTTTGTGACCATTATTGTAAGTTTTCATATCTCTAGTTTTAGAAAAAAAGTATTTATAATCTGTATTTTTACTTCTAAATTAAATAAGACTAGTCCTCAAAATTAGTCTTCGAAAATGTGGTGCTTGTTTTGTTTTATTTTTAAAAGAGTTGTCAAATATATTTCCTGCTTTAGGCTTATGTAGAAAAGGAAAAAAACTTCTCAAATGTATCATTTGTTTGATAAACAGACACACAGAGAAGTGTATATAAGTAATTTTCATTACAGCTTTCCACATATATATTATTGTTCTATTTAAATTTTTTTAAATGCTATTGCCATTTCATTACCTATTGTTAGTTGTCAGGTCACACTGGAACCCCGCTGGCTGATGGGAAAATCTCACCAATGGACAGCGAGCATTGAGTATCTTTTGCACACTCACACAGCCAGGGCCAAAGTTGTCAATGCAATCACCAATCACAGAGAGGATTCTCTGCGATGCTATTCTTTGAGAAGGTACTCTCTTCATCTGATATTCCATATAAAAGGGACCTGTTTTCTAACACAAAAAAAGATGAAGGTAAATTACCAGTTCTGAAAATGACATAAGATTCTGGGACACTTCTGAAAGACATCTGGAATCACTTGCAAAGAATGGTTTGTGATTAAAGATTTTAAAAACACACATTGCAAGTAGTTTTTAGGACTCAATAAAAGAAAACATTTTAAAACATCACTTTATCTTTGCCTCTCTTACATTTTTTCCAGATTAACAACTGGGGAATTAGAAATGCAGTTACTTAGATAAATATATGAATGTTGTAATCTCACTATTGTATACAAGTAAGTAGTACAGTAATTTCCAAGATTTTTTCCGTAATGTAAAAACAGAGAGGTCAAGATGAAACACACTGTTTCAGCAACCTAATTTAATTAAAAAAAAAAACTAGAAACAAGAAGTACAACCAAGCTACAAAACATGTTATTTCCTCTCTTTTGACCAAGGTGTTTGTTAGCTTGTAAAAACCCCATTTGTGAGGTTCTTTGTTAAAGAACATTTCCTTTTAATCTTTTGGAAAATCCCAGAGTTTCAGCACATTGGTTTATCATTACCTCATAATGCAGCCCAGCTTCTTGAAGACTCTTAAATTCATTATCTCAGAAAAGAAAGCTAATGTTCTATGTATTGTATAGAGTCAGCACAATTCTCTATAGCAGTATTCTAACCAAGCCAATGTGTATTTTCCTACAATGTGTCTTTATACCTGCTAATTCATGTCCAGTTTAGGTTACAGTAATAAATTTTTATTCACACTTGTGAAATAACTGTTCTAGCATATTTAAAAAAATTCTCAGGCCTTGTCTTGACTGCATGCTAACCTTGTGGTCAGCCTGTTTCCCCCTTAGTATAGTTTGCCTTCACACATCCACATCTGCCACAAGGCCACCAGCACACGCTAAGCCATAAGGCAGCTTTTAATGAGTGTTGCTACTACAAGGTTTAATGAAGTGAACACCCATAACAAATCAAGATATCATGGTCCTCCAATACCTTTCCATTAACTCACTGGGCACCACTCCTATGTATTACTTTGCCATCTACTGGTGTTCTCACCCATGACTGGAAGTGGTCTATCTTCATATCCCTTTGCTCAGCATCCATGGTCCACCCTATCTGGAGTTTCTCCATAATTGTCCACCTCTGGTGTTTGAAACAACAGAATAGCAGCCCCTAAGCCAGTGTATCAGCCACTTGACCACATGAACACACCAGAATCTTGGTGCAGCTTTGGGCTAAAGTGAGAAAAATCCACATCAAATACCAGAGAAAAAATATCACACTGTACGAAGGTGTATCTAAATAGCTGCTGGTTGATCATGAGATTGCTCAGATGGGACAGCAGGACAGGGAGAAAATAAATGGGACACAAGATGAGCTACTGGAAGGCCAGAAATAAAAATAAGAAATTTGGTGAGAGTCCCCAAAACTTGTCCATTTTATGATGTGTTGAGAACCCACATGAGAGAAGTCCATTTCATCTCTAGAGACAGTGTGGGAAGGAGTCTGGAACCTTCATGTCTGTGAAGATACAACCCAACCTCTCCTGGACAACCATCAAGGAGATGAAGCAGAGGAACTGAAAGAGGAAGGTGGCCCTAGCCTGGGAGGCAACCTTGGCCCCAATTTACAAGAGCTGTTCCCTTATACATCCCAGGAAGTCACAACATGGTACAGGCATCCCAGGCAGAGGAAGTAATAAAGGACTCAGAATCTCAGGCCAGTAAGATGGAGGCTGTCATCTTCGTTATTATGCAGAATATTACAAAATAAATACATTATTTTATAATCCTAATTTTGATTTCAGTTAAGGGTGGATGCAGCACCATTATGCTTGAATATCTTCCACCCCATCCCTTTATTCCAATCATGAGTCAAAATGGCGTATAGGCAAAGAAAAAGAATGCAAACTGGAACTTCACAGTGGTTGAAGGCAGCAGCTTTTTTTTTTTTTTTTTTTTCAATGAAAGCATCTAACATTAAAAAGTGTAAAGGTTTGTGGACATATCCTGGCCAAAATATAAACTGCCATAAAATTGTACTCAAAGGCACACACCACTATCCCAAACACCTGTATGTTCAGACCTCATGCCACCAGTGCAGGCAGTTTATTTTGTATATGATTTTGGTCCATTCCTGGAGAGGGGCAGGGAGGAGATAACATAGCTTGCTCAAGTTAAAACAGGCCAGATCTCTAGAACATCCTGGAATCACGAACCCAGCCAGTGCATCTGATGTAGGTATCCATGGACATGCCCTGGAGATCCACAAGAGCCTGCATAATGAGGTAGTAGTATCATTTCCTATTAATATACTTGCTCGCTTGAGATGGTGGATGGGTATATATGTCCAAATCAATCATACCTGTGCAGTTCAGGAAGCCCGTTTGTTCAAGCCCTGCAATTATATCAGGAATATTTCCAATTTTGGCAAGTCTGGAGGACAATACATCATTACATGCCTTGCAAACTTCAATAATCACTGAACTGCCTGTAAATTTTCCAAACCCAAATGGATTGCCAACAGATCTGTATAAGTCTGAGGTTGTCAGTTTTCACAAGGCAAAGAGCAACACAATTCAGGACCATTACCGGCTCTCATGCTTTCTGCAAGGGCAAGGTCCTCACACAGCTCCATGAATGTGTCTTCATATGAAAGTTCTGGGCTCACTGCTAGTTATCTCATGTTTCCATCACAAAAAGGTCTCACCAGCAAATGTTTGTATTCCTGACCCAGATGCAGTGGTCTGAGTAGGGGTCATCTGCCATTACAAACAATACCCACTCAATTCACGCCTCCGTGTCCAGATGGTCCTCTGGAATTGCTTTTGCTATGCTACTTCTAACAGCAATTCGCTGCCTCTGTCTTCTCTAGCCTCAAAATAGCCTTTGAAACCCCTGCCAATATCTTCTGGTAGCAGATGGTGCAGGCACACGAAAAAGAATCACTGCCTCCATAAAAAGTTTTAGACTCTGGTAATTAGGGATAGGCATAGCCATATCTTTGGCCAGCATATAGTAAAACAACACTACACCAACTACGTTACTGCCAGGAAATGAATTTCATAGGCCTAGACCATGCCAGCCAACAATTCACACAGTAAACTAACAAGTTGCACAACACCAACCCAAGAATATGAGCACAGTGAGTTGTGGCATCATGAATCCCAAATTACAAGCTCAGACAGCTGTATTGTTTGTCACAGCCCGTGCAGATAAGGGGTGTGACAGCAACCTGCTATCATCAACAATGTGGTCGCACAGCAGCAGGGCTGGCAACCACACCATTACTTACCCCATGATTACATGCAGTGATGACAAAGTTTTGTACTATTTCCTTCTTTTGACACAACATCATTACATATGGACACTGTTTTTATCTTCAAGTCTACTTGTTGCTACTACTCTGACAATATTCTAACTGGACGAGCTCAATGAGAAAACCCAAAATGGCTTTCAGAGCCCCACTGAGTATGTGTGTCAACATCGCCAACTAAAATAACAGCATTGCCAAAGAAAGAGGCTTTAGAGTGCTACTAAATGGCATCAGCAAACAATAGAGTGGCTTAGGGAAAACAAGATAACCTGTAGCTTTAATTTTACAATACAGGTGGACAAAACTGAATTGCTATTTTTTTTAATTTGATTTCCAATTAAATGGAACTCTTATTTAAATTAAGTACACTTTGATAATCTATAAAAATCATTTTAATTAGAAAAAGTATTAGGCAGGACATGTTTGTGGCCAAAGTTTTAAAGAAAGTCACAACTACTGAACTGGCGGAAGTCAATGGCTAAGCACATGTAAACCAGCTTTTGACAGCCTTCTTGCAGGTGCAGAAAGATATTTTCCTAATTTCAGTTTATTTCACTGGTTCAGTTCAATGACTAGTTCATGAAAATTTAAGAAACCGACTGGCAGCTGAACTAGGAAAGCTTATTTTCCTCTTCCAATCTATGAACAAAAACTAATTGTGAGATGAGATCTACAGTTCTGAAATCCTGAAGGACATAGCAAACAGATCAGTTCAATTCCCTAACTACATATACTTTTTTTGTTTAAAAATCAGTTAGGTTTCTATCAAAATATTTTTTGCATTTAACTTACATTTTTTCTCTTATATCCAGCACATTTAAAATATTTTATCAATTAAATAAAACTATTTGAAAAACTTTTATGCAGTTAATTCCAGTTTCCAAATACAGCTTGAGACAAATCACAAGCAAAACATTAAATCTAGTAAAGAAAATACATAACTCTCAAATTTCTAACATAATAAAAAATGCAAAAATTAAGAACGAATAAACATACGCTAAGCTTAAACTGCTTAAATAAATGTTCATAGATAAAGTCTGTCCTCCTGGTTAGCAAGAAGCAGTATCAGTTTTAATGTAAAGGCTATGTTTAGTTGCAAATCAACATTTTTAATGGTTACCAACCAATGAAGAATCAACTTTTTTTTAGGAAAATAACTAAGTACAAATGCAAAACCAGATTTAAATTATTTAAATCAAGATTTCCTGCTTGCTGGTTTAAATCAATCTACCCTATTACACTAAAGAGCTAGATGCCAGCTGGACTGATTTACTAAAGAAAACCCAGAGCAAGACATCTCAGACCTGCTCACATCCCAGGTAATGGCTGAGATAGATTTCAACAGAAGGAGGTTCACCTATGGAACACAGTTCTTGAGTTTAACAAAACTGACTAACAAAGTATTTAGAGGAACTATGAATGCAAATTGCCAACAGCCCAATACATTCACTGCATTCATTTTTATTGGCAGATGTCTTCTTAATTTGTTCTGATTAATGAAGTTAGTTACTGCAGTAAAGTATGGTAAGTTATACAAACCCAGTATAAACTTCCCCAACTGCCACTGGTAAGTGCCAATAATCGGAAAAATAAGCACTACTCATTCATATACTTCCACGTGGCAGTGAAACACAGTAGCAGAAGTTGGTGGTGGGTCACAAAGGAAGGCTGGAGAGCTGAAGTGAGGAGTCATTAAACTGTGGCCAGGTCTACACTAGAATGTTAGGTTGATACAGCTATGTAGCTCAGAGATGTGAAAAGTATGCATCCCTAGTGACATAATTAAGCTGACCTAACCCCTGGAGTAGACAGCTCTAGGTTGACAGAAGAATTCTTCCATCAACCCAGCTAACACCTCTTGGGGAAGTGGATCAATTACAGCAACAGGAGAACCCCCCCTTCACTGTAGTGAGTGTCTGCACTGAAGCAGTACAGTGGCCTTGCCGTAGCAATTTAAGTGTAAACATAGTCCTAGTCTTACAGACAAAATATGGTGTCCTAGAAACTTAGGACATGCATGGAAAATTTAACAATTTTATATTAAGTTTTTAATCCTCCATGCTCTAAATTCTACAAAAAAAATTCTGCATCTTATTTTAAAGAAGCCAACTTGCAAACAAATTGGCTACTTCACTCAGCAAGTTCAGTTTGGGGGTTTAAAGTATAGACTTCTATTCTAAGCCCGAAGGGTTTTGTAAGGGTGCTTGTCACTGTGGCATCTGAATGCCTCAGCATTAACTATGGAGTGCAGTTGCTGTACAGTACAGTGAACACTACTGGGGACACTGCAGTTTACTTCTTGCCATGATGAGAAAAACCTGTTTATTCTTACTCTGTTTCCAGATCACAGTTGTTAATTCATTAAAGTCTCTAGCTCTGTACATCCCCACAAAACATCAAATCCTCTTAACAGACACTTGTGAGAGACTATCTGAAATCTTTTGAAAACCTCAGTATAGTGTATCCAGTTTTACTTATATCTTTATGTGGTTAAATCTGTCAAAAAATTCCTACATGTTAGAGACATGCAGTTTATCCTTACCGCTCTTGTAGGGCTCCTTCCAATTTCATCCAGGTCCAAAAACATGTCTAAATCACATCCTAATTTGCCAAATGTGTTCACTGAGGAGCCAAATGGCTTCACTGTGCACTCTGGGAAATATGCACATGCAATTTCCTGAATCAGAGAACAGGCTAGAAACCGGAGCTTAATGTTCTCCTCTGTTAGCTGATATTCCTCCATTAGAGTGTACAACTGATTACTTACCTAATGAAGAAAAAACAAACATTAAAATATATGTTAGTTCCATTTTCTTATTTATTTCTTTGCTTAGCATCCAGTCTTTCTGGGCTAATTTAATACCCTCCTCAGAGGCTATTCTTCAACTTCTTAAAATGAATGTCAGTGCTATGTCACTTACATTGCTATAGAAGTAAATAAAATATTTACAAATTAAGATGCCCTCTAGAGCTTTAAACACCAGTTTCTTCATTTCAGAAACCACCCCCAACACATTTAGAGATATTATTGAGGACTTTTCCTTATGGAGCAGCAAAGTAAAACCGAAAGAAAAAAAAAGAAGATAATAGATCTAAATGAAAACATGAAGCCTGTTGGCCATGATACCCAGCATTTTGACTCTTAACAGATACCAAAGTATTCACCATAAATGATGCAAATGCATCCTGAATGCCCCAATTCCCAGGCTATTCAACTCACCATTAGGGGTTAATCTAGCTCTAACCCAGAGTACCTCTCCTGTGGTGTTGCAATTTGGTAATGGCTTTTCCAAAGAAACAAAAAAAAAAAAGTGTTTTTTCGGTTTGAAGAAGAAATGGAATGTGCCCCTCACCTCCACAGATCCCTTCATCCTATCAAGTTATCCAGTCCATTACTGGTGCAATTTCCTACTGCAGGAGAGTGCCCCCATTTCTGTTCAGTCATCTGCAGTGGGTGCCATTTGCTCAGCTCTGAAAGGTATCCCAAATATCTTTGTACTGAGAGCAGTAGTGCATCAAAGAGAAATTCATAGGTAAATAAGAGGAGCACGAAGAAAGGTAGAGGGATACATTCTTCAGCTGGAGAACAACACTGGTAGTATTCCATAGGTCTCTCAGACATTAACATTGTAAGTGACGTCCTACTTAGCTTATGGCTAAGACTTTCTTCTTTGGGGCTCTCCGAGCATACTCACTGCTCACCATCATTCAAGAATCTAATCACTATATATGAACCAAAGTGGGCAGTCAATCTCAAGTTACAGCACTGTATATCCAAAGTAACTCAGCACAAGTCAATGGAGTTAGTCTGGATTTAAGCTCTTACACCAGTATAAATCCCGAGTAACTCCACTGGCCTGCCTGCATTCCTGGGATAGGGTAGTATGGAATGCTTAATCAGGAATTCTGCTGCTACCATATAGGGAACACTGCCCCTCTCTACAATTTTCCTCCATGGAATCCTAAGTCCACCAGTCACTTCTGACTTGATCAGTACATATATCCACCTTTTTTTGTTTTGTTTTGTTTTTAAACTAAAATACATTTAAGAGGTGGGGTTTTTTTTACTTATAGCCTGGGAACCTGGTCCCATATTGTATTATTCCAAAAGCCCTCACTCATATTATCTTCAATAGAAGCTTTACTTAGAGTAATAAATAAAGAGCAAAAAAATGTGCTCTGGACTAAGACTCAAAAAAAGGTAAATATTAATGTATTGTAAGACTTCTGATAATTTTTTTCCTTCAAAAATTGAAGTGAAATTGCACAAGTCCTCTATATTCTCGTCTTAGTCTGATATGTTGCATTACTCAGACATTATGCTTCAAGGTATCAGTCCTACTGTCACAGTAGTTCACTTAAACATCTCTCTCTCCTCCATCTCTTTCCACCATTTTTATTTCTACTTTTTAAAGCTTAGAAATATCAGGAAGGCCAAGTCTTTCTTGTTTTTACTGATGGATTCAGATATGGGATCAGAAATCTCAAACCTCAAGATAAGGTGTGGAAATAAATATCAGTTTGTTGAAGAGTTAACTGTTTAATACGAACAGGTGCTAAAAAGATTTGCAAGACTGAACAGAAGTAGACCATCTCATTCAGAGATTGCTTTCACACACACTAATGGTCATAACAAATAAAGTAACCACTTGATATATTTATTTCAATTTATGAAATGCATTTATCCAAGACAACCCCCTAATAGCTCAGATAAATATTTCTGATCAGTGGAATTAAGCTGTAAAAGCCCAAAAGGGCTTTTCCATTTCCATACACAAAATTAAAAAAAGAAAAAAAAAACCCTTAAGAGAGCTACAGCCATAGATCAGAGGTGGGCAAAGTACCGCCCATGGGCTACATCTGGCCCATGGGACAGTCCTACCTGGCCCCTGAGCTCCCGGCTGGGGAGGCTAGACCCTGGCTCCTCCCCTGCTGTTCCCCCTCCCCCGCAGACTCACCTCACTGTGCTGTTGCAGGGGAGAGCAGGGAGAGAGGCTCACCTGCAGCCTCAGGGGAGCAGGGGCGGCGCGGGCGGCGGGAACACGGGCGGAGGACTCAGGAGGAGCACAGGGAAGCCGCAGCAGTCCAAAGAGAAGCGGCACTTTAAAGGGGAAACCGCCGCTTCTCTCCAGCTGCGCAGTTTCCCCTGTTCCTCCTGAGTCCTCCGCCCATGCTCACAGGGCCACATTCTGAAAGGGGCTTGGGGTGGAAGGGGAGTGTTCCGGATGGGTGGAATCCCAGGGGGGTGGTTAGGAGCAGGGGGTCCTGGGAGGGGGCGGTCAGGGGACGGGGGGGGTTGGATGGGGGTGGGATCCTGGGGGGCGGTTAGGGGCAGGGGTCCCAGGAGGGGGTGGTCAGGGGAAAAGGAGCAGGGGGGTTGGATGGGACGGGAGTTCTGAGGGGGGCAGTCCAGGGGCAGGAAGTGGGAGGGGGCCAGGCTGTTTGGGGAGGCACAGCCTTACCTACCCAGCCTTGCATACCATTTCGCAACCCCAATCTGGCCCTCGGGCCAAAAAGTTTGCCCACCCCTGCCATAGACTTACACTGTCAGCACTACAAAGCTTCTGAACAAGATCATTGACTAGAATGGTGGATTGCTTATGACAGTGAACTGGTGCCTGATCAGCAGCTAGAGTTGATGGGTTTTTCAACATTAAAGTAAAAAGTCTAGATTTAAATGGAACAGCACATTCCTCTTCAATGCCTGGGGTTCGGATAACATCCTGTAGTGAAGTTATGCTGTCTTTTTCAGAAAATTCTACCACGGCGTAGGTACCCTAAAAGCATTAAAAAGTGAAGAGACGTGGTAAAATAGTTGGTACAAGGCAGAAACAATTACATTGATATTACCGTTGCAACAGTAATCATAGCTGTCTAGCTACAATACGATTTTTATCCTATGCATTTCACACTAATTCACACCTCAGCACCTTTATATTCTTTTAAAAAGAGAATTTAAGCTGTATACCATTTGACATAATGAGCACATTTCTGCATTAGAAAGTAAGCAAATTAATGAAAATATTTATTTCCACTACTGCTAGATTTAGGAAGTGAATGGAGTGCAAATAAATATGTTCTGCTGTTAGGCAAGCAAACATGTGGCATGAAAGTTACTGATAGAGCTTTAGCCTCGCCCAAAAAATGTGTGCTATCTTCAACTCATTTTGGGTGTCACTATTCAATTAAAAGAAACAAATCTTGATTGAAACATCGAGAAGTAGGAATAAAAATGCTTAATTTACATAACATCTTGTAAAATTTAACAAACGTGAAAAGAAATACATACAAGTAATTTGTCAAAGATGCCCAACTTTTGAGAGGGACAAAAACTAGTTTCTTGCAAACCAGTCACTGACATTTCTTTTTGCCCAAATACAGCTTTTAACAAAAGATTTCAAATTAAAATACTCCAAGTACGTACATAGCTTTCATAAAAGTAGTGACTGTTAATTTTTCCATGATGGGACAAATACTTGAGAAATTTTTTCTCACTCATCTTGGCTGGGCAGCTAATTAAAACAGTCCGCTGTGCTTGCTCTAGCCTTTCTGCTTGCACCTCAGAAAATGTCTTCTTTCGGGTACCGACTTTAGAATCTGTGGGAAGGGGTAGAAAAAAAATTCTGCATAAAAATGTAGGTTTTATACAGATTCAGGTAGCTTGATGTTAAGAAATGTACAGAACTCAGTTTTAAAAACCAAGTTACTAATGGGCAATCCCCCAAAAGAGAGGTTCTTTCTCCCCTTTGCATCAATTTTTCTTCACCTCCCTACTGTTTTACTTGTTCACCTCTAGTTTTCCCTTCTCCTCTCATGTGTGCACTCCCAAGAGGTTTGCACTAGTGCCCTTTTTCAGCACATAGTATTTCCCCAATGGCACGGACAGGAGCCACAGTGAAACTGGGAACAAAAAAACCCAAAATCAATCAAGCACCAACAAACAAAAACCACAGTGCTATATGAAAGTGTAAGTGCAATTCTTCCACAATTTTACTAAGTCAGATAAGGGGGGAAAACCCACAACAATGAATTCCCATTCCACAGAAAATGTATTTCTATAGTGAACCTGTTATGTTGACATTACCGACTGGCTTGATATTTTCTATGTAAAACATCTATTTAAACTGAGCCAGAGCATATTACAGCTGAGAGCAGCTGTGATACAAACGCATAACAATCAGACAGTGACACATTCTTCAGCCTGGACCAGTAGTTCCTGTCCTTCCTTGATCATTAAACTCTATACAAATATGCAACGATGTTGGGTCTGGAAACCCATGCCAACTCCCCCTTAACATACATGTCTTAGTGTAGTCATCACATCTCGCTTTTTCTGACATGCCCCAACTATTTCTCTTTTCCCCCATCCTTGTTTTTTCCCTTTTCTGTCTTTCTTTCAGTTTCGCTTTCTGCTTTTTATTTCCCCCACCCCCCAGGATTTTTTCTCTTTCATTTCCCAACTACTTTATGCTTATTTTTCTCTCCCACCTTTTATCTGTTGCAGGTTCTGTCACTAGATCAGTGGTTCTCACCCTATTTACCATTGTGGGCCTCATCCACATAATATATATACTATCTGTATGGCCCTGAGATGCCACATGGGCTGCCCAAAGGTTGAGAACCACTGCACTAGAGAGTTCTGCTCCTCGCATGCTGTCTGTGCCTGTTGGACAGAGCTGGCAGGCTACGGTGCTATTTAGAGTCACCTGAAGACGAGCTAGTGGGAAAACACACAGAAATAAAGAGGATGAGTTGCTGCCACAATCTGCAGCACTGCAGCTGGGTTTAAAAACAAATTATCAGGTTTACACAGTAGCAAAGTGGTACTGAACTTTAACAGTAACCGTTAATATGTATTGTGCAAACACATGACAAATATGATCACTGTCCATTCTATGTGATGCTTTCTAAAGCTATTCCTAGTAGGGACTTTTATTTATTTTTAACATATGAAACATCTCTTTTGAGAAACCCAGAGATTCCATAAAGTCAACTTCCAATGATTCCTGAACAATTTCTAGGAATAACTGGCAGTACTCTATGAAGAAGTATATTGAACCTTTTTCAGTCTTTTGTATTTAACTTAAAAAAAAATACCTGTACACAAGTTCAACTGATATGCTTAATGAGAAAAAAGGTCGATCTTGAAAAAAAAAACCTAGCCACTAGATGCTGAAAATAAGTTTAAAACTGAAATAAACTTTGTTTCTTAACATGACTATTCTGGGGAAAAAGTCAAGATAGGATGTATTCAAATGGGTTGTTTCTGGTTTGCAGAGATTAGAATTAGATATTTTAACTTGCCGGGTATGCAAGGCAAAAGCTATTAAAATATAAGCCGATACAATTTAAGTCCTGATTAGAGTCTGAAACAGAACACTGGAATTTTCAACACGAACAGTAAAGCACGTGACAATGCTCTTCAAAACTAGATGCTTAGTACCGCATCCTTCCTGGACACATATCCATCCCACCCCCGTTTTGACAAAAACAGGATGGTTATTCTCTTTTGATCTTAGTGATGCATATTCAGGAACTAGTATATGGCAGACAGTGACAGCTCTGCCACGTTCTAACATAGTCGTGCCTAGAATGCAGCCCACTGACTAGACAGATGGCGTCAAACTTTTAATAATGAGAACAATCAACCACTGGAGTAATTTGGCAAATGTAATGATGGATTCTGCATCACTCGGAATTTTTAATTAAGGTTAGGTTTTTTTTTTAAATGGCACCTCTCTCCAAATAATTGATACAGTGTATTTGGCTTGTGTTAAGCAGGTCAGCCTAAATGAGCACAGTGATCCCCTCTAGCCTTGGAATCTAGGAATTCTGCAACGTGATCTCATTTCACAGGGCAGGGCAGCCCCCAGCCCCTACACGGCAGGTACACACCTCAGCCTGAGGGAAGGCTACTAGCTCCTGTAATACTTGCAGACCACTGTTCCCGATGGTAGCTCGGAGAGAGGCTGCAACCCGCCCGGTTTGGACACAAGCTGCCAACGCAGCCCCTCGAGCGGACAGAGCCTGGCCCCTCCCAGCACTAACCCGAGCCAAGGGGGCTGGCAAATGATTCCCACGCGGCGGGGCGGACCCGACCGCTCCCCAGAGAAGCCGGGTCACAGCCCGCTGCGCGCCATTCGCGAGGTTCCCCGAGCTGCCAGGGCACTACAGCCCCACCCGGCTTCGGCGCTATCACACCCCTGGCCCGCGGAAGGGCGGAGGCGCAGCCCCAGCCAGACCCCGGCGCCCAGCAGCCTCCCGCCCCATTGCCCGGCAGCACCCAGCCCCGGAGCCGGGAGCTGCCGCCTTGGCCCAGTGCAGCCGCCCCCCAGCCAGGCCCTGCCCCGCCACAGACGCCGCCTCACCTGCCTCCTCTCGGCCAGGGGCCCCCTGCGCGGCGGCCTCGCTGGAGCTGAGCCGGACCTGGCTGAGGCGCGGCCTCCCCGGAGCAGGGAAGCACAGCCGGCACCACAACAGCAGCCTCATGCGGGCCGCCATTACCGGAACGTGAGGTGAGGGCCAGGGTAAACCGCCGTGCGCAGGCGCGAACTCGCGCGCTGTACGGAGCGGCACGAGAGTCAAATCTCGCACCTAGTTCTGCTGCTTGGCTAGCGGAGTCCAGCCCTGCCTGACGCCTAGGAGCCTCCAGCCGGGCTCAGTGGGAGCGGGATCCGATCCTCCAGCCCCCGTCTGTGGGCCGGGACCCATTCGCCTCACCGGGCTCGGGCCTGATCCTGCGGGGTGAGGGCGCTCCGAGCCCCTGCTCCCCTGGGCGTTCAGCATCCCGCAGGCTGGGTCCCCGGCAAAGAGCCGCTCCCCCCTTTCATGCACGGCGCATTGCCGCTCCTGCTGCTGTGAGCCGGGCTTGGAAACAGGCGTTTCGGCTGAAGGAGGCGCTCCGAGGGGCTCCTCGCTGGAGTCCAGCCCCCAGCCGGAGGCACAAGAGAGGGTCCCGGTCCTGCAAACAATAACCCACGTGCTAACCCTCCCGTGGGCGGAGCAGGGCAGCCTGTCACTGCCTAGTGTGACCGGGCCCACGGGCTCCTCCTTCCCGGGACATAAAAGCAAAGGCGGGGGTGAGACAAACCCCGAAGAAAAGGGGACGAGCCGGGCAAGGGTTTGAGGAAGCAGCCAGTCTGGGGGATGATGCAGTCAGGACCCCGTTGTGAGTGATCTGATTATTTGATAGGGTGAAACAACACTGCATATTCCCTATTCTTGTTATTGATGTAAACACACGATGAGCTACTGCAGTAAAGTCACTATACAGACTCTGTACCTTTACTGCAATACAGCCATGACAACATGCCTAACTTTGTCAGTAGTATAACCGTACCATAGTGAACCGTTACAGCTATTCATTCTCCTTGGTTATATCTTTTAGAGGTCTCTTTGGAGGGTTCATTTGGTCCTGCACAGGTCTATAAAGTTAAGCATATGAGTTGTTGTAGGATCAGAAACTTGGGATAAGACTGTGTGACTTTGAGCAAGTCACACCACGTTTCATTCTCAGTTACCCCGTCTATCAAATGGAAATATCTGATTTTGTACAGTACCTTGAAATTCATGGATGAACATTCATATCAGTGTAAATAATTATTTTGTAATCTTAGCCTTGGTTTTAGGATGACACGGGACGGGGGAAGATCTTTTAAAGATTACTTCTAGAATTGTTCTTCCATGTGACCAGAACATTTCCATGTTCTCCACCTATATGTAGTAACTGTGTGTTTTTCCTCTGGAATACTGTGACACATTCTTCATAAATTCACTGAGGTCATTAAGAGCAAAACTCCTCCTCTTCTTCCTGTGAGGTTGGTCTAAAAGAAAAATGATCTCATTAAAATTAATTGTGGGTGTAAGAAAACTAACAACCCCACCAGGTTCCTGAATAATAGCTAAGGTCCAGCTGCATGATAGCTGGTACATAACCCACCAGTAAAACTGTGTTATTCAAACTCATCCTCCCAACTTCTAGCCTCTGTGCAACTCCACCCTTTTCGGTACCCCAGCTCTCATTTCTTAGAGCAGGAGCTCTCAACCTTTCCAAATTACTGTACCCTGTTCAAGAGTCCAATTTATCTTGTGTACCCCCAAGTTTCACCTCACCTAAAAACTACTTACTTACAAAATCAGACATAAAAATACAAAAGTGGCACAGCAAACTATTACTGAAAAATTGCTGACTTTCTCTTTTTTTACCATATAATTATAAAATAAATCAACTTGAATATCAATATTGTACAGTACTTACATTGCAGTGTATAATATATAGGGCAGTATAAACATGTCATTGTATGACATTTTAGTTGGTACTGACTTCACTAGTGCTTTTTATGTAGCTTATTGTCAAACTAGGCAATATCTGGATGAGTTGATGTACCCTCTGCAAGATCTCTGTGTGCCCCAGAGGTACCCCTGGTTGAGAAGCACTGTCTTAGAGGACACCTAAGTGTTGCAGGAAGTGGTTTAGGTGCTCACTAGGTGGCAGTCTGTAATTCTGGAGGATCTCTCTTCCCTCTAACTAACCAAGTGCTAACTTACTGGAACAGAGTGTTAGATGGAGCTACGCTGCTGGAGCTGTTGCCTTTTGGATGCATAGACAGCTGGTGCCTCCTGGTAACTGAGGGGGCACAATGTAAAAGGGGGGAACATGTAACCCCCCCAAGTCGCCTCTGGAGGGAACTTCCAGCCCCACCTCCCTGGGCCAGGGTTGCCAATTCCTCCAGCTCCTCTGGAGCTGGGGCCACAGGAGCGGAGAGCATGTGCCTCTGGCACCCGGCTGAGGCCAGCCCTGGCCCGGGGAGACTCATAGCACCAGGGTCTTCCTGGAAATCTTGGGCACCTAAACAGGGGGAGGGGCATGGGAAATGCCCCTACATCCGGCTAACCAGAAGCCAGGGAACCTGCTCCTGGTACCATCCCCAGTGACCCCTGCACCCAGCCAGGCCTGCTGCACTTTCCCCACCCCACCAGAGTTACCTGCGGAGGAGGGCTCTGTACTTCTCCCATCGTGCCCTGCCCATATTTGGCCACTTTCGTTGGCAGCAAATTCTGGGTGGGGAACAGGAGGGAGCTGCTTCTTACGCTGGCTGAAGATGGCCGCTCCAGGTTGCTAACTCTGTGCAGCGTGATAGCTGTATGAGAGCGCCTGGCTAGGAAGGCGGCAGCAGCCCACCGCCTACACTCCCTGTCCAGACCCGGCTGCTAAGGACAGGGACCGAGCAAGCCAAAAATATAGGGGGGGAAGGGAGGCCTCTGGCTCACTTGGCCCCTGTCCCTGACAGCCAGGCCCAAGCTGCCTCCCCAGCTGGGTTCTCGCAGACAGTCGCCATGCAGCAGAAAGCAGCAGCCGCCCTTAAACGCAGCCTGAGAAGGGGCTGGTCCTGCTCCCCGCCCAGGCCCAGCTGCCAGGGACATGAGTTGAACAAGCCAGGGGAGAGGTGCAGCAGGACAGAGCCCTTCCTGCCTCCCCCTGCAGGCTGAGCAGAAATTTGGGGAGCACTTGATGCTGCATGGCCCCTCTATGCATTGCTATGTTTGGATGAAATGTAAAACTGTAGTCCTGAACATTTGGAGTGATTTCCAAGAGTAAAGGTGGTTCACTCCAGGGCTTTCACCAAATTCTAAGCTATTTACACTGCCTGCCTAAATACTCCAGCAGTTTCAGCTAAAGAGGGTAGTCACTTCCTGCTCTAAATGTGCCAGTGTCTTGCTGTTAAATGGCATCTCTGGTCCAACAATAGGTGACTGCATTTCAGTGGTAAGCGAAATGGTTGCCAACTCTAATGATTTTGTCATGAGTCTCATGATAATTATTGTTTTCCTTAAAGCACCCACTCCTGGAGTCAAGTGGATATGTGATAATTTCAGCCTTCATTCTTAAAGAGAAACTAAGTTTCTAGTCCTCATGGCTGTGGAGAAAGCTTTGAAATGTGACCCCAGGTGCACCCTAAAGACTCAACAAGCAGAAGGCAAATAAAAAGAACAGCAAATCTATTATTTTAAAGCAGGGCTTTGGAGTGGAGCAGAGCCAGAGCACAGCTCCAAAGCCCTGTTTTAAAGTCAATCTTATGATTTTTGGTATGCTTGATTCATGACTTTTGAACATTTGGGGCTGTGAGACTTAATTAGTAATCTGCTGTTAAGAGGTGTGGGTGGAGTTCTGTGAGCTAAGGGAGCTGGAGAGGAGCTGCTGGGTTATGCTGTTCAGGCTGTGCAGACCTAGGTGCTCCCCCAGGCAGGAGCCCTGGCCTGTTTGGTCCCCATGTATATGATGGATCTCCGAAAGGCCTCCCCCTCCTCGTTTGTATCATACGGGGACTGGCATTGCGAAACGGTCAGGCCGGCGGCCGGGCAGCTGGGCGGGGACTTCTGGTAACTAGGTCAGCAAAAGCCAAGAACAATCTGCACTTTCCGTTGTGGATGGGGGAGGGTGACTAGCCTCTTCCCTTCTCCCTTGCATTGCACGGGGGTGGGGCCCGATATATACCCCCATCAGCTCCCTTGCATTGCACTGAGCTGAGACTACACCCCCACATCAGCTTCCTTGTAATGCACCAGGCCCAGGGGCGAGAATATACCCCCCAATTAGCTCCATTGCATTGCATCGCATGGTATGGGGGGCAGGTGGATAGGGAGTACAGCCCCCTATCATTTCCTTGGCACTGCACTGGGGTGGGAGTCAGGAATAAGATCCTCCGGGCTGAGGGTCAGGAAAATACTCCCCCTCTCCAATCTGCTCTCTCGTATTGCACCGACCCTTGGTCAGGCACACCCCCTCTTCCGTTAGCACTCTTGCATTGCATCGGGGTGGGGGTCGGGACAATGTTCACAGAGAACAGCTCCGCTCCAGCTCACTTGCACCTTATACAGCGGAAGGGGACGAGAGACTTTGCTCCTGCCATGCCTTGCCCAGAAGGGGTGCCGTTGTGGCCCCACGGACCCCTCTTCGGGGCTAGGAAAGACCCTCCCCCAGCAGAGCTCAGGTGGGGGGCGGCGGATTTTCCGCCAGTTTCACGCCGCGCTGGCCTTTCCCTTTCGGGTTCCGGCAAGCGAAGTAGAAACTACTTCAGGCCCTCCCCGCGAGTGCGTCACCGCCCCTAGGGCGGCTGCTCAGGCACTCGGAGCTACCTGCTCTTCCGCCTGTCGCCGAGCGGTCAGCTGGAGCCCCGCGCTGCCGATGCGCTAGTCGCTGCCTGGAGCCCTGCCTCCCGCGGGGGCGCATAGTGGCAGGTAATGCTGGCTGGGAGCGGGGCTGGGCGATATGTGCGCGGGGGGATCCCCACCTCGGGTGATGGAGCCGCTGGTTTCAGGGGCCGCCCTGAGCTCCCCAGAGTGGCCCACATGGCGAGAGCGTCTGCCCCTGTGTTAGGGGATGTAACTGCTCTTGGGGTGGGCGTTCCTGTATATCGCCCTCCATACACACCGGGTCCGGGAACTGCTCTCGAGATGAGACTGGGGCTTCCCAGACGCTGCGAATCTCTGGAGCTGCCGTCTGGATTTCTCTTGTTCAAACACAATTTGCAGTTAATCGGTATTGTTTGTAAAATGCTTTGGCAGCTGTTGCCAGAATTGGAGGGGAAACGATCTGTGCACAAGCTGGTCACTGTATTGGAGTGGGATGCTCCTTGCTGTTGGAAAGAAATGTTGCTTAGAATGGAAATGTGTAAAAAAATATGAATTTTGGGGAGGAGGGGAAGTTAAGGGAGGAGAGTGGATGGATTATTCGCTTTTTCCCCATGACACTTTTGGTGGGTTTTAATGACGCACGCATGTAAAGATAGAAGAAGTGGTGAATGAGACTGTGGCAGGCAGTACTGTAGACCTTGTTCTCTGCTGAAGTGAAATGTTTAGTGTAACGCAACCTATTCCCTGGGGCTCCAGCGGGGGCATTGCTCACAAATTAGCACTCCCTGCGCGATGCCTCCTTGGCTACGAGCATAGGGATTCAAAACCAAATTCGTATGAAAGACTTTTCCTGTAAACAACTGAAATACATCTCTTCCTTTACTCTCCAGTCACACCATCTTAGCACACATCAGTTTTCCTCAGTTGTGAGGGGAAAATGGCAATGTCTGAAGGCTTTTTTAAAGGACTTCTGGAGAGGGGAAAAAGAATATTCCTTTGACCCACATTGAAATATGTGTTCTAGGTCTTTACATGGTCCCACCATGAATTATCTGCTTTGGTCATGTGTTTTACTATGGCGAGTTGTATTTAGATCGGGTATTGGAAAGATGTAGTCAGAAAACATATTCTTCCAAAATTAGGTTATGTCCCTGCTAAAGAGGAACACAACTGATGTAATGCTCGAAGGTGTGCCTGTGTATGCTCCTAATGGGTCTGTGGCTCACACACTTAAAGCTTGAGTTGGCCAGGATTGTGTTTTAACTAGCTGATAAAGCCCTGATACCCAGGAATCTTTTCCACCCCCCATTGAATTAGTTAAGCACTATGTTAAGCATCGTTGTTTAAGGCTACATAAACTCTAGACAGGGTCCACTTTAAATATAGATAGAACAGATGGCTGTTCAGGGTACCACAGTTGTAGCAGGTCATATTATTTAATGACATTGTATAAGTAGCAGTGAGGTGCAGGCATGTTCTAGTTTGCCAGTGAAAACCCTTTTGAAGGGATCCCTGTCTCCTAATGAAGATTACTGTCCAGAAAATTTTCCATCACACTGTCTGTATTAAATTAATGGGATAAAAACACGGACAAATTCTGCTTTGTATTACATGGATGTAAGTCTAATGTAACTCCACAGAATTTAATGAAGTAACACCAAATGTCTGTCTATGGAACTCAGCATAGAATTTGGCCCACTATCAGTAACTAGTGGCAAATATAAAAATGGGGGAATGAGCTGGTACTAACAAAGTCCAGGAACTATGTGTTGATAAGAAGCCTAGGGATGTTGCTTAGAAGGTGCTGGGATTTCTGTCAAAGCACTGTTCATATTCAGGGGTTCTGTCTAACTTATTAGCCTGTGTCTAGCAGCAGTCTGTTAAGTTTGAAATTTCCCCTAGAGTTCCTTAAACTGTAGATTGAAATTGACATGGTTCTTGTCAATTTCGTGGCTCCACTCCCCAGTCTGAACAGCCCTAAAGACAATTTAGAGTCATTTAGATTTTTACACTGCTGCAGGTGTCTTTCCTCCGGTTTTGTGGGAGCTGTCTGTCTGCAGACTAAAGGAGATATAGTTGTGTTGGTTCACGTCTGGAAGGTTATCAGTTACAATCGTTAGGGCTAGAAGTTTTTTTTTCCTGTTGAGAGCCTAAATTTTGTAGAAATAAATGGCATAGGCTTTTCTGTAGGGAAAGTTTCTTCTTCTTCCATGGTGGGAGAGTGTACTTATCAAGCCCTGTCAATCTTTCCTTGAAAGCACTTAAAGTAAACATACAGGATTTACTCTTTTATGTATAATTGATGGCCAGTCACACTACATTAATACCGTGGCTTTTTTTTTTAAATGAGGAAAAAGATAAGTAGATGTGTTTTCATTGAGTCAATTAGTTTTCATTTTCAGGCCCTGATTCTGCAAGGAATCCTGCATGGATGCAGGTGCCCCAGGGACTTAGAAAATTGAGGCTTCCAGTTATGTGTAGGGTTTAGGGTTTCTTTTTAAGACTGAAAATGCAGAAGTTGTTAAAGCAACAGTTTTTTTCTTTTTTTCTTTTTTCGTTTTGTGAGGAGGCTTGTGACTAAAAACTGCTCTTGAAAAATCATCTAATTGCTCATGTGATGATGATGATCAGGTGATGACAGACAATAAAGGAAGTCTCATGCTTAAACTTTAGTCAGCTTACATAAATGCATACATTTTATTTTATTTGGCTTCTGTAGGTGAAAACAGAATTCTATTTAAAAACATGAGTAAAACCAATTTACAGACTTGATTTCTACAAATATTTGGACAATGCTGAATTAAAGTGACAGTGACTTGATCCCAATTTTGCACATTCAAATATATGCAGTACTAAGTAGGCTTGGGGGGGGAAAAAGTAAATTTGCCAGGGGCAAATGGGAGCCATCCTTGTTGCGTGGTGCTTAAGATGCTAATTTCTGCAGAACTTTAGCTTTCCTTTTTTAAAAGAAATACTTTCTAAACCTTATTGTAATGAAAAGCATCTTCCAAATAAAAAAAAGTGTCGTTTGTTGCTTTCCCTCACCTGCAGTAAACTCCCAAGTCTCTGATGCAGTCTGCATTTTCCCAACCCATAAATAAGTAAAATTGACAATATTCTGGCCATTTTCATGCTGTTCAGACCTTTGTGGGCAACAGCAGAACTGTCAATGTGCGTAAAATGCTGCTCCTTGGGAAAGTCTTGAGAAACAGCAGTGAAGTCAGGCAGTGGAGTTACTTCTAACCAAGGCTGTTGGAGAGGTAGGTCTTATCTACTCTATAAGATTTCATGATATCTGAACATGATAGCTGTCAATAATTGTCTTAGCTGAATGCCAGTTTACATGATTGGCAAGTGTGTTCAGACACAGTACAGATTTGTAAAAAAGACCTGGCCTTACAATAGAAGACCTGTCCCATCTGTAGCAGCCAGCAAGCTTTGAGCAGGGAGGAAGGATCAGAAAGCTTGTTCTAGCGGTTTACGGGTGGGCAGGAGAGAGGATTGGAATGTATACATCTACTTGCCAATGTCTGATACAAAAAGAAAGACCCCAAAGTAGGGTCTAAGGATAGCACTGTGGTCGAAATCCCAGTGCTCTTTCTTTTCCCCCAATGGCTGGGGTAGTAATTGGGGTAAACTTCATACCAGTGCATTACCTCCCGTCTTTCTGGTATGTGCCCTCCCTCTCCTCTTTCATATCTGCCTCTGGTTAGTCGGTGTCTGCTACAAAATCCTGGTTTTTTTGTGTCCCTCCCACCCTTATAATGCTAGTAATTCCTGCTAGTGCCATGCTTTCCTCGCTCCCCGAAAGCTCCCTTCTTAAGGCCAGGGGCATATGTGCTTGCATTCACTTGGCGCAGGGTGATCTGAACTGGTCTAGGTTAATGCAGCAACATTAATTTACGCTGCATGTGTGCATGGTGAGATGCTGTTGCTTTCTGCCCCCTTCTCTTTCTAGCCATGGAGCCTGAAGGGACTGCAGAGAAGCGGGGGAGCATGTTGCAGAGCTGCCACTTCCCTTTCTGTGGTCCAGATCTGCTGAATTTTCCTGACCTACGCTCAGACCTGCAGCATTTGGTCTGAAGTTGTCAGCCATGTCATTTTCTTTACTTTTCTCCAACACTGGTTCTGACGTAAATGCTCTCTATGTGTGACTTGAGAAATATGTGCCAGAAGGGTTCCATGACCTCACAGGGTAGGGAACAAAGATAACATCTTGACCAGAAACTACAGCTAGGCATACTGCACTTCCTGACAGTCTTAGCAGATTATGTCCTCTTAGGTGTCACTTTCTGGTTTTCCTCTTCTAATACAACCACATACTCAGGGTAGATTATGGAAAAGGCAAACAGAACTTCTATGAATGGGATGCACTTTACTCCATTCTAGGGGAAAGGCAAGATCCTCTTTCTCTTGTGTTTCCAAATGGCAGGCATAGAAATTAAAACGTGGAAGTCAACACTGCAGGACTGATTTCCTACCCTACTCGGAAATCTAGATCTTTTTGATTCTGGTGTGCACTCATATTTTTTCTTCAAAAATTCCCCTTATCTGAACCTTATGATCTTCTGCTTTTCTTTCCATGAGATCAGTGGAGTGAATGATCATATGAGCATGGAGCAGTCATTCAGTGTTATGAGGTCTGTCACTTCTGGACAGGGTTGCAGAGTGTTTTGAAAAGAACAAACAAAAGTGCAGAATTTTGGGCAGTCAGCTGTGAAGAGGGACCGAATATAGAGAAAAATCTGATTTAACTCATTATATTAGAGGTTTTTTTGTAATGGTTTTGTGCAGTGCAACCAGAAGTAATTTCAGGTACGAGTTCATTGGCTAATGAAATCTGCATGAAAGAGAGCCCCCTAGTCTTACTTAACATGGATTTTAAGGAGGCTGGTGTGTGGATGCAGTTTGAGTAGGAAGGTTCTTAGTGTTTGTGTGTTGAGGAGTAATTTGGTTGAAATACAAAAATTTAAAATTAATGCTAAGAATTGTTGTTAGTGGAAAAGTGCTCTATATAAATTAAAAAAACAAATGAAGAAAAATCTATAAACTTGGAATAAAGAGGAGGATGGTAAGGACAGGCGTACTTTTTTCAGATTGCGAAACTGTAGCATTTTATTGGCTCCTCTGGATCCCCTTATGCTCTTACAGGTTTGAATACTGAGCATTTTGTAGCATATATATACTTGCCCCTTAAAGTCAAACTCCATATTTTTTATACTGTATAGATTATCCTGTGGCAGGCACTAGTGGTTATGCACCATTTAATTGTACCATGGAGTTACACAACCTGCATTTTGCTTCTCTCATTGTTTGCTGATCAATATCCTTGATTGTTGAATGCTTTATGGGATATTTCGTGTTCTTTGGGAGTCATAGTGGCGAAGGAGAAATAACGACACTTTTTTGTAAAGCTGTTGTTCGCTTCTGATATAAAAACAAGGTATATTATTAACATTTCAGTGTACTGCTAATTATGTGCAGATTTACTAATTATATGTGGAAAAATCTAACTGTATAACAAATACACATTCCTCATCCTGTTCTTTAAGTGCCTATTTAGCCAAAACTGTTTGTTTAGATGCTAGTAATGATTCTGACGTTTATTTTTGTTTGCCTTTTACAGGTGAAGTTTAGAAAACCGGATAGTAATGGAGTATATGAGCACTGATAGTGACAAGGAGATTGACTTGTTGCTAACGCACTTAAATATGTCTGATGTGATAGACATTATGGAGAACTTTTACCCAAATGGAGAGCTGGCAGTTTATGAAGACAGTCTGATTACTATGCACCAAGAAACAAATCAAAATGGGGGATGTAAAGAATCCTTATTATTCCGTGGAAGAGAGGTTTCTTTGCTGTCATGTGTCAGGTACGGGACTGAGGAAGACTTGCTCGCTTTTGCAAATCAGGTGTCCAACACTGCAAAGCAAATTAATGGACAGAGACAACAGGAATCTGGAATCCTATTAAACATGGTATGTCATTTTGCATGAAAAAGAGAATAGAAATTTTTGAATGTAATTACTGCAAACTAAAAACAAACCTACAAATTCTTAAACACACATTGACATAGTGACACCCAACAATAACAATAGGAGGTATGTTATAATTGTAGGAAAAAAGTGATCAATAAGATTATTCCACTTGACTTTTGTGGGGGATGCTTTTTGATTAAATTCAATATTGGAACAGTGTTTCTCAGTAGAACTACTTCCCCCTCTTAGTGCTTACTGGTACAAAATGTGATAATCTGACATACACACAGTCTATTTAGACTATAGAAAATTACAATAAGGAATGGTTAGCAATGCAGTGAATGTTTATGAATTACAATACGCTTTATTACCATAACTCTCAAATGCCCCTCATTTTGAGGTACATTGTTCATTTTGTTCCCAAAGTTATTTGCATTCCATAGAAGTCTGTTGTTGAAAACTACTTATATCCATAAATAAACCGTCATGGAACAGAGTGTTCTTAGTTTATTTTTAATAAAGTTTCATCTTGTTTTTTTTAAATTATCATTGAACCCCGAAGATTACTTCAAAGCATCTCCATTTTCTAAACAACCCAGTAGCTAGATTTAACAAAAAATGAAATTACCAATTCTTCCATTGGTCTTAGTTTCCCCATGGAGCCATTCATATGTTTTTAGGGCTTCAAGATAAAAAAGTCCTATGTCTTCCAGAATACAGAATTGCTTCTGCACCGTCTGACAGAGTCATCAAAGTTTGCTCTGGCAGAATTCTGGAAGTGGAGAGAACCTCCTGATGATATCTTTTGGTCTCGGAAAATGTGAGAAATTTTATAATGGGAAAATTCACGGTTGATCTGTGGCAGAAGGAGAGGCCATAATAGTTTCTTACAAATGTATCTGCTAATTTCTAAAAGATGAGAAAATTCCTGAGAAATATGAAATTCTTCAGCCTCTGTGCTAGTAATATATGGAATGAACAGAGAGGTGGACCTTAAATGTATGCTTCTTTGCATCAGTTTTTGCTCCACTATCCGCAGTGTGTGTGTGTAGTGTAATTTGAAATATAACAACTGGTCTTTGTGTCTGCTCATAATCATCAAAATATAAACAGAAAGTGTTCATTATTTTAACATCTTGAAACAAGTTTAATATTAAATATGTACAATCTCATTATTTCAGCTAGGTGCAATACATAAATACCAATTTTGTCAGTTGAGAAAATCCTTTTGTTATTGAAAAACATCTTCTGTTATTTCAAGCATAGATAGATCAGATTTGTTTTTACCTGAATGACACTTTAAAAAAACATTAATCTCCACAACATGCTATTTTATGTAGTGTGCAACTGAGATGCTTTGCAATACAGCATGTGAGACACCTTGCATCACAGGTGTGAAACTAAAGTACAGTAACTCCTCGCTTAATGTTGTAGTTACTTTCCTGAAAAATGAGACTTTAAGTGAAACAATGTTAAGTGAATCCAATTTCCCCATAAGAATTAATGTAAATGGGGTGTGGGGGAGGTGTTAGGTTCCAGGGAAATTTTTTTCACCAGATAGAAGACTTATACACACACACTATAAGTTTTAAACAAACAATTTAATACTGTACACAGCAGAGATGATTGTGAAGCTGGGTTGAGGTGGTGAAGTCAGAGGGTGAGATACTTCCCAGGGAATGCCTTACTGCTAAATGAACTAGCAATTGACTGAGCCCTCAAAGGTTAACTCATTGTTAATGTAGCCTCACATTCTACAAGGCAGCAGGCATGGAGAGAGGGGAGACAGCATGGCAGACAGAGACACACACTGTGTGTGCGCGCGCGCATTGTCCCTCTAAGTAAATTGCCTTTTTAAGTAGATCAGCAAATTGAGACAGCAGCTGCTCCCAGCAACTTCCCTCTGTCCTGAGCCCTGTTGTGTCCCCCTGCCCCCCCCCAGCTCTATGAAGATGGGGTAAGCAAGGAGCAGGGACACCCTGACATTAGCCTCCCTCTTCCCCCCGCCTCTTACAAACACACACACAGAGCAAGCAGGAGCAGCACATAGCAGTGGGGGGAGGGACAGCTGAACTGCCGGCAGTTGATACCCTGCTGGGCACAGGGAACTTAGGGGAGCTGATGGGGGCGGGGGCTGCCAGTCCACTCTGGTTCCAAGCCCCCATCAGCTAGCTCCAACAGACTGCTCTTTCTGCAAGCAGTGGACAAAGCAGGCAGCTGCCAAACAATATCATAAGGGGACCCGGACGACTTTAAGTAAGGAGTTACTGTACTGCATTGGTCCATTTTTGTTTCTTTATATGAATTCAGAACCTTGTAGAATCCCAGAAAACAGACTATCCATATCTGGAATATATCTTTACAGTAAAATAAGACTTAATTAATTGAAAACTTATTCACTGGAAGTATAATAGCATCAAAAATTGAAGTGCTTAGTATAAAATTTACAGATTTATAAAATCATGAGAACTTTGTTTCATGGCATAATTCAAACAATGTGAGGACACATGGCAAAGTTTAAGCCATATTTCTGCCTTTTAGTAAGCTGCAGAAAATCTCATTTCTTTATCATTTGTAAGTCTTATTCCCCTGCACTACATGTGATGTTAGGAAATGCAGAAAGTCTTACTCATCTTCAGTAAGATACTCTGTGAGTAATAGCTATGTGGCATAACAGGTTATCAGATTCCAGTAAAGAACAAACAAGCCTTCAGGTAAACTTGCACAACCCTCATGGTTAGTCTCAGTAAATGTAGTTGTGCTGCCAGGCAATTAATTGCAACTTATAAATGATTAATCATTAGATAAAAATGTAAATAATGAATAGGCCTCACGCTATTCTCATTCTGTGTTTCTAAATAAAGACTACTGAACATATCATAGGAATCACATGTGTGCAAAGGTGTTTGATCAGGAAATGCTGAATTAAGTAGACTTAAGTGATGACATGATGACTGCACATGTAGAATTTTCTGAAGTTGAAGTACCTACCTTTCTAACATTTGTTTCTTTGCTTTTTTTTTCTTTTATAGATCACTCCGAAAAACGGACGCTATCAAATTGACTCCGATGTGCTTTTGTTTCCATGGAAGCTGACTTACAGGAATATTGGCTCTGATTTTATTCCTCGTGGAGCTTTTGGGAAAGTTTACTTGGCACAAGACAGAGAGACAAAAAAGCGAATGGCATGCAAGCTGGTATGTTGGTATGGTGCTTTTCTCCCCAAGTAAATATCATGCAATGTGATATATTTAACACATTAAAAGAGGATATTTCTGCATTTAATTTCAGTGCCAGTTGGGGTATCGCTGTTGGTTTTATTGGATTAGATGGTGTGGGGGGGGGGGAATGTTCTACAATTAATATTTGCACTAATAAAAATTTTTTTCAAGAGTGCTTAGGGTTTGAATTACTAAGCATGGCTTTTTTCCTGCGGTACTGTCAGCAAAAAGTTGAAATCTTGCATTCTGCATTTTTTAAGAGAGCGCATTTCTTTAGAGGAAAACCCTCATTTTGGGATGTAAGAGGTAACAGCTTCAGCATTCTGAAAACATACAATGATTTGTGTAACTACAGTGCTGTGCAGACCTGTTGCCTAACTAGTATTCTTGAAGTCTTTACATTAAATCTTACAGCCATCAGTATGACACAACATTGGAGATGAAAACCTAGTCCCATTGAATTCAATGGCAAAATTCTCATTGGCTGACTCAGATGGAGCCAGGATTTCATCCTGACTCTCTTTTGAATGGGAAAGGCTTGCATTAGGGTCCCAATTCAGCAGCATACTTACATGCTGTTGATTTCACTGGGACTTAAGCTCATGTATAAATGCTTTCCTATATCAGCTTAAGTGAGACTAAATACGTGCTATTTCCATATTTGCTTTGAGTGTATTGTAAGGATAAGTAGAAAAAAAATCAGTGATTTTCCACAGCCTAGGGTTTTGTGTCAGGCCCATCTCTTGTATGAAAACAACTCTGCATTTATCTTCAAAGTACTACATTGTCTTTAGTAATAAACCCGTCAGGCCAAACTAAGGCTCAGGTGGAGTCATGCTCCATGTCTTCCCATCCCCCCCTTATGGGCCATGTAGCAGTGCCAAGAGTGGGTGCCCTCCTTGCCTTTGCTCAGGGAACGTGGACCTGGCTTTCCCTTGTGCAGAAGACCTGGAAGGAGGGGCTCACATGCACTTTCCCGCCCCATACACCCAAACCAGGGCTCCTTTAATTTGGCACTTTTTAGCTGCAAGTGTAAGTAGGGGCAGACACACCTGTTCAGACAGATGTTAGCAGCAGCAGGTGATTCTCAGCATATAGATGAGACTTCAGATGGCTAATGGGAAAATGAAGCTTTTTTTTTTTCTCCTAAGCCAGGAAGTCTGGTCATAATTTTGCCTACTCCTTTAGGTTTTGATGGGAATGGATGTTGCTAAATCACTTTTGTCTAGGACATTACAATCCCTTTGGACATAAGTCCAAAAGCTGTGTCTGTTTTACACAGGATGTGTCTGAAACAGAAAGGAGAAACCATTCAAGAGCAAAAATAAGCCTATTTTAATGAGTAAATAATTGAATTTGCCTTTGTTTTTAGTTAACATATAAAAAACCTAGCCGTAGAACAGCTAACTTCAGAATAAGTTTTGTTCAAGCTGATCTGTCTTCATTTTGTCTCAATTTGATAGGTTCCAGTGGAACAGTTCAAACCATCAGATGTTGAAATCCAGGTCCGCTTCCGCCATGAGAACATTGCAGAGTTATATGGTGCTATTCTGTGGGATGAGACTATCCATCTCTTTATGGAAGCAGGAGAGGGAGGATCTGTCATGGAAAAGTTGGAGAGCTGTGGGCCTATGAGAGAATTCGAGATCATTTGGGTGACAAAGCATATCCTCAAAGGACTTGATTTCCTTCACTCAAAAGGAGTCATCCATCATGATATAAAACGTATGTATCTTTCATTCTTTAAAAGGCTATTTCTTTTCCTTTTACACATGGAATAGTTACTTTTTTTTTTAATGCTTCTGCTTTAGAGGACAGTTTTGAGGTGCTGAGGACCATCAAATCCTATTGGCCTTAGAGGGGAATTGGCTGACTGACACTCAGTATCTCACAATATCAGGCCCTCGGAATAGAAGCTATTTAAACTGATCTTTTTACTGCTTTTCTTTAATGATTCTGGTGCACTGAAACATCGCTGTTTGTTCCAGGGGGAACCATTAGAGCCTCTTAAGTAATCCAACACAAAACGAAAAAAAGAACCTGAAGAGTTCAAACAAACACTCTGACTGGGCCAAAACTTTGCCTCTCTCTGTCTGTTTTGTCCCAGGATAAACAGTTTGCCCTTCTATTTTACTTTTACATTGTTGGTGTTTGTGTTGTGGCTTTGCATTGCTGTTTCTGAGACTTTGTTCCCACTCTGTAATTGAGCCAGACACATCATTAAATTTTTATTGGGGATTATAGTTTACCTTCTATCAAGGCACCTGTAAATGCTAGAGCCCATAAATATTACTTCTGCCTAGCAACACCACAGAGGTCAAATCCTACTTTCTCAGGGAAGCATGGGTCTTAATTAATATTTGGCCTCTAATATTTATTTTGCTGCTGATTCTTGCTAAACATGGGGGTTTAAAAGTAGGACTTGAAACATTTGAACTTACTGTTAGACTAACAATACACAAAATGGTGGCCCCAGTAGTTTAAGAGCTGCTAAATCTGTGCATATGATTTTTTTTTTTAATCTTACAAGTAAACTTTGAAACAGTGGCAACTATTAAGTTAAATCATTTTTTTCCTAGTTGCATTTTGTGTCTTTTTCTAGTAAATATCTTCCGGAGCTCTTCAGTCATTGACCGTAACAATGGAATTAATTAAAAGCCTTTCTAAACACCACATATGAGTGATACATATTTGACGTTTGAAAGAGTTTAAACTCTTCCGCCCCCCCCCCCCAATTTTCCAACAACTTTTCACTTCCCTGTTTGGGCTGGGTTAGGAGCATTGGTTAGGTAGATCAAAAGATGGGCTTGAGAGCACCAGTTTTGATTGGTGTCCCCACAGGCCTGGATGCTGTGTGGTGGTGATGCATCGCATCATCTTGTGGTGATGAGATGCATCATTGGCAAGAGAATGGGGATAAGAGGAGAATTCTGTCTAAAAGGAGCCAAGCAGCCTGTAGCTAGCCAGACAAAAGCACGTGTGTGTGCAGTGTACTGAGTGGGGCAGAGAGATGTCAGTGGTGGTCCCCTCCTCCTGTTTCTGTCTGAATGAAGAGCTTGATCATGGTGGAGAATCTGTATTGGTGCAAAACCAACTGAAAATGGAGGGGGAGTAGGAGACTGTCTCTGCTTCCTGGAGCTTTTAGATATTTCATCCATTCTACAAGTTGAAGTTTCAGAAGTGAATTTATGTAAAATCTCTGGAGCTGGCAATGGAGTCTCCTGTCTCCTTTTGGAGGAGGAGCAGGTTGTAGTGGGTGTCTTCCTCTTGCCTTCCAGGTAGAAGAGAGGGGGCATTGGTGGAAGGGATGAATCTCTCTTTAAGGGAGTAGAGGTCAAAAAGGACTCCCCTCCAGATTCTGTTGGTGGGGAAAGCTCAAACTCCAGGATCTGCTTCAGATTCCCCTACCAGCAAATCCTGCCTTCGCCATCCCCCAGTGGAAGAGAAATTCAGGGAAGCAGAGCTCCACTAGGCAAGGGTCAGGAGGAGAAACTCCCCCTTGGCTTTCAGCTGCACCTCTCTGAGCTCCTTATTTTTAACCTCTGGCTAAGATGCTATGATATCAAGAAACTCTGCTCTTTTGAGGCCCAATCCAAAGCCCATGGAAGTCAACAGGTGTCCTTCCGTTCACTTGAGTGAGCTCAGGATCAGGCCCTTGGTATTTGCAGCCCTTCCAAAATGAGGAGTTACTGGAAGTCTTGTGCTAGAGCTTACCCAGATAAGATTTCAAGCCTGTATCTCAAACTTTGTAATCTACTCTAGGGAACAATAAGTGTCGGTTCAGGCACCTATCTCAGTTACTACTTGTGTTTCTAGCAGGGTCACTCTCTTGTTCACTTTCGTACTATATTAATCTGTGTCTTCACAACTGTGCTAACAGATGTTAATAAATCTGTGAAAGCAGAGAGCAGACACAGAACCAGAAAAACAGCTGAAAGCTCACTTGAAGAACCAGTAAGGTGCAAAATGACGAGTCTGCTTCATTTTTCAACTTGCACGAGGGCAGATTCTCAGGGACCACAAGGTTGGATGCGGTTTTGGTTTTTGAGTTTTGGGCAAGCAGAAAATCCCCTTTTTAAAATACAAATATCTTCCACTACTCATTTGAAAAGAAGAATGGCTGAAAGGATTTAGCTCAGACTTTCCACACGCAAACAACCAACCTCAACCCATAGGTTTATTTTAAACATGGAAAGTTTCATCCCCCAAAGAGTTGGGTGTTTTTATGTTGTTTTTTATTTTATTTTATTTTATTTTGAGTTTGAGCAATTGGAAACCACACTAATGAATTTTCTTGCAACTTAAACTATGGTGTTCACTACCCTGAAAAATACAACTACATAATAAATATATGATTCTGCAGATTACTTGGTACTTGCATTCAAGTTCCAGGATAACTACCGTAGCATGTAACCTGCACTCTGATTTAAAAGACAATTCTGCATGGGTGTAGGAAATCATGAAAGAGACTCAGAGCAGGCCTGTGGCCAGGGGCATAGCCATTTCGTCCATGCTCTGTTCCCAATAATTTTTACAGTAACTCCTCATTTAAAGTCATTCCAGTTAACGTTGTTTCGTTATGTTGCTGATCAACTAGGGAACATGCTCGTTTAAAGTTGTGCAATGCTCCCTTATAATGTCATTTGGCAGCCGCCTCCTTTGTCCACTGCTTGCAGAAAGAGCAGCCCATTGGAGCTAGCTGGTGGGGACTTGGAACCAAGGTGGACCAGCAGCCCCTCTATGAGCTCCCTCTATCAGCTCCCTGCTCCCCTGTGTTCCCTGTGTGGCAGCCGCCCAGCAGGTTATCAGTTGCTGGCAGTTCAGCTGTCCCTCCTGCCACTGCCATGTGCTGCTCCTGCCCTCTGCCTTAGAGCTGCTCCCCGGATCCCCCTGCTTGCTGTGCAGGAGGGGGGAGAGAGGGAGGCTAATGTCAGGGTGGCCCCCTCCTCCTTGCTCCTGCACCCTGCTTAACACATCTTCCATAGAGCAGGGGACACACACAACAGGGTTTAGGACAGAAGGAGCTTCCTGGCAGCAGCTGCAGTCTCAGCTTGCTGATCTACTTAAAAAGGCAATGTACTTAGAGTGGGGTCAGCGTACTTAATGGAGTAATGCACATCTCTCTCTCTCTCTCACATGGTGTGTGTCTGTCATGCTGTCTTCCCTCTCTCCATTTGTGCTGCCTTGTAGAGTGTAAGGCTACATTAACAACAATGAGTTAACCCTTGAGGGCTCAGCCAATTGCTAGTTCATCATTTAGTAGTCAGGCATTCCCTGGGAAATATCCCTCCCTCTGAATTCACCACCACAACCCAGCTTCACAATCATCATCACTGTGTACCAATACTAAATTGTTTGTTTAACTCTGTGTATAGTGTGTGTTTATAATATATATCTCTTGTCTGATGAAAAAAATTTCCCTTGAACCTCCTCCCCGCCCGTTGATATTAATTCTTATGGGAAATTGGATTTGCTTAACATCGTTTTGCTTAGTCGCATTTTTCAGGAACGTAACTACAATCTTAAGCTTGGAGTTACTGTACTAGGAAAATCATCAGGAAGTTATTGGTCTGAACAGTATTCAGTTCGATTCCGCACTGCTGAGATGTACGGGAGAGGCAGTGAGGCACAGGGGTGGTGAGGGAATCCAGTAGCACTGTGCCAGCTGAATTGTGACAGCTGCCAATGAGGCTGAGAGCTCAGAGCGCTGCAGAGAGAAAAATCCTATGTGTGAAATCCCTCTCTGCTTTGAATTTTAGGACCCCTAAGGATTTGGCGGCTCTGCCATTTACCTGCTCCATGAAGCCCAAACACCTCGAGGTGACCTGTGTAGAATTGTCAGCGCCATCCCTATGGCTTTCACTGTTGGAAAATTGTCTGACCTATAAGATCCATGTAATACTTAGAGCTAAATAACTTACTGCTGGTGATGGTATTGATCTGTGAAGTGAGATATAGGCTGAATACACTCCTACAACTCGGACTGTCTTCCCTTTTCCCATTCTAGTTCTGCACAAGACATTTATGTTGCACAATAAATGGCACCAGCTTGATAGACCCTAAACCCTTGTCTTTTTTGTTTTGTTTGTCTTCAGCCAGCAACATTGTTTTCATGTCAACTAAGGCCGTTTTGGTGGATTTTGGTCTAAGCGTTCAAATGACAGACGACACCTACTACCCCAAAGACCTCCGAGGAACAGAGGTAAGAATGTGTGCACAAGGAAAGCCCTGTGATTGCGTTGTTGCGTTGTAACGATTCTCAGACTTTCCAGAAGACTTGAGTGAAATTAATGTCTTATTTTTTAAAAATCATTTTTGTCTCGCACTTAATTGGTTTTGTGACATAGTCGTAATTACAATTAACTTTTTAGATTAGTGACTGGGAAAGTGTAACTGTTCTATCTTGTAAATTTTATTTATTATCTATCCTCAAACTAGTCAATTTATTAACTATGGTTAAATCCAGATCCAAGGGTGAAATTCTGGCCCCACTAAAGCCAATGGTAAAACTCCCATTGACCTCAGTAGGGCTCAGGTTTCACTCCAAGGGATAGCTCCACAAATCCAAAATTTGGATACCAACTCCCCTGCTCAGCTGCAGCCAATCCTGTAGACGTCTAAATTCCTAGGTGTCTAAGTTTCTGCTGGTGAGCACACGCAAATCCACCTCCATCCTGACACCTGGTGCCTAGCTCTTGCTTAAGCCCCAGCAGGATCCTCAAACCTGGCATTCTCCCATACAAGTGTCTAAAATATATGTTGGGCCCCAATTACGCACAGCTGTAGGCTCTTGGATAAGCCAGTGGGGCTCCTCACAGGTTTAAGTCTTCCCAGAATTGGGGTCTTGCTTAGCAAACGAGAAGCGGCAGTTGGCTTGGATGGACGAAAAAAGCATGGCCAAAGAGGCTGTGCTACAGGAAATGTTTTCACTGGAATGCTGACTCTCTTGTCATTTTGATAGCCTTTCCGAGCAGAGAATAAGTATGTGTTTAAAGGAGACGTTTACGTAACCCTCTCCAGAGGAATGACGTGCTACTTGCAAGGGCAGCACACACTAGTACATTTCAAAGACGCAATTGATGTTTCAGGGAACATTTTGTTTCAGGAGGATGCTGGAACGTTTTTTCTGGCTTTCCAGTCAGAAGAGTTCAGAACTGAGATACTTTTACCTTACTAAAAATAATAAAATAATAAAAATACCTTACTTGCCGTTAAGCTGACACAATGCCTTTTCATTCTGTTATGACAGTGTTGGTTATGGAGCTGTGTGGTGGGAAAGAAGGGAAATACTGAGGTAGACTTTCCAAGGGGGGGAGAAGATGTGTGTAAATAGGGAATATTTAGGTTTGTGGCATGGAAAGGTGGAGTTAGGCTTGCTTGGAATTAGACCAAGAGTGCATGAGCCAAGTTCTGCTTAGTGAGGAAAAGCACACTTGCTTATTTATGTAGGATTGATTAAACGACTCTGTAGTGTGAAGCCAGTTAAGTGCTCACAGTCTTGTATCTTCACAAATTCATCTAGTCCCTTAGTGCATAGACACATCTTCCACCTCCTCGGGGGGGGGAGGAGAAAGACACTCAGGGGGCAGTGGTCCTCGGTGGTTTCTGTGCTGTTGGTTCATGGTAGCCCCATAAGAGACATAGGTGAGATTGTGGAGAATGGGGGTGGGGAGACTCAAACTTTAGGTAAAGCTTTGTGGCAATACACACAGGCTACCCCATGAATTTTAGAGCCTAGAAGGAAAGACTCATGCTGTGCTTCCTGCTGGCCTTCATCTCCTTCCAACCCCACCCTCAGCAGTGCCTGCTTGGCTTGCAAGGTTGCTGTGCCATCAGCGGATGGCCTAGCTGCCAGTGACCCACCTGTGTCACCTCTGAAAGCTCTAGAGGGATGGTTACTGCTAGTCTCTGTCTAGGCAGGTATTTATACTGTAATCACAGCTCTGTTATTTGAGTGGTAGTGCTCTGTGTGACTTGCCACATAGAGCATTCCAAGGTCAAGTTCTTGTTGCAGAGTGATTTCGGATAATACCAATTGTTTTACCAGTTGTTCAGAGAGCATTGGATGAGGGGATAATGTAAACTAAAGCAAATATACTGGCCTGCAAACCTAATGGGTGGACAATGCAATGGCCTGTTGAAATTTAGCTCCCCAGGCCCATGAGCTCTGGGAGTGCTGTGCAGGCAGCATCCTCATCCCCTAGCAAGAAGGAGTGCCTCCGGCAGCCGGGCCAAATGATTACTGAATGAAGCTGATGGCTCCAAGTGAAGTTCTCTCCAGGCTGAACTGGAAAGTGTGATGGCTGCGCATTGAGGACATGCAGGGTGTACAGTTGAACAAATGACAAGGGAGCATGTCACTGTCCAATTGCAGTGCCTAACCTAGGGGGAAGGCAAAAGCAGAGGCTCACCTTCCTTTCAATGCCCTTCCCAGATTTACATGAGCCCCGAAGTGATACTCTGCAGAGGCCACACAACGAAAGCGGACATCTACAGCATGGGGGCTACCATCATTCACATGCAGACTGGCAGCCCACCGTGGGTGAATCGATACCCTCGCACCTCATATCCATCATACCTCTATATAGTAAGTATCCATAGAACAGCTTAGGTCAGCCAGCCAAAGAGAGAGAGACCCCGCTGGGTTCTTGCTGGTAAATTCCCAACCTTCCAGGGGAGTCTGAAAGTATTTGCTGCCAGAGAAATGATACCATTAGCCCAGCTCTGAAAGAAATATTATAAAGCAGAAAAGCAGGTTGTGATAATTTAGGAGACTGAGAGAGAGCCAATATTAAGATTAAATGGCTACAGTTCTGCGGCACTTGGATGTTCTGTGAGGATGACCTTAGAGTTATGCAAAACTCAGTCATTTCAAGTGCACGTGGGTTCACATTTGTTGCCATTATGGGGTTTGAACAAACCTAAAAATCCCAGAGCGAAATTAACTAAAAACCTCTCAATTTCACCCAGTTTTGCACTGAAGCCTGGTGAATTTCTCATGCACAATGCCTTAAATGGGCTCCAGTTTGCTTAAAAGGTTTACAGGCCTTTGGTTGAACCAGTCTGAATCTTCGGTTTACATTTAAACCTGAAAGCAGGTTAGGTTTGCAGGATTACCTGTTCCATTGTGACTGTTCAGAACAGTGCCAGAGTGGCAAGTTTTTATAACTTGTGAGTTATGAGAGGGGAATTCCCAATTGTCGAAACCCTCAATGGCAATGAGGAAGTTATCATCTTAATGCTGAGAAATCTTTCTTTCTTGTTTGCTAGATACACAAGCAAGCGCCCCCGTTAGAGGACATTGCAGAGGATTGCAGCACCAGCATGAGAGAGCTGCTGGAAGCCGCTCTGGAAAGGAACCCTTATCACAGACTCTCTGCTGCAGACTTACTAAAACATGAGGCCTTGCATCCTCCACCAGAGGACCAGCCACGATGCCAAAGTCTGGACTCAGCCCTGTTTGAAAGGAAAAGGCTGCTGACAAGAAAGGAGCTGGAGTTGCCAGAAAACATTGCAGGTACAACAGTGAGCATCCCGCTCTTGTGCTTTTATACTCTATTCCCCATCTACATTTTATTCACTGAAACAGATAAAGCTAAAGGAATCCAGGGCCTCTTGACAAGAGAGCTCAGTAAAAATCTTGACAAGATGAGGTCAAATGCAGGTCTCAATAAAATATGTGGCAATATTCCCATTGACTTCAGTAGGACCAGAATTTGGCCTAAATTCTGTAATTCCAGAAGAATCAGCTTGCCAGAAAACCCTGGCAGTCCTCCAGGACAGTCTTCTAAAAGTACATATTACTTTACTGAATTGTTTGAACTCTCTCCAGTACTAAGGCCATTTTATTATTAGGTATTAGTTTGGGAGTTTTTTAATATGACTTTGTTTTATTTTAAAAACTCTTTATACCTTGACCATGAAGTTGAGGAGTGTCAGCACTGACATGCAAGGCCTCTGAAAAGGACTGTTTAAAAACAAAATGCAAATGATTGCGCACATACCAAGCCACCATACTGTGTGTGATACATGCTTATGAAGGGTGAGGCATGAACCAGTTAAAATCTTACAGGGTTCAAGAATATAATATCAGGTCCAAAGGGAGATCTGACACCGGCAAGCTGCTAACAGCCTGTATTTCTCTTTTTTCCTTTCTTTTAAAATATTTGTAGTCTACAAATACTTGTAAAATTTGGTGGACGCATCCTGGCAGTAGGCACTTAGAAAAACAAAACACAACCGAACAAAAGCCCTAACCCTGATGAAATGCTTTCTGTTATTTACTTTATTTTTAAATTATTTAAATCACACCTATGCCCATGAGTAATCAGTAATACAGTACAACAAAGCCCCAACAGCATTAAAGTAAATAAAATTGTTTCTATAATGGCATGATCCTGCTGTTTGCTTTGTTAGGTGCACAGTCCGTTGGCCACTACAGCACTCCAGAGGTAGGGTTCTGTTGACAATCAAGGGGCATTTGGCCATTAATCTGGGACTCTGAGTTCGGTGTGTGAGTGCCCAGGACACTCATTATAAAAGTGCTCAAGGGAGTTCTGAGGTTGCAACAGCTTCTTCAGAATCATTGCAATTTGTGAAAACATGTGCTAAATAAAGCAGAGGCCCAGCCCTAGTTCTGCACTTTGCACTGCCTAAATGGAGATGTAATCTGACCAGTGAGGGTAGTCTTCAACTGGCATAATGCCAGCAGAGCTCCCTCTATTACGCCAGCCTGTCCTTTGGAATCCTGGCTTAGGGGAATGTCAGGAGATGATGGAGCTCTGCTGCCTTCTGGCAATTCCCAGCTGGTGTATGGGCCTTTAGAGACTAGATACAATTTTCATTCTGCTCTATCCGGGCTCTGGGAACCTAGAAGTTGTAACCGGTTCCAGTCCACCCACCTCCACTGAATGAATCTGGCCCTTTTGGTCTGGAGATGCTGATGACTTGCAATATTTTGTTTAAAAATTTAAGCTTTTTTGAATAAGTCCAAAAAAAGTAAAAATAAAAACTAGGCCATTCAAAAATGTTGGCAGTGTTTTAAATGAGTTTTTATCTTAGATTCTAAGGTATTAACGCATTTCACCTCTTTCCTTTTCAGATTCATCTTCATGTACAGGGAGTTTGGAGGAATCGGAGCTGTTAAAAAGGCAAAGGTCACTGTACATAGACCTTGGTGCTTTAGCTGGCTACTTTAACATTGTTAGGGGACCACCAACATTAGAATACGACTGACTCTAGTGATTTCTTGTGTCTGCTGGTCAGAGTTGGAAATCTGTCTCTTCAAGCTAATTTTGTCTATAAAATAGTGCCTTTTTGAGCTGTAAAATGTGAACTGCTTTTAACTGTACAGATGATTAAGCTAACCAATTTGTGGACTCTGGTAAATGTATCCCAAGCAAGCAATAACATGTTCCCTGACAGCAAACCAACAATATGAAGGAGAAAAGAACACCTTATTGGGAATATTGTTATCTGGAGACTTTCCCTGCACTGTGAGGTTTTTTTTGGTATGTGCACTTTACATGCTGTGGGCTATTTACATTTTATATAAGTAGAAAAATCCTTTCATTTAAAAAAATTGAATATTTTGGGGAAGATCCTCCAGTGTGACTGAGCTGCACTCGCTGTAAGTCTGGCTGGGGAGACTTTGGGCCATCTTTGGCAATCCTATCCAATCTTCAACTGGCTCAGCTTTCAGCCAGTCTCTCAGGGCAGACTAGGGCAGCCTTCAGATTGATGTGAACCATGCCAGCCACCAGTGGGCCTTGGAGCTATGCATCACTGGGGCACGGGGATGTACTGGTCACTCTGTGTTTGTCCTTACCACACCACAAAAAAGGTGGGGGGTATGTAGGAGTTTCTGAGGTGGTTCCACAGCACATGGAGGTTCTCTGAAAAGGGAGAATCCTCCACAGGCTTTAGGCCAGCTTTGTGCTATGAGAGCAATGCAACCTCCCCTCACAAGCCAAGCATCCTGGCCCTGAACCTACATGTGATTCTGAACGTTCTGTACATTAGAGCCAATGCAAGTATATCTAGGGCAGTGATGAGTTTGCTGCCAGTAATGTTGAGAGAATTCCTGATTGTTGTATTAATCACTAATAAGCTGAACAGAATGCTTTAAAACTGTACATGTTGAACTGACTTAATAACTATGTATGGGAAAGCATGTCAATAGTGACAAGCTGTGTTTACGTTCCTATGGAAACAATTTATCTTGTTCTCGCTATGCCTAATGTATCTAAAACATGTTGTTTTGGATGAAAGTAAAACTGTGTAAACTACATAGTTCTGTACATCCCATGGGATGAGAATGTAAACTTTTATAAAACTCTTCAATGCTTAGGATCATATCTCTGTTAAGCATTTGTTAAAGATGGCATACTATGTATGTTGTGTAGCAAATCCCTTGTGAAGCAAGGCCTCATTTTTAGATGTAAATTATTTGATGGCGCCTATCCAAGAGATTATTTTCACTTTGATACCAGTATGATTGGATGAATAAATCCGATGTGTTAAGAAATGTTCATTCTGTCAGTTCTTTCGGGATATTTAGTTCTAGCTGAATTGCAGAGCCAACTGGGAGAGCTTACAGTGGGCTTGTGGAACTCTGTTTACACTTTCCCCTGCCAATGTAAATTACTCTTGTCCAGTGACAACGTGAGGGTTTGGGGGAAGATCAGTGTGACAGTTGTATGGGTGCTCTCAAACCTCTGAACTACCAGGGAAAAAGGAGTGATCTTCATGCCATCTCCTGCCATCTGCTTATCAATAGTTGCCAACATTTAGAAAAGTTTCCAAGGTACCAACTTTCAAATAAACTTTGGTGAGGATGGGGATAGGGGAGGTCTTGGGGTGCTAAGCCTCTAATCGGAGGGTTTTGTATGCACTCTGGTGAATGTTAGGCAGCTGTATAGATCATTTCACAAACATTAACTGCTTGTCACCCTGCCCCTCCAAGGGCTGGTATGTCAGGAATTGTGTTCTGGTTTCTCACATGGTACATTGGAGGCAGAGGCGTTAACTTAACTAAAGCCACCAAGGGAGTTGATATTAGAGCTGGGACTGACCCAGGAGCCTGTGGCTCTCAATCCTGTGTTTAGCCTACTCTCATTGGGACGGTGACATTTTGGCTACTCAGCCTGGGAGCCAGCTCAGCTGCAGAGACAGCTTGCTGTCAGCTGGAAGGGAGTTAGAGCCATTAGTGGCAGTACTAGCAGAACTGCACCCTACAGCTGCGAATTGGTGTGGGATCCCCGCCCTCCCTTGTAAGAAGTAGCCCCAAAGGAAGAGTGACTTAGGTGTTTGAGACTGAAATGGACAGCTGCTTCATTAGTTAGGGTCTTTGGGCTGCAACCCATGGCAGAGGGAGGCTATGACCTCCCCCAAATGTCTGCTGCACCTCCTGGAGTGGAGAGAGGATACTCCTGCCCCAGGAAGACAAGGATTGACTTGGGATAGTTGTGATTCATCATTTGGACTTTCGTTTGCCCCAGAAATTGAGGAATTCTGAACTGGTTGGAGGGTGAAATTTCCATACCAGCTCAGGGAAGATTTTGCCCAAGAATGAGGGGAAATGGGGTCACAGAGGCACTTGGATGTCATAGAAAAAAGCTGCCCTTTCACTATCCCGACAGACTGTCACTTTACAAAAGCGTATCTCTGTCTCTGCAGCTAATGGACACATTCATAATAACAAGTGTATTCAAGATCCCCCAACTCCTTACCTAAATTTTGTCACTCTTCAATGTTAACAATACAAACCTCTGGCAAATTGATGATGGAACTTCCATAATGGAGAACACCACAAACTTGTATCTGGACAAAATCCAGTTTGTGCAGCACTAATGGGAGTAGAAAGTGGTAAAATCTTGGTGTTTTTTTGCAACTGAGTGGACTTGCACAAGATCTGCTAGGTAAGAAGGTGCCTGTTTTCACTTTCCAGAGTAGTTGAAAAAAACTCCCACCCTTCTTTGCTTGGAGCTAGGATGAATGGGGAGGTAGCAGCGAGGGGGGGAAAAGGCCGTGTAGTGGGCTCAGCAATTCTCAACTCATAGCTTCTGATCTTTCATGGGGGGGGGAGGGGGAAATCACATGATCATTCCCTTTTATTTTATCCAGCACAGGACTGGAAGGGACCTCCTGGGTCATCCAGGGCTACTGAGAACAGGTTTGGGACCCGGTGAAAATTTTTTTTCAGGCCCCACAGCAAGGGCAGACCAGCTAAACAGGGCTAAGGAAGCCAGGGCCCCTTCTGGACCGCCAGGCTTGTACCGGCTTTCCCCCCCCCTTCCTCCTCCCCATCAGCCCTGGGGTCATCAAGTCCAGTCCCCTGCAGTAGGCAACCCTATCCTATAACCCTGTTCATAAATGTATTGAGTTTCATCTTAAAACTAGGTTGGTTGTTTGCTCCACAGCTTCTATTGGAAGGCTGTTCCAGAACCTAACATCACTGATGGTTAGAAATCTTTTTCTAATTTCCAGCCTCAGTTCGTCCATGGCCAGTTTTTATATCCGTTTGGTTTTGTGCCAGCATTGTCTTTTGTCTAACTAGCTCCTCTCCCTTCCTGGTGTTTACCACCCTAATGAATTTATAGATAACAATCATATCCCCTCTCAGCGTTCATTTTGCTAACGTCTAAATGTTGGTGTGAGAATAACACTGCAATATTAGACAGTTTGTGTGACATCACTAATAAACTCGATGGTAATTTGGGAATTCCCATTCATATTGGCTGTGGCTAACAAAATTAACAGGGATTAGGTTGTCGGTATAACTGACTCAGGGTTTGTCTGTGTGGTATAGCTATGTGCACTAGAGGGGCGTGATTTCTAAAGCGCACCAATGTGCTGCACACTAACTGGCCTATGTAGACCCTGCTGGTGTACGCAAAATTTCCCTACTCTGTATCATGCTGTCTGGAGTGGTTCATGACCATCAGTGACAACCTATGGCATTTTGAGGTGCAATCCAGACTAGCGAGGGGCTGTGTCACCCTTGCCCTGTGAGCTTGGGTGCCTCACAATGCTTTGCTGTTATAGCTCCCTCCCGAGTCACTCACAAACAGCTTGCCAGCATACAGGTCACACCCTGCATGTAGGGCCACAGATCTGGTTCAAGTATGAGAGGGGTAGCCGTGTTAGTCTGGATCTGTAAAAGCAGCAAAGAATCCTGTGGCACCTTATAGACTAACAGACGTTTTGGAGCATGAGCTTTCGTGGGTGAATACCCACTTAGACATGCATCTGAAGAAGTGGGTATTCACCCACGAAAGCTCATGCTCCAAAATGTCTGTTAGTCTATAAGATGCCACAGGATTCTTTGCTGCTTTTACAGATCTGGTTCAGCAACTCTCACTACAGATGCTTGTCAGCAAGACACCAACCAAACTCTGGCTCCCACCAGCCTTGGTTATTACTTGCAGGGTGACCCCAGCATACTCCCAGTCTCAAATTCCGCCCCCAGGAATGTGTATTCTGTAGGCACTGTCCAGCCCTCTCCTGGACTGTTCAGATAACAAAGATATGTTAACCCTGTAAGGGAACAATATACAATAATTTACCATCTTCACTGGAGTTACCCACAGAGTTCAGAATACCGGATTAATTTTGATAAAAGAACAAAAAGCCTATTATAAAACTAGGCAAATATCTAGATGTGTTGATGTGCCCCCTGGAAGACTTCTGAGTACACCTAGGGGTACATGTATACCTGGCTGAGAACTACTGCATTAAAACACTGCTATTTCAAATACCTGTTTAGGCATCACTGCAATCCACAAAACTTCTGCTCAGCTGCCGTTCAACTTCATAGCCACTCAAAATCCCTCAGAGCCCAAGTTTTTGCAGTAAAAGTTCCTTAATCATCTATGTTTCAGCCTCTGAGCATGCACACTGCAGCCTCCCCATAGGCATCCAGATGTCTGTCCCGCACCTAAGTCCTAGGGAAAGGCCCAGTATTGGTTTATTACTGAAGGCTGCAATGTCGTTGCCTTGGTAATGCTGTTCAGGCTGCTCAGTGGTTTTGTCCTAACAGGATATAATGCAGCTTACTAATTCATCGGACCTCAGTGTTACTCATAAAGACCACGGGCCCAGTTTGGTGACAAAGGCACTCGGCCAGATTTATTGCTCTCAAGGCACAGCCCTCGTGCCCTGGCTCCTTGGTTACAGGTACACTAACCCATGAGTGCCCAGTGGCAAGGAGTGGCTCAGTCAACAGCAGGAGTCTTTGCTGTCCCCCAGCCTAGGGGTTCCCAAACTGTGGTACATATACCTCTGGGATATGCAAGACAGCTTTGCGGGGGTATGCAGGAGAAATTGCGTAATGGTGGATTTTATTTATTGCATTTTCATAATAGGCTACTGAGACAAAGCTTTAAAACTCTGTGGGAATTTATTATATAAAATATGGCAGTTAATTTACTTCAAGATGTACCAGCGAGAACACAGATACATAGAGTTGCTGATGTACAGCACCCTCACCTCCAATCAGCGTACAGCATGGGTTCAGTTGCCCAGGAACTGTCAAATCTAACTGAGTTTAGAACTTAGGGTTGTTTTTTCCCCAGTTGTACATGTCGCACTACAACTATATCAGTATGTAACTGTGAAATAGGGATAGATGGCTAAAGACAGGTAGCGTTAAGAAGAATGCACAAAGTATCAGTGATGAGAAGGGTATGAGCATGCAGGCAGCTAGTAGATCTGGAAGGTGGTATGCAATGAGAAAAGTTTGGGAAGTTCTGCCCTAGGCCACACAAAGGATCAAGGCAAGGTACCCCAACATTTATAGACTGAGATAAACAACTTACATACCACCTTACGTGTTTCAGGACATCTGTTTGTTACCTCCCCTTGTTCCTGATATCTCGGCAACAACCTCCCTACTCTTTGTTCTGTCAAACCAGCTTATCCTGTACCAGACCGGGGTGTATCTGTACTAGAAGCCTTCTGAAATGTATTTCAAATTTACAAGTGTTATTATTTAGCCAAGATCAGGCCTACTCTGGTTCACAGCCTTTGGTTCAGGCCTCAAAGCTTGCATCAAGCCCTATGTTCCAGGCTCTCTTTCTCTCTTCTACATTCCCCTGCCTTTTGATTTTTTTTTTTATGAGCAGGACATTTACCCACCAGAAAAGCATAATGCATGAACTGAGAATGACCCAGTGGGCTAAACACTGTTTCTTGTCCATTTTGCTTTACCCAGCCATACATTCATGCCCCAAGTGTCCAGTGTTCTGCACGTTCCCTCATACGACATGCTGACAGATTTCTTCAGTCATTTGATCTTAGTCCCATAACGTGGGCCTGGGAATGTTAGATCCAAGACTTTAGTTGAGAGGTGTAGTCTTAAATTCTTTTTGAAAAACTGAGCTACGCACTAGTACAATATGTTCCACAGTTCTAGGTACATGAGAAGTAAAACAGGAACTGGGAATAGTGACATAAAAAATAAGGACTTCATGTATAAATTTATTGTAATTAGTTACCACACAGGACTGTCCTTCCATGTTAACAGATTACCCTTACTGCTGGTTACCATCTTGAAAGCTTCTCTGTTCCATTGGATTGGCCTCAATTATTGTGGCCACACACTGAAGTTGCAATGTTAACAACATTCCTGGTATAACAAGCTGGGTGTGGTGCTCTTTAGGTTTGCATTGCTCTCTGATACACCAGTAGTTAAAATAGATTCATTTGTTTGTTGTAGATGCTGTCTTCCAGATGACCTACTGAATGGACAGTAACCAATTTATCAAATATTCCTGTCAGGATTCGATATTGGTAACCTGACACTGAACAAAATTGTTTTGACTAACATGTACCTTAGTTAGAATGCAGTGTCACTGACCCCAAATTTTGAGTGATACTAATAGGAAATCTGTTTATATTAATGGCATGTTATATAGAGCAGTGCTATGCTGAGTTGATCAAATTCAAATGCGGGAGGGATGGAGGCAGGGTACATCACAGCTCTAAAGTTACACAGAAGCCTTCTCCCTTTATATACGTTACACCTCTCATTGCATTTGCAATACATTGCATCACACATTTTTGCTTTGGCCTGGTTATTTTGCAGGAATGCATTGTCCACACAGTGACCATGATTCGACTTCCTCTTCACCTCATCTCTACATTCTTTGTCCCTAGCTATTGAATTTATAGTAAATAGTTCCCTGGGTGTTCTCCTTTTTATCTGAGTTGGCTCAGGTGTTCTGTCTTCTTAGCCTACAGACCTATTTACTTTTTTATTTAAGACAAATGTTCTATTTTCAGCCTAATCATTTATTTCCTTCCCTAATCCTATCTTCCAAAAAATGAGGCCTCCCTCCATGTGTTAATTACTCATGTCAGGCCAGGCCACAGCTACATTCCTCTGCTTCTTTCTTTTTATATTAGTATTCATTTGATTTGCATTATATTCCTGTCTTTCTGTGCTCCCCTCCTCCAAGTTTATTACCCAGCAGCACATTCCCAAGATTACAGTGGTTGTAATAATTTGAATCACCATTAATATTAGGCTTAAAGTATGAACCAGGATGTGCAAGCTCACCTCCTCTGGTGCAGCCCACCAGGGCGTCTCCATTCCCTAAACAATATTATCCCCAATTGCTTGTTGCTTGGCTATTAGTTGGGCAATGGGCACCAATTGCCCTATTTTCCTTTGTACCAAATTAGCGGTATTCATGGACAAGGGAGGTCTGGGTGCAAAAAAGATTAGTCACCAGTGACTCCCATTCGGTATTGTCTTGTAAGGAGAAGGCCTTTTCCTGTAGCCGTATTGTAAGGCCTAAGGCCTTTGTCTGCAGCCATATTTGGAGAGCAGCAGCCATTAGCCAAGAAGCAGAAAGTCACATCCTCACATTCCATCTAAATGACATTAAAACAATGTAATATTGGGCTGTTAAGAAGGCAATCCTGTCCTAATAGCACCCGCCATCACCAGACAAAGGAACAGATCTTAGGGTGATTAAAGAAAACTTAGTTTGACAGCATTTCTGTGGCAAGGAATCCCTTATCAATAGTTTTGGTTGTGAAAGTCTCATTTCTTTATTGTTTTGTCTTTATGGTCCCCACTTCTCTATTGGTTCTTTGATTGTTTCTCTCTGTTACATATTTAATTTTGCTAGGTGTAAATCAATTAAGGTGGTTGGGTATGATTGGTTAAAGAATTGTTCTACAATATGGTAGGATTGGTCAGAGAATTGTTTAGTAATATTTTAGTAAAATGATTGGTTAAGGTACAGATAAGCAGGACTAAAGTTTCACTACATAAACGGGGGTCCAAGACAGAGACCAGCAGAAGGAACGGAGAATAATGAGAAGGAAAGGCCTGGAAGGAGAAAAAGAACTCACCTCTAAGGCACAGCCTAAGATCAAAGCTGCTAAGAATCCTCTGCACAACCAAGACATGCAACAACCAGAATCCAGATGGGACTGACCTTGCCTGGCCCACAGGGAAACTCCACCTGTCTGATCAGGACTGGTGAGTATAGCATTGTATGCTTAGCATGTGTATTCTGCTTGGTAATTGTTAACAAATAGAGGCTAAGTAGGATATTACTGTGCATGGCTCTTTCACTGGTAAAAGACCCCTCAAACCCGCAGAGTAAAGGTTAAGCCCTGAGCCTAAATTAACAGGGTTACGCTTGAGCCCGAGGAACATGGCAAGGATCGGTGCCCCTAGAGTGTGCGAGTAACAGATAATTTTGTTCATTCACCTGCACGTCCACCAATTTAATATACGCCATCGTATGCCAGCAATGCCCCTCTGCTATGTACATCGGCCAAACTGGACAGTCGCTACGGAAAAGGATAAATGGACACAAATCAGATATTAGGAATGGCAATATACAAAAACCTGTAGGAGAACACTTCAACCTCCCTGGCCACACTATAGCAGACCTTAAGGTGGCCATCCTGCAGCAAAAAAACTTCAGGACCAGACTTCAAAGAAAAACTGCTGAGCTTCAATTCATTTGCAAATTTGACACCATCAGCTCAGGATTAAACAAAGACTGTGAATGGCTTGCCAATTACAGAATCAGTTTCTCCTCCCTTGGTTTTCACACCTCAACTGCTAGAACAGGGCCTCATCCTCCCTGATTGAACTAACCTCGTTATCTCTATCTTGCTTGCCTATATATACTTGCCCCTGGAAATTTCCACTACATACATCTGATGAAGAGGGTATTCACCCATGAAAGCTCATGCTCCAAAATGTCTTTTAGTCTATAAGGTGCCACAGGACTCTTGGCTGCTTTTACAGATAATTTTGTGCAGATAACACTGTGTCATAGCCTTTGTCATGTTATCTTTCATCTGCAGACTGGGAGGGCGGGCGGAAGAGCGGGGCAGGGGGCACTCAGGGGAGAGGGCGGAAAGAGGCAGTGTGTGGGGGGGTGGGAAGAGGTGAGGTGGGGTCTTGGGGGAAGGGGCTAAGCAGAGGTTGAGCACCCCAGGGGAAAACTGGAAGTCAGTGCCTGAGGTTGCCACAGTGTCCCTTCTGGCTCGCTCTAAAAGACTTTATGGTGGAGGTGCTTACTTCAGAGTGGGTGGGGAGTTTTGTGTTATTTATTGCATGTATTGTTATTATTTGCTATCAAAACAGATGGGTTTTATTTACATACACATCCATGAATCACGTTGGGCCTTCTAAAGTACAATTGTTTTGCCTTAGAGAAACACCCAATTTTGTGTATATGCCACAACCTTCAACCTTTCTTTACCAATTTGTTTTTTTCTTTGCCTTTATATTGTTTGCTGCAATTAGTTTGTTATTTTTTACTTGTATTTGGTTAAACAGTTTGGCAATCTCATGCACATTGTAAATGGTGTACTGTTTCTTCACTAGTCAGGCGGCAGCCCTTAATACCATGAATTACAGGTTCAGAGACAGTTTCTGCTGCGTGGTGGTCAAAATAATTAATATTAATAGTTAACACACACAAACACGCACACACATATGCTTACATACGTATATATGCCCATAAATACAAACACGTTTCTCATATCACCCCTGTTCCAAATGGATATTACAGATTCATATAATCTTGCAATATACCCAATAATTTCATCTAGATTTTGGAGTCTCCTGTTTTGAAAGACACCAGACTCCACTACAGACTTTTGCCCAGCCCTTGAGTCTTATGCACAATCCTGATAAGATGCTAGTATATCAATTAACAAAGAAATATACAGCAATAATACAGTTGCTTTTACACAGTAGCCAAATTCATCTATATTTCAGTGACAAAAATTTAAAGTCACAGGCAAATGAACTTACTTTGCTCAGTAATTAGGGCTGTGAAGCGATCAAAAAAATTAATCACAATTAATCACGTGATTAATTGCACTGTTAAACAACAATAGAATACTATTTATTTAAAATATTTTTGCATGTTTACTACATTTTCAAATATATAAATTTCAATTACAACACAGAATACAAAGTGTACAGTGCTCTCTTTACTTTTGATTACAAGTATTTGCACTATAATAACAAAAAAAGTATTTGTCAATTCACCTCTTACAAGTACTGTAGTGCAATCTCTTTATCATGAAAGTTGAACTTACAAATGTAGAATTATGTACAAAAAAATCCACATTCAAAAGTAAAACAATGTAAAACTTTAGAGCCTACAAGTCCACTCAGTCCTACTTCTTGTTCAGCCAATCGCTAAGACAAACAAGACTGGTTACAATTTGCAGGAGATAATGCTGCCGGCTTCTTGTTTACAGTGTCACCTGAAAGTGAGAACAGGCATTCACATGACACTGTTGTAACCAGCGTTGCAAGATATTTATGTGCCAGATGCGCTAAAGGTTCATATGTCCCTTCATGCTTCAACCACCATTCCAGAGGACATGCTTCAATGCTGATGATGGGTTCTGCTTGATAACGATCCAAAGCAGGGTGGGCTGACGCATGTTCATTTTCATCATCTGAGTCAGATGCCACCAGTAGAAGGTCGATTTTCTTTTTTGGTGGTTTACGTTCTGTAGTTTCTGCATCAGAGTGAATTTTAAATACAGGTCTATGCAAACACTTTGAAGGTATTAAACTTTCATGACACTTGGTTGTATTTGGAATTCAAAAGTGGAAACCTGTTGAAATTATGTGGTTAACTTTAACATTTTGCAACATAACCAGATATAGTATATATTGTTATATTTTTTAACTTTTTTGTTATAACATTTTTATAACTATATTTTAATATTTAGTAAAGGCCAAACAAGAAATCAACATTTTGTTAATATTACTTTTGCATTAATGTTGAAGTTTCCCTTTATATTTTAAACTTTGAATAAAACACCTGTGATTAATAAATGAGAATTATTTTTGTTTGTAATTGCATTATTTGTTGAGGCAAAAATATATGCACATATTTATAACTGAGGCCATTTTAAGTTTTGCAAAAAAATTAATTGGTATTATGATGGTTATATGGCAACCATTATATTAAAATAGTGCACTACTACATATATTTTAAAAAAGGATATCATTGACTTTTTCTGTAAAAAAAATTAAAACAAACAGACAAAAATGGTCATGTGACATACATAAATATACAACACAGGACAACATACATGACAAACAAAGCAAACATACAATTATTTTAAAAAATGTTATTAAATGAAAATAAGAAAAGCCCATATTTCAAATATAAGTCAGGGATTAGGATTAGAGGTAGAGTTTACATTTCTGTTGGCTGGCAACCATCTCTTCAAGAAAATTAGAATTATTTCCAGCTGTTGCACTCCTGAAGGGTTAAAATAATTAATTCACTGGGCTTATTTAAAGTAAAGTTTTTACCTTGTTTTCTCTTTGTTGTTTTGTTTTGTTTTCGGTTGCTTCCTCTTTTTCAGCAGTTGAAGTTCCTGTAATGACTATCACTTTTAACTTTTAAAACAAAGTAGAAAGCAGGGGAAAAGGAGAAGTACAGCCTAGGAATGGAGAGAAGCATGAGCCAAGAGAAACGAACTCTGTCAAGTTATCTTAAAGTACGGGCAGCAAAAGCAAATTTAGTAAACTGAGAGAGGATATAAAAGAAAAATTAACTGGTATGTAAAATATTTGAGAAAGAAGATAATATTATTAACTCTGAGCTTGGAGTGGGGCTCCATGGGTTAAAGCAGGGAGTTGGAAACCTATATTCCTGGTTTTTATCCTGGCTCTGAGAGGAGAGTGGGGATTGTTACCTGCTCTTGCAAAACCTGAATTTGTTCCCCCAGTGTCTGTTGCTTTTGTCTGCATGTCAAATGGATTGCAGGAGTGCCCTTCCCTGCTGCTGTTAACCATTTCTGGGCAAAGTCATGTGTTAATGTATCAATTCTAGGTGTTAACCTTCTCACTCTTGGTTTTTCACCTTGACATTCTTTTTTATCCACTCCCTTCCGATCATATCACAGGTCCTGTCTTCTGATGTGGTCTGTTAACTCTTCTATTTTTACCCTCCTCTGATTTACCAATTTAGTGAAAGTATAGTTTGCTACTTTTTCCTCCTGTGCACTTACTTTGTCATTCCCAGTGTCCCCTTTGCAACACCAATTCCAATCATCCCCTATTCCATCTTTAAATTTTGTCAGGGCCACCTTTTTTCATTTCTGTCCCCCTTCTTCAGGTGCTATGAAAGTACCCAAAGTCTGTTGTTGACTCTCAACATTTATATTAGGGGATGGCACTTCCCTTTTTTGCAATTTAGGCTTGAATAGAGACTGGGAATGGCTGAGCCATTACACACATTGAATCTATTCCCCATGTTAGGTATTCTCACACCTCTCGTTAAACTGTCTGTAATGGGTTATCTTGATTATCACTAGAAAAGTTTTTTCTCTTAATTAATTAGCCTCTTAGAGTTGGAAGGGCACCTCCCACCTTTTCATGTTCTCTGTGTGTGTGTGTATATATATCTCCTTACTATATGCTCCATTCTATGCATCCGATGAAGTGGGCTGTAGCCCACAAAAGTTTATGCTCGAATATATTTGTTAGTCTCTAAGGTGCCACAAGTACTCCTGTTCTTTTTGTTACCAGGTGAGCTCCTCTCTGCTGTTGGATTCTAATCTGTATGTTGATTCTGCCTTCCAAATCCCAACTATCCAAATATCTGACCTGTAACAGATTTATAGTTCTTACACTCTTTTATGCATAAAGGAATAAAGCTTTCTCCCTGTGAAGTTGGAGAGTATGTACTCCTTGTTTTAGAAGGATGAGATTTTTAGTTCCCAGTGTTACAGAAAATTCTGGTAAGCAAATTCTTACTAGGACAGAGGAGGGGAACGAAACTGTTGCACCCTTGTTCCTTCTCCTTTTTCAAAACTGCTGCTGTTTCTATGCTCTGGGGTTGGGAAGTGAGCTATATCCAGGACTGGAGATTTGTCTGGTTAATTTTGAGAAGTTCTGGAAGAACTACAGTAAAAATGCAAATAAAACTCTCCTAACATATTATGCTGGAGAATGTTGCTGTCTATCAGAAAGCAAGTCTTTGATCTATAAACAGTCACAGACCTTGCTGAAGCTGATGGATGTGCTTGTCACTTTTTGTTCTGGCTAAACAGAAGAAGCAATTAAGCTCCTCTGTGGAGAAAGGTACCTGAAACAACAGAAGCTACCACCCAAATAATTGGACTACATGGGAGGGCCTGAACAAAAATAACTCATGAAGAATAAGAAGGTTTTCCCTGGGACAGACTGCAAATGCAGGGACTGGGGCACTGATAGATAAAGCTGTGTGAGTCCGAGTGTGTCATAAGAAGAGAGAAAGTGATCAGATAGTGAGAGAAACAGTGTGAATGTGTCCCTGGGGAGAAGCCGAGAGAGCGAGCTTTTTTTGGGCAGAGGGCTGGCTGGAAAAAGGCTGGGAAATTGTGAGCAAGGAAACTGCCTTCTGCTGTGTTCAGAGAAACAGAATTTTGTACATTCTTTGTAAATAAAAAGGATTGCACCAAAGAAAATACCAGACTCCATCATCTTAACAGAAACAACCTGGCAATGCCTGAACAGTGGCTAACCACTCAGACTAAGGCAACAATATCTTTGTGAACCCCATTGGCTGGGGCCAGATTCAGCTTTTAGCCACATCAGCATAAATCCAGTGTGATTTCAGTGAATTACTCCCAACTTGGACTGGGTCTCTGGCCACTCAGGCATGTCCTCATGGGCCATTCCCTTCTTTATGTTAGTCTCTTTCACATGTGTACTTAGTGCTTGCAGTCCATGGCTCTTCTTCCCCAACAAGTGCCTCAGGAGGCACCCACAGAAATAGCATCCTCTACTGGCTGCTACTATATCACTCTGTGACTCGTCACATAAAGAGAACCATTGATCAGCAGCCTCAGCTGCAGCCTGATTCTTGATTGTTTCCCAAATGTTCTGCAGATGTGGATCCCCAGGCCTGGTATCTCTCTCCTCTGCAGTTCTGCTTCAATCACATGAGTGTATATGTGTGTGTGTGTGAAGATGAAAGGGGGCTGGAGACTTGGAGCAGATGCATTTGTCTGAAGGGGGATTGGACACAGATGGATTTGTTTGGGGAGAGAAAAATGATGGTTCTGTTTGTGTGTAGTGGGCTGGGGGACTGATGAGTTTTTGTGCACAACAGGGTAGGGGAAGTGCTGAGTTTGTGGCAGGTTGGGGGTGGAACTGGTGAATTTTTGTGGTGGTTGGGATGGAGGGAGCGGGATTTGATAGAAATAATTATTGTCTATAGTCACACACTGTATCTTTCATATGGATCTTTTGCAAAGTTCTGAGAGCCTCTCGGAAGCTTTTGTCCAGGCTGCCTCAGCCTACCAGTTTGGTCAAATAACACCAGAGTGGCTAAGATCATAATCTAGCCCCAGAAATCCACATTGTTTACATTACTCTTAGATGCCTGCTTTCTATTAGCCCTCTATACAGCTCAGGGTTACACTGTATGGTTGTCAGGATTCTGTATTATCATTTATATTGCAATAGCATCTAGAAGTCCCAGTTAGTGCCCCATTGTGCCAGGAGCTGTACAGACAAGTAAAGCAATGGCCATCCCTGCCCTAGAAATACTACACTCAAAACTTTTCAATGAAATGTATTCAGGTATCTCCAGTAAATCCATCCATTACCCATCATATCAGTCTCACCCAACACCAGCATCACAAATGATCACACTGCAACATTCATGTTGGAGAATAATTAGGAAGCCTGGTCTCTGCCTGGTATCCACAACACAGCATGTCATACTACAAGCAGACACTTAAATCTAGCCACAGAAATAGACCTATAGTTCTTGTGACCATGCATTTGAGGAGGGCATTCCTAAACCTTCCTGCAGCCGGATCTGCACTTCAGGATACACATAGTTAGCTGAGGAGGATTTGGACTGATGTTTGCTGTTCTGGTGATGTGAAGAAACTGTGACACATGGGCGATGGCCCTCCATAGCTTCTCAGTAGGGGGCTGTAACACTAAGGCCTGGTCTACACTACGCATTTATACCAAATTTAGCAGAGTTAAACCGATTTAACCCTGCACCCGTCCACACAATGAAGCCCTTCATATTGATATAAAGGGCTCTTAAAACCGATTTCTGTACTCCTCCCTGACGAGGAGAATAGCGCTGAAATCGGTATTGCCATGTTGGATTAGGGTTAGTATGATCGCAATTTGACGGTATTGGCCTCCTGGTGGTATCCCACAGTGCATCATTGTGACCGCTCTGGAAAGCCATCTGAACTCGGATGCACTGGCCAGGTAGACAGGGAAAGCCCAACGAACTTTTGAATTTCATTTCCTATTTGGCCAGCGTGGAGAGCTCATCAGCACAGGTGACCACACAGAGCTCATAAGCACAGGTAACAATGCAGTCTCCTTAGAATCAAAAAAGAGCTCCAGCATGGACCGCACGGGAGGTACTGGATTAGATCACTGTATGGTGAGCAGATTCCGTGCTAACAGAACTCCATTCCAAAAGACGAAATGAAAAAATATTTGAAAAAATTTCCAAGGCCATGATGCAGAAAGGCGACACCAGGGACTCAGTACAGTGCCGTGTGAAGGTTAAGGAGCTCAGACAAGCCTACTAGAAAACCAAAGAAGCAAACGGAAGGTCTGGGGAAGGGCCAAAAGCATGCCACTTCTACGCTGAGCTGCATGGAATTCTTGGGGGGTCCGCCACCACTACCCCACCCCTGTCTGTGGATTCCGAGGTGGGGGTGGTAATCTCAGCCATGGCTGAGGATTCTGTGGACGGGGAAGATGAGGAGGAGGAAGAGAAGGATGAGCTTGCAGAGAGCACACAGCGCTCCATTCTCCCCAACAGCCAGAAGCTTTTTCTCACCCTGACAGAATTACTCTCCCAGCCCTCCCAAGCCACTATCCCACATAATGAAGCCATGGAAGGGACCTTTGGCGAGTGCACCTTTGTAAATATAAAACATGGTTTAAAAGCAAGCATTTTTTAATGATTAATTTGCCCTGAGGACTTGGGATGCATTCGCAGCCAGTACAGTTACTGGAAAAGTCTGTTAACATGTCTGGGGATGGAGCGGAAATCCTCCAGGGACATCTCCATGAAGCTATCCTGGAGGTACTCCAAAAGCCTTTGCAGAAGGTTTCTGGGTAGGGCAGCCTTATTCCGTCCTTCATGGTAGGACACTTGACCACGCCATGCATGTAGCAAGTAATCTGGTATCATTGCATGACAAAGCCCAGCTGCGTATGGTCCCGGTGTTTGCGGGCATTCAAGCAACATCCGTTCTTTATCTCGCTGTGCTATCTTCAGGAGAGTGATAACGTTCATGGTAACCTGGCTGAAATTCAGGCATTTAATTAAGGGGACAGAGATGGCCATTCCTACTTGGCTGTTTGCCTGTTGCTTAAAAGAAATCCTTCCTTGCAGGTAGCCAAGCAGGGGGAAGGGGGGCAGGTGATTGGCGCTGAGCTTTTTCATGTTTGGCTAGCAGGGATCTTCCCTGCTACCAGCCACGCGGTGGGGGGGAGGGTGTTTAGCAGTGATCTTCCATGATACTAGCCACACGGTGGGAGTAGGGGTAAAGCGATCAACCCAGAGAATTGGATGGGGGAGTGGTTTCTGCTGCTGCATGTTAACAGGAAAGAAGCAGCACTGAACGGGTTTTGCTTGCTATTTGATAAAGGAGGTTGCTGGATATATGAAGGCTGCAGAAGCCGAAAGACCATGGCTTACCATGGCCGCATGCAAGCTGAATTCTGCTGCCTGGACCTGTGTCTGTGAGATCTCTAACAACAGAGCCGCAGGCACTCAATATTAAGATGCAAAATGCGACCTTGTAGTGAAATCACATGTGCTATGTAAGGTGAATAGTGTTGTTCACCGTGAAAGAGTATAAGCATTGTTCTGTAAAATGTATCTTTTAAAATACTTCTCTCTCTTTTTTCCCTCCCTCATGCAGCTGCACATTTTTCAAGCCTCCCTACTCCATCCCGAAGGCTATCTCAGATAAGACGGAGGAAAAAAAAGACGTGAGATGAAATGTTCTCGGAAATCATGGGGGTGACCCGCAATGAAAGAGCTCATCTGAATGAGTGGAAGGACGTGGTATCAAATTACAGGAAAGATGCCAGTGAACGTGAGGACAGGAGGGACCAACGTGAGGACAGGAGGGACCAACATGGGGAGAGGAGAGATGCTCGAGATGAGAGGTGGCGGCAGGAAGATTAGAGGTGTAGGCAGGAAGCTCAGCGATGGCGGCATGCAACTCTGGGGCTGCTGCATGATCAAACTGACATGCTCCAGTGTCTGGTGGAGCTTCAGGAAGAGCAATAGGGTCACAGAGTGCCGCTGCAGCCCCTGTGTAACCACCTTCACCACTCACCATGTTCCATATCTTCCTCACCCAGATGTGTAAGAACGCGTGGGGGAAGGCTTCGTGCACCCGCCCACTCCACCCCCGTGGACAGCCCAGCCAAAAGGTTGTCATTACTTTGAAATTCTTTTAGTGGCCTTTTCCTTCCCTCCTATCCTCCTCCCAAACCACACCCGCTACCTTGTCAGTTCTCTCCCTTTTTTTATAATGAATTAATAAAGAATACATGCTTTTTAAACGATAGTGACTTTATTTCCTTAAGCAAGCTGTAATCAAAGGGGGAGGGTGGGTTGCTTACAGGGAATGAGTCTATCAAATGGGGGGGTTCATCAAGGGGAAACAAACACAGCAGTTACACCGTACCCTGGCCCATGATGAAACTTGTTTTCAAAGCTTCTCTGATGCGCACCGCTTTGTGTTGTGCTCTTCTAATCACCTGGTGTCTGGCTGCGCTTAATCAGCGGCCAAGTGATTTGCCTCAGCCTCCCATCCCGCCATAAAGGTCTCCCCCTTACTCTCACATAGATTGTGTAGCACACAGCAAGCAGCAATAACAAAGGAGACATTGGTTTGGCTGAGGTCTGAGCGAGTCAGTAATGTGCGCCAGCGCGCCTTTAAACAGCCAAATGCACATTCTACCACCATTCTGCACGTGCTCAGCCTGTAGTCGAACAACTCCTGACTACTGTCCAGGCTGTCTGTGCATGGCTTCATGAGCCATGGTATCAAATGTTAGGCTGGGTCCCCCAGGATAACTACAGGCATTTCAACATCTCCAACTGTTATTTTCTGGTCTGGGAAGTAATTTCCTTGCTGCAGCCGTTTAAACAGAGTAGTGTTCCTGAAGATGTGAGCGTCATGAACTCTTCCTGGCCATCCCACGTGGATGTTGGTGAAACGTCCCTTGTGATCCACCAGTACTTGCAGAACCATTGAAAAGTACCCCTTGCAGTTTACATACTGGGTGCTCTGGTGCCAAGATAGGGATATGGGTTCCATCTATCGCCCCACCACAGTTAGGGAATCCCATTGCAGCAAAGCCATCCACTATGACCTGCTCATTTACCAGAGTCACAATCTTTCGTAGCTTAATGATTGCTTTGGCTACTTGCATCACAGTAGCCCCCGCAGTAGATTTTCCCACTCCAAATTGATTCCTGACTGACCAGTAGCTGTCTGACGTTGCAAGCTTCCAGAGGGCTATTGCTACCCATTTCTCAACTGTGAGGGCTGCTCTCATCTTGGTATTCTGGCATTTCAGGGCAGGGGAAAGCAAGTCACAAAGTTCCATGAAAGTGCCCTTACACATGAGAAAGTTTTGCAGCCACTGCGAATCATCCCAAACCTGCAAAACTATGCAGTCCCACCAGTCTGTGCTTGTTTCCCAAAATCGGCGTTCAATGTCTAGAACCTGTCCCATTACCAGCAGGATCTCCAAAGCGCAGGGGCCCGCGGTTTGAGAGAATTCTGTGTCCATGTCCTCATCACTCTCATCGCCGTGCTGCGATAGCTGCCTCCTCCTTGCCTGGTTTTGCAGGTGCTGGTTCAGCACAGACTGCACGATAATGTGCGAGGTGTTTACAACGTCCATGATTGCTGTTTTGAGCTCAGCAGGGTCCACGCATGCTGTGCTATGATGTTTGCACAGTTCACCCAGGAAAAAAGGCGAGAAACGGTTGTCTGCTGCTTTTATGGAGGGAGAGGTGAGGCTGTACCCAGAACCACCCGTGACAATGTTTTTTGCCCCCATCAGGCACTGGGATCTCAACCCAGAATTCCAAGGGTGGGGGAGACTGCAGGAATATGGGATAGCTATGGATAGCTACCCACAGTGCAACGCTCTGGAAATCGACACCAGCCTCAGTACATGGACGCACACCGCCGAATTAATGTGCTTAGTGTGGCCGCATGCACTCGACTTTATACAATCTGTTTTTAAAAACTGGCTTCTGTAAAATTGGTATAATCCTGTGGTGTAGACATACCCTAAGTATTACCTAGATAGCTCTTCTTTAATCCAGAGCAAAGAGGCAAAACCGTAACCACACAAATTGACTGTGATGTGTGAAATTAAAAAAAAAAAATCCAGCTTTACTCTGGATACTGTCTCTCATACAAACTGTCTAACACAATGCCACGCAATGAAATAGTACATTTCAGAGAGATAGAATAGCGGTGTGGTGGGGACAGGGTATTAATCTTTCATTTGAAGTGAGATGTGGAGAGTCCCTCTGTTGGATACACAGGAAGGCTTTTCCAGATGACAGGAACTGTGGGAGGAGAGAGCTCTCACACCCTCAGTGGCTAGATTGTGTCACAGGACAGTGAGGAGGCTGAAACAGCAATAATAGGAGAGAAAAGCAAGATTTCCTTCCTCTTTAACTCTCACTTACAGTAATTCAAGATCAACTCTAGATTCCCTCCGCCGCGCCCCCTCCCCCCCAAACCCAACCCCTCATGAGTTCTGTACAAAGAGGAAGTCTTTAACTGCTCTGTCCAGAGGTGCCATCTCTGTGGATGCTCTGGGGCTCAAGCACCAACCAAAAAATATAGGGGGTGCTCAGCACCCACAGGGCCAGATTAAGCTTTCAGTGTCTTCTACTCACATTCCAGAAGTGACCATGTTTCCTCTTGCAGAGAGGAGCAGGTTGCCCCTGATGTTCAAGGAGGCTTTCAGGACAGTGCAACCAAATGTAAATTAAAGCAGCCCTCTGGCTTCTCTCGCTTACACCTGGGACTGGATCCCTGCCAGCCCTAGCATTCAGGAGCCTTCAAAAGTGGTATACAGCCTTCTGGGTCCATCCCAGACTGCACTGCACTGAGCTGAGCTTAGCACAGCCTAGAATCAAGGCCAGGGTCAGCCAATGAGAGCATGTTGTGATGATGCAATGTGATACCTGCTGTAGAGCTATGATGGGGTTGGGGGCTCTGTGAATCACATGGAACAAGAACTATCCTTCATCTGTGTATACACTTTCATAATTTAGTTCAATTGCTTTTCATTCTGACTCCTCAAGAAACTAATTTGATTCTCCATGTGACACTCTATGGGGTTCATTTGGGCGGTGGCCTGGGCAGCTACAGAGGATGCCTTTTCTGTTCTGCCTTCATACGTTTGGTTCAGGTTCCCTGCCTGTAACAAGTGCTGTCCACTGGCTGGCAGGCCCATAGGTCTCTCTGCAAGCCAGGCTATGTAACACTCCTAGTGGTTTTCACACCACATCTTTCAGGTTGTGCAGCACACTTAACACTTTTGTTTGTTCTACAAACAATTTTATTTTAACCGTTTGGTATGAAGACACTGCATGTGTTTGATAAGAACCAGGAAATGAAAAGTTAAATGAAAGAGAAAAAGAGAGATGTGGCACTTCCTTCTGAATTGCACGTAAATAGTGGTTGGCTGGCTAGAAACATTTTTTTGTAATACAAATATGGGCATTAACTTCAGCTATTATCTAAATTATGGGGTGAGCTCTGCACAGAACCAATTTCATGTGGAGAGCACTTCTCCATAGCTGCACTTTTCTTCATGTGCACCCACATTCTAGTATCAAAGGAACAAAAACTCATGTGTATCTTAAGTGCACAAGTAGCCATGTTAAATCAAAACTTACCCTAGTCATATGCAGGCCTCAGAAGCATGTGGAATAGTTGGGTCCTGGGCTGAAATAACTCTTGTGCATACTCCCAGACACTGAAAGCCATGGGAACAGGGGAAAGAGCAGCATTGCCACTCGTGTGAAATATTCTAGTTTACTTGAGAAACATATCAGATCCTGGCCACTTGTTTCTACCTTGTTCACAAGGTTCATAGTTTGCCATCACAACAGAGAGGTAAAATCATTGTGATGTGGAGCCCTGACTCCATATGTGAAACTCATGGTCAGAAGATTTAGAGGGATGGAATTCTCTGCTCCCTCTGTAAGGGCAGAAGGCAAAAGTTAGCTCTGGCCAGCTTCATTTAAATGAATTATAATATTGTTTACCCAGAATTCCATCTATTGACTTGTGTCGCTTTCGCAGGAATTTGTTTGTTTTGATTGTTCAAAACTGAGGCTCTTTTACAGTTAAAGTGCAGCTCGCGAAGCCCTCCATGTCCCCCCATTCTCCACCTGCCAGATTGTGGGGGGGGGAGGGGGGGCACTTGGGGCTTCTGCCAGAGATGACAGGGGCTGCTACTTTAGCTCTGTGGGGAAAGGCAGCAGCAAAAGCAGGAGATCTCCCTGCAGATCCCAGCTGTTTGCTGCTGCCTCTCCCCATGGTCACAGCTCCCAGTTTCCCTGTTCCAGCAGCTGCCGTGGGGGAGGGGGCCTACTGGCACCATGTGACCAAGTGGGGTCAGCAAACCCTGGCAAAAATCTGGAGGGACAAGTGTCCCCATGTGCCCCCCAGCACATGTCACCTCCGGCTTCTGCACAGCGGGGAGGAGGGTCTTGGGGCTTCAGCCATGTGGGGTGTGCCTGCCAGGGCTTGGGGCTTCAGCAGGAGTGGGGCTGAAGCCCTGAGCCCAGGCAGGCGCCTCCCATGGCGATGAAGTAGGGTGACCAGGTGTCCAGTTTTTGACTGGAACACTCAGTTGAAAAGAGACCCTGGCGGCTCCCGTCAGCACTGCTCACCGGGCCATTAAAAGTCTGGTCGGTGGTGCTGCAGTGCTAAGGCAGGTAAGTCCCTACCTGTCCTGGCTGGCTCTGTGCTGCGCCCCGGAAGCGGCCAGCAGGTCCGGCTCCTAGGTGCGAGGGGTGGAGGGGTGGCACAGCATCCGTGCACTGCCCACACCCTGAGCACAGGCTCCACACTCCCATTGGCTGGGAACCTGCCAATGAGAGCGGGGGGTGGTGCCTACAAGTGAGAGGGGTTTGTGGAGTCTCCTGACCCCTCCCCACAGGACCTGGACCTCCTGGCTGCTTCCGGGGCACATGCAGTGCACTGCTGGGACAGGCAGGCAGCCTGCCTTAGCCCCCACACTGCGCCGCTGACTGGGAGCCACCTGAGATAAACCTGCATCCCAATCCCTGCGCCCCAACCCCCTGCTCCAGCTCTGAGCACCCCCATACCCAGATCACACTCCTGCACCCAAACCCCTCATCCCAAGCCCCATCCCAGAGCCTGCACCCCCCAGCTCAGAGCTATCCTTTTCTCTTGCACCCCAGCCCCCAGCCTGCACCCGCAGCCCCCTTCCCCACTCCGAATCCCTTGGTCCCAACCCCCAGCATGGAGCCCCCTCCTCCATCCCAAACCCCTCTTCCACAGCCCCACCCTAGAGCTAGTATCCTCAGCCCAGAGCCCTCACCCCTCCTGCACTCTAACCCCCAGCCTGAACCCAGACCCCTCTCCTGCACCAAGAACCCCACATTTCTGGCCCCACCCCAGAGCCTGCACCCCCAGTAAGAGCCCTTATCCCCTCCCACAGTCCAACCCCTGCCCCAGCCCAGTGAAAGTGAGTGTGTGGAGGGAGAATGAGCCACTGAGGGAGGGAGAATGTAGTGAGTAGGGGGTGGAGCCTTGGGGAAGGGGAGGGGCAGAGGCAAGGTCTTGGGCAGGAGCAGGGCTAGGGTGTTCAGTTTTGTGCAGCTAGAAAGCTGGCAATCCTAAACTGAAGCCTCAAGTCCCCCTCCCAGCGTGGCTGAAGCCCTAAGCCCTGGCAGATGCGCCCTGGCTCTTAAACTTCTGAAGATTGTCGTATGCAGCTCGGACAGTCAGTAAGTTTAGCCACCCCTAGTATAAATGGTCATAGGTTGTTATTTTTACTTACTTGTGAAAGTGCACCAGAATGTGCAGGATATGTCCTGGAGTGAGTGGGTCACCTTGAGGTCACAGGCAGTGAGCTTAAGTTTGGTAACAAAATCTAAGCTCAACAGGAAAGCCAGGAGCTCAATCGCAAGAGCAGAGACTCAATCCCAGGGGTCGGCAACCATTCTGAAGTGCTGTGCCGCGTCTTCATTTATTCACTCTAATTTAAGGTTTTGCGTGCCAGTAATACATTTGAAAGTTTTTAGAAGGTCTCTTTCTATAAGTCTATAATATGTAACTAAACTATTGTTGTATGTAAAGTAAATAAAGTTTTTAAAATGTTTAAGAAGCTTTATTTAAAATTAAATTAAAATGCAGAGCCCCCCCGGACCGGTGGCCAGGACCTGAGCAGTGTGAGTGCCACTGAAAATCACCTTGCATGCCATCTTTGGCACGCGTGCCATAGGTTGCCTACCCCTGCTCTATCCAAATGGTCCTGTTTTGCTTTATGGTCCTCACCTGGAGATTCTGTACCCTGAATGGAATAGACTGGTGTTGATGATGACCACAACAATGATGATGGTGAAGAGCTCACTTCTTAGCAAGGTTTGACCAGCCCAGCAACAATGTAGAGCTGACTTCACAGCACGCTGGCCTATCAAGCCTGTGGAATCAGAGCTAATATAACAGAGCTGAGCCAGGTAGCTACACATCGGAGAAGGATCTGGCAGAGCCATCCTCTATGGTGTGGAGCAGATCAGCAGAGCCCACACCTTCACCATCACCATCACCAACCTTAACTGGACTTGTAAGTGGGGTTATACATGGTTGGGTCTTGTGATGGAAGTAAGCATTCTGAACCTCAAGACGCCAGGCCATTATTATTTGGGACTAGGGCTTTGACCAGTCTCCAGATGTGCAGTTTTGGGTTGTTCAGTTTCTCGTATGGAAATATGCTATTGTGACACTTTCTGGGGGTGTCCAGGACTGTGGTGTGACCATGCTACCCTCCTGCCTCTAGCGAGAGGGGTCTTTCTTGTCGTAGGTGGATGTCAGCTTCCTGACTCTGCTAGCCCTTCAGCTCCTCAGCATTCTCCTTGGGGCTTTGCCAACCCCCTCTTTGGCTTGCAGGTTAACACTTGGTGTACCCCAGTCCCTGCCCTGCTCAGAAGCGTCTCCCTGTAGTATCCACTCCTGTCACTGGACGTTCACAGAAATAACCAGGTAAGCTGTCTCCAAAAAGAGAGTGTGCACACCAGCTTGTTTGATTCAACTGAAGATTCACACTTTGCTTAACACCATAGCACTGAAATGTGTTTATAATATAAACAAGAATAAGTTTATTAAAAAAGCAGACATTTAAAGAGATAGAGCAAGGATGGTAAGAATGACAGGTTACATATGAAATAAAAGTTTGTATACTTGAGTAAATATATTTTTATTAGAGTCTAAACCTAATGTTTATAAGCTAAAATCGTACTCTAAAGAAGTTTCACACCTAAAGCAATTTCCCAAAGCCTTCAGCCCACATGGCTGAGAGCTACCATTCATAGTAACAAAATATAAAGTCCTTTTTGTTCCCTCAGTGATGGATAAACAGGATCCTTTTGCCTTCCTATTATACCCCACAATTCATTGTCTCTGCACCCAAGACAAGACAACCACTTGTGATTTTAATCTCCAGTATCATCCCATGTTGACTTCACATCCTCATGTTGACTTGGAATGCCAGTGTAGCTCCCATTGTGGTTTGCTTGTAATGCTTAATTTACATGTGTCAGGGAGATACACATCTTATCTCCTGTCTGGAAGAAATCTGTTTGTCAAGTCCTGCTGGCTACATAGCTTGAAACGTATTTTAGTAGGTACCATAAGTCCTTACACACCAACCATACATACATTTTGCAATGTTTATGATGACCAGTGTTGATATCTCACACAATATTCTTTATAGATAAATACTATGACAGCAAGGTCTTAGGTGTAGTGAGTTTGTTAGGCCTGTGAGGATTTTTTGTTACAGAGTAGTGAGCTCTTTGCCAACTGGAACCTATGGGTCTCTGTGTTATAACTGGACTTTTGTGTTTCTTTTGATTGTTTTTTCCTTGTCCTCTGGTGAAAACATACTTGTGGATTCATGTTCCTATAGGACCTCGAGTGCTTGTGAGAGGGGAAGAACCACATGCAAGGCAGACTGGCAATGTTTTATTTGTTTTATTTTAATTTCCAAGGGCTGGAAGTAGGAGTACGTCTCGGGGACCCTTAGGGAGTTTGAACCTGATCCTTGCTGATGCCATTGGCACCTGACAGAAGGGTTGCATAAGGAACTATATAAGTGATGACAGTAATAGACTGTCCTCCTTTCAGCTATTTTTTCATATGTGGAAGTGGGAAAGCACTATTTGTATTAAGGAAAGTTATGCCCATTTCAGACTGCAGTGAGCTGGCTTATTAGCCAGAAGTTGGCCATAAACCATACTTCCATGTTTTCACACTGTCCTTTTTAATGTTTTTACATAATTTTTCTAATTTTTACAATCGTGAAGGTCACCACACTTCACTTATTACACTGTTTTTGTAAACAGAAAAAAATCCCTTCTATTTATATCTAGGAAGTGGTTTCAGTGCACCACAGTCACTGCTATGTGAGAAGCAATTCTGGCAGAGGCAAGCTGCATGCATGCAAAATTAAAGCCAGAACCACCTGACAGACAGAAATGACATATTGAGTGTTTTACTTGCAAACAGTGTCTGGAATAGCATCAAGCTGCCAGTAACTGAGTACCAAATGAGATATGAATTCAATTCCAAAGGAACTCGGTCAGCTTTGAAATATTGTGTTTTTTTAAATGAACCATCATTGTAAAGTGTGCTTGAACATAGAATAGAATCATAAAATCTCAGAGTTGGAAGGTACCTCAAGAGGTCATCTAGTCCAACCCCCTGCTCAAAGCAGGGCCAATTCCCAACTAAGTCATCCCAGCCGGGGCTTTGTCAAGCCTGACCTTAAAAACCTCTAAGGAAGGAGATTCCACCACCTCCCTAGGTAACCCATCCCAGTCTTTTACCACTCTCTGAGTGAAAATTTTTTTCCTAGTATCCAAGCTAAACATCCCCCACTTCAACTTGAGACCATTACTCCTTGTTCTGTCATCGGGTACCACTGAGAACAGTCTAGATCCATCCTCTTTGGACCCCCTTTCAGGTAGTTGAAAGCAGCTATCAAATCCCCCCTCATTCTTCTCTTCTGAAGACTAAACAATCCCAGTTCCCTCAGCCTCTCTGCATAAGTCATGTGCTCCAGCCCCCTAATCATTTTTGTTGCCCTCTGCTGGACTCTTTCCAATTTTTCCACATCCTTCTTGTAGCGTGGAGCCCAAAACTGGACACAGTACTCCAGATAAGGCCTCATCAATGTTGAATAGAGGGGAATGATCACATCCTTCGATCTGCTGGCAATGCCCCTACTTATACAGCCCAAAATGCCATTAGCCTTCTTGGCTACAAGGGCACACTGTTGACTCATATCCAGCTTCTCATCCACTGTAACCCCTAGGTCCTGTTCTGCAGAACTGCTGCCTAGCCATTCGGTCCCTAGTCTGTAACAGTGAATGGAATTCTTCCATCCTAAGTGCATGCTTCTTTAGCTGAGATGTCGATATCAATAAACTGAGATTGCATAAACTTAGTGGCATGTTGGTTTGGGGCTTGAGTTTAAAAACTGTGTGCAATCAATTGAACATATAAAATGCATGTGCAACTTATGTCTAATTTTTTAGGTCAATTGCCATGATGAAGTGTGCAAGATGGGTATTCGTATAGGCATTGGGTATTTCTGTGGGATTAATGCCAACAGGCAGATAGATGTTATGGGGCTGCAAGCAGTCAGTGGAAGGGAGCAGCACTTCTTTTCATCACCTCACTGAGCTGTGCTTCAGGTTCAGCCTAGGATGTGGGACTAAGCAGGAGGGAAGCTGCAGTCTGATCCAGATTAAGCATGCCTCTCAGACTTGCCGCAAATGTCCGCCTCCTCTTATTCTAGGATAGGAGAAAGGAGGACAATGCCTTAATTGCTAGGGATTCTGCTTTATCCAGATGTTCTACTTTGATTGCTGGAACATGGCCACTTGGCAAGTCTTTCGACTGGATCTTTCCTCATCTCATTATCTGCTAGAGCCAATGGAAGTCTCCCAAAACCTGCTACCAACTTGATTCTTCCTGCATTGTTTGCTTATCCAACTTCAGTTACCAAAAGAATACCTCTCTCTTAAGGGCCTACTTGAAAAGATGGCTTTTCTAGTCTCTATCTGCTTCATATAGGGCACAGGCAGTGGGTGTAATAGGCAAGGGGAGGCTAAGCCTCCCCTGGTGCAGCTGCCACACCCCAATGTTGGATGCCTGGGCTGTGGTGGCCTTGCCTGCACTCTTCCTCTTCCCCTCCCTGCTCAACTTCATCCCCGAGGCCCCCACCACCTGCTGCTGCCTAGTGAGTCCCTCCTCTCCTCCACTCCATCCTCCCTCTCTGGAGGTCCCCCCCACTTCCTGCGTTCCTCCTTTCCTCCAACACTCTCCTCGCGAGCCCCCCCCCCGCCTGCCATGTCCCTATGGGAGGTGGAGGATTTGTGGAGGAAGGGCGTGTTTGGAGGAGAGCAGGGACACGGAGAGCATAAGCAGTGGTGGCCTCACAAGGGAGGAGGTTAGAGGAGAGGAGGGATGAGGAGAACCGTGAGTGGTGGGGGCCTCAGGGGGAGGAGAAGAGGAGGAATGTGGTGAGCAGCAGTGGGGGGGCCAAGTGGGGAGGGAGGCTGGGGCAGAGTGGGGGTGAAATGTGGGTGGAACCATGGACAGAAGAGTTGGGCCACAGGTCAAAGAGGTGGAAAAGGGAGTTACCCTCTCCCAGGGGAAGCTTCACCCACTGCCCATGACAGGGGGTCCCTCCATCCCTACTTCTAGCCACTCTACTGTAAATGTAGCTGCATGTCACTAAATAGCAGCACCCAGCATTTAGAAGGCAGGACAAAGTTGGCTCTGTCCCCTTGGGATAACAAATCAGCCAGCACTTGGTGTTTCTGCCTCACAGCAGCTCCTACTAACATGCCCAAATCATTTAAAAATAGAAACATAATTAAAGAGAAATCTGGCCAGCAATGGAACTGGGTTCTGAGCAAAAGACAACCTGGACAAGCGTCTTTCAACTCCATGGTAGACCTCATGAAGAAGCAGTGCCACAGTTTGCTGTCTGGCACTAGGACACAACCCCCCATCATTTGCCAGGAGGCCAAATGTTGAAATGCTTTTTCAGGACTGCAGGTGGCCCTAATAACCAGATGCTCCCTCCACTTGCGTTGGCAACTGGAGGCAAGAAAGGGATAGCATTGACTCAGGAGTGTACTCTCCAAGCCCATGAAAATCTCTCCACCATAGAGGGGGCAAGTCATGAGCAGGTGAGGATGGAGCCAGAAGTTTAGTACATGGTCTCCTAACTTGATGGCTTTTGTGAATTGAAATCCGCCTGGGAATTAGCACTGTAACTCTCCTCTAAACAGGAGATTTATTCTCTTCTTTGTACAAACCTCCCACTGATATTGATGAAAGTTCTGTATGGAGAGAGAATGTGAAATCTTGGCTGGCACGGCCTTATATTGCATGATGATGAAACTTTTATACAATCGTTATACCCAAAACTGGCAGACACAAGAGGAACTCTAGCCCGCAGAAGGGACTAACACTGTCTCGGCCCCATTCGAGTGTCATCACTGGAAACGGATCCATACCCTCCTCTCCAGCTGCGCTTGATCTCTGCACCCCAAACAACTCTCAGCAGAAGAGACCGTAAATCCAGTGCAGCTCCAGTACTGCTTAGTATTGCAGAATAAGACACATACTTTGAAGCCTGGTCTGCACTACAGAGTTAGGTAGCCGCAAGGCAGCTTATGTTGACCTAACTCTGCAAGTATCTACACTAAAATTTCGCTCCTGCTGACATAACTTGCCTATAACATTGGCTTAATAGCTCCACCTCCATGAGAGGCGTAGCGATTAGGTCAACATAATTAGGTTGACGTACTGTCAGTGTAGACATGTTACTTACTTTGACCTTAGCGGCCTACAGGAGGTGTCCCACAATGCTACTTTGACCTCTCTGGTCACCGTTTTGAACCCTGCTGCCCAGTGGCCTGGTACACAGGTACATACCCAGCCCTTTTGAAGCCCCAGGAATTTTAGAAAATCCATTTCCTGATTGCCCTGCTTGGAGAGCACACCTAGCAACTCTCTGGTATTGATACACACCGCAGATGCACTCCTGCTTGGACTACTCACTATGAGGTTCATACCAGGGTGGAAAAGAGCAATGCCAGGTAGAGCACACTACAGCAACACACATTACTGTGGCTTACTATTGAAATGGTCTTTTCAAGGCTCCCTGAGTCGAATAGCTCCTCATTGAGCTCTTTGTGTAGCCCTGGTATCTGGCTGCTCAAAATCAGCAGACAGCCATTCCACCTCCACCCCGGCAGAAACTTTCCCCTCTTTCCTTCACAGACATTATGCAGGATACAGCAGGCAACTATAACCATTGAGATACTTTTTTTTCATTGAGGTCTAATCTTGTGTGTAGACAGTGCCAGTGGCCTTCCAAATGGCCAAAAGGCACATTCAGCTGTCATCCTGCGTCTGCTGAGCCTGGAGTTGAAGCATAGGCACCGGCTCTGTGTGTGCTCTGGGGCTGGAGCACCCACAGGGAAAAAATCGTGGGTGCTGAGCACCCACCAGCAACCTCCCTATCAGCACCTCCCTGTCCCCCCAGTGCTCCCTGCCCGTTGGTAGGCCCCACCAATCAGTGCCTCCCCCTTCCTCCCTGCATCTCCTGTCCGCCGCAATCCGCTGTTTTGTGGCATGGAGGGAGTCTGCGAGGGATGAGAAGGAGTGAGAATGCAGCATGCTTGGGAGAGGGGGCGGAACAGGGCGAGAAGAAGCGGGGCAGGGTGAAAAACGGGCCAGAAGACGCGGGGCAGGGGGGGGGGGAAGGTGGGGCGGGGGCAGGACCTGAGGCAGGACAATGAAAAGTCAGCGCCTGTGAGTTGAAGCTCTCCTTGGTGCTATCAAGGTGGCTGGTGTATGGCTTCATGAGCCACAAGAGTTAAGTGGTAGGCTGGGTCTCCTAGGATCACTACTAGCATTTCAACATCCCCAGTGGTAATCCATGGTCTGGAAAGTCCCTGCTTGTGGCTTTCTGAACAGTCCTGTGTTCTTAAAGATGTGGCCGTCATGCACTTTCCCTGGGCAGTCTGGGTTGATGTTGGTAAAGCATCCTGCTGATCCATCAGCACTTGTAATTCCATAGAGAAGTAGCCCTTTCTGTTGACATACTCTGTGGCAAGGTACTCTGGTTTCAAAATAGGGATATGCCCTCTATCGCCCCACTTCATTTTGAAAACCCCATTGCTGCAAAACCATCTACTATGTTCTGCACACTGCCCAGAGTCACACTTTCCTAGCAAGAGGTGATTAATGGCCCTGCACACTTGCATCAAAACAACCCCCATGGCTGATTTCCCAGCTCCAGATTGATTCCCGACGGATCGGCGTCATCAGTTGTTGGCTGCGTATGTGTGTTCTCTGCGTACTGCATTGGCTCTGGCCAGATAGCCCATACAGCAGGCTCCAATCCAACTGCCCAAGAAACCCACAGACTGTTCTGTAGCAAAGGCACCTGGCCAGGTTTATTGTCAATGAAGCACGGTAATAGCACCTGGCAGACTCTACGAGGATAATAAGATGTATATTCCCATGACAATGGACTCAGTTCACTGAATGGTGGGACTTTCCATTCCTCTCTCCCCTCCCCACTTCAAGACCAGACAAAGATATCCCCTTTATGACCCCCTTTTATATGTCAATACAAACAAGTTACATATTGCCCCTCTGATATGGTTCATTACCACACTTCACCTAGTACATGCTGGTTCAATAAAAACATCTTTCTATCACGCTGTCATCCTGACCTTATATTTAAGACAGGCCATTGTGTCCCTGAATCATCTTCGAGGAGTGTGTTTACACCATAACCTTGTATCAGGGTTATGATAAACAAAGCGGGTGTGTGGGGAGGAAGCTCCTTTTTATGGACACCCAGACAGCCAATAGCTATAAAATCCCTCTTAGTAGCTGTTCTATAATCGCTCTGCCTCAAAAGGGTAAAAAAGTCTCACTGCTATGCATAGGTAAAAGGAAGTGAGTGGGCACCTGGCCAAAAGAGCCAATGGGAAGGCTAGAACTTTTTAAAATGGAAAAACTACTCCCCTTTTTGTCTGTCTGTGATTGTTCTCTCAGAGAGAGGGGACAGGGCAGAGTTATGCTGTAAGAAGTTTGGAGCCAGGAATGAAAACTGCTCAGTATCATACCTAGAAACTACTCATTTGAAGCCCAGGTATGTAAATAGATCAGGAAATGTCTAGGAAGACGTGATTAGGTTAATCTCTTTTTATTTCTTTATGGCTTGTGTACTCCTCTGTGCTAACCCCAAGTTCTTTTATTTTGCTTGTAACCTTTAAGATGGACCTCAAGAAAGCTATTCTTGATGCTTAATCCTTGTAATTGTTTTTTTTTTAAATCTAGCAAAAGCCTAAGTTTCCAGATGTATTTTCTTCTTTTTTTTATTAATAAAATTTACCTTTTTTAAGAACAGAATTGGATTTTTGTGTCTTAAGAGTTCTGTGTACATGTTGTTTAATTCGCTGGTGGCAACTGCTGATTTCCCTTTTTCTTCTTTCTCAGCTCTTCATGGGGGAGGGGTGGGTGAAAGGGCTTGAGGGTACCCCACAGGAAGGAATTCCCAAGTGCTCCTTCCTGGGTTCTCAAAGGGCTTCTGCACTTGGGTGGTGGCAGCATCTACCAGTCCAAGGTCAGAGAAAAGCTGCAACCTATGGAGTTTAATACAAGCCTGGAGTGGCCAGTATTAATTTTTAGAATCCTTGTGGGCCCCCACATTCTGCACTTGAAGTGTCAAGAGTGGGGAATCAGCCTTAACAGGAGTGTTCTGGAATGTGTTTACGTGAACACTTAGTGACTAGAAGTGCTTCTGTTTTTGCAATATCAGCCCTGTTTCTGCCAGGTACTGTGAACTTGCAAATAGGAATGTTTTATAACAGGGCCTGACTTCTGCTCATAGCTTGACTCTTGCTAACTTTGCTTCATCTCAGCACGGCCTGACTTTAGTTCAGGCCTCAGGCCTTACACCAGGCATCATGTCTCAGGCTCTCTTTCACTAGCAATCGGGCATTGCAAGTTTCCACAGAGTGATTGCCACTCACTTCTCCACTGTCAGTGCAGATCTCACTTTGGTGTTGCTGGGCCCGCGAGCTCTGCACACAGATCCCGGAATGTGGTCTTGGGCATCCAAAAGTTCTGCAACCGCTGCTCATCATCCCAAACCTGCATGACAATGAGATCCCACTGATCAGTGCTCCTTTCTCGGGCCCAGAACTGGCACGCCACCACCTGCAGCTGCTTTGGGAATGCTACTAACAACTTTGAATAGTTTCTTTTTATATCCCACAGCAGTCTAGATCCAAGGAATCATGATGTTCTCCGCGGCTCCTCTGGTGGCTCTGCAAATATTGCAGGATCAGGCGCCCTGTGCTCACAACACTCATCACAATAGTGCACAGCTGTGCAGGACTAATGCTTCCGACACAGATGGTGGCATTGCAAAACCTGCCCAAAACACCCTGTGCTAGATAGTGGTATGTTGCACAGTGAGATAGCTACCCAGGGTGCAGTGCTCTCTGCATCGCTGCAAGTGCTACTACCTGCTAGTGAGGATGCGCACCACTGACACACAGAGCATAGCGTGGACACCAAAAATGATTTAATTACTGCAGTGGCCATATGCTGACATAACTTAGGTTGACATAATTTTGTAGTGTAGACAAGCCCTGAGATGGTTGCAATGGGAAATGGAAGAGACTGGTCATTGTAGGACGTACGACACACGATCTCCTCAGGATACTTTCCAGAGTGTATTTAGTTCACTATATCTACACAAGTTTCTCTTCACCTTGAGGTAAAATGCCCAAGCAACAAGCTTTTCCTAAACTGCCTTTAGGACTTCAGCTAAAACATGTGTGTGTGTCCCACCCCTTTAGCCAGGAGCAACTGCTGTCTGTGACTATGTCTGCACTGGAGCTGGAAAGTGTCATTCCCAGCTTGAGGGGACATACCCATGCCGGCACTGATTGAGCTAGAGTGCTAAAAATAGAAGTGTAGCCATGGCGGAGTGGGAGAGGCTGGCTACCTGGGGATGTGCCTAGGATCTTGGATGGGATTGTCCTTAGGGGGGTGGTGTTAGCCCCTCTCCTAGGGTTGCCAACATTGTATTTCAAAAAGAAGGGACTGTTTTTTTAGCACATCTGCCATGCCCCACCCTTCTGCCTGATATTATTATAATTTTTATCATCATCATCATAATGAGCAGTACTCACCTACATTCACCAGGGCTATTTCCTGCTGCTGTTTGCAGCACTCAACAACTCCTGATCTTGTTGTACAGAGAGGATAAAATAAGGGCTCTCCCTTGTGATATGGGACTGTAGGCTCTCCCTGCTTATGCCTCAGCAGCCACTCTTCTATTTTTAACATGCTAGCACAAATATGGCTACTAGAGCTGGAAATGACAACATCGAGCTCCAATGTAGAACTTTCCTGTGTCTCTCTGTCCTCCTTTACTACCACCCTAACCTAGCCTGAATCAGACTCTGTATCTAAATCCCTCTTACCAATCCAACCTAAGAAGTGCTTCTGTGTCTGGCCTTCATTTAGGCATCACTATCCCCCAAGATGGTATCAGCCATTTTGTACGATCTGCCCGATCTCCCCGCAAGTCCCATACAATCTGTCTGGAGCTTTCTTGCCAGCAAAGAGGAAACCCACTTGAATTCAGCGATCCTCCCTCTTACACAACGCTCCTGTTCTAACTGCTAGCTACCTGTTTGTTGCGTAATTACTCATGGTTGAGCTATTAACCTTTGGGAGGGCCCCTGTAATTGTCTTCAGCTGCTAACTTCATACAGGGCAGAGACCTCAAGAATTCAATACAAAGCAATATGGCACCGCCTTTGCCACAGCAATAGCTGGTCAGCTGTATCTAACAAGCCATGCTATTGTAAACAGGTAGCACCTCATAAAAGAAATAGTCATCTTACACATAAAAGCTTTCCACACCAGGATAATACAGCAAGGATTATTATTCACTCCCTCTCAAACTCCTACATTTGTATTTAGACACTAAGAGCATGTCTACGTGGCAATTAAAACTCAGGCTCAAGGGGCTCGGGCTAAGGGGCTGTTTAATTGCAGTATAGACGTTTGGGCTCAGGCTGGAGCCGAGGCTCTAGGACTCTGCACTGTGGGAGGGTCCAGAGTTTGGGTTGCAGCCTGAGCCTGAACATCTACCCTGCAATGAAACAGCCCCTTAGCGGAGCCTCGTGAGCCTGAGTCAGCTGGCATGGACCAGCCACAGGTGTCTAATTGCAGTGTAGACATACCCTAAGGGCAGGGCCGTCCTTAGCCATAGGCAGAATAGGCAGCCGCCTACGGTACCAAAAGGTCTGGGGGCACCGCTCTGCAGGGAGCCCAGACAGAGGGGAAGCAGTGGAGAATGTAAGAGCAGGCCTGCTGGGTCCTAGAGAGAGCCGAATGCAGCACAGTCTGAGGGAGGAGATTGGCTGCTGGGAAGTCTCTGGGAAGGGGTAGGGGAAGGAACTCACCTGCAGAGGTGGGAGCTTATAGGGGCTCAAGGTGCTCAATCACCAGGAATATTCAAGGCTGGGGGCTGTGCTCCACCAATATTTGGAGCTGGGTTTCTCCTCTGCCCCCACCTCGGAACTTCCCTGGCTGAAAGAAAACAGCCAGTGCCTCTCTCCTTTGTTTGGGCTGCTTTTGCCTAAGGCTATAGAGATCATTGGGAGGCAGCCTCTTGGAGCACTGGGGGAGGGGAAGAGGAAGAGAGGAGGAGGAAGGAGGCACACACATGCTTGGGAGCTCTCTCCCCTGCCCCCCCGGCACTCAGTGGCAGCAGCAGGGATGAGGAGGCCACACATGATGGCAACCCCCCCGCCCTGGTACCCATCATAGGGGAGGCGAGTGGGCTTTCTGGACCTGAGAGAGTCACTAGGAGCACGTGCAATGACTGTGGTGCAGAATGAGTGTGCTGCGGGTGGGGGGCAGGAGAGAGAGGAGGGGTCCCTTCCCTGGAGCTTGCTTCTGCCAGTAAGGAGGGGGGAGAGTCCTCTCTGGCCCCAGCCCTGGGCAGCCTGTCTGCATCCCAAGTTCCTTATCCCGAGCCATGCCCCACCCCAGAGCCTGTGACCCCAGCACCCCAACCCTGAGCACTCTGCTGCAGTGTGAACCCCTCATCCCTAGCCCCATCCCAGAGCCCTCACTTGAGGGGAAAAACATGCAACTTAAATTTGGTGGTCAGTTTGGAGTATCATTGTGTTTAGCACAATACTTGATTATTTTACACCCTTTAAAGTATACAGGTATTACAAAGTGGGAATGTTCTTAATGTTTTCTCTGAATACTGTGTGGGTGCCTCAGTTTCCCCTATGCATTTCTCAAGGATCTAGATGGTGGGATAAGGATGTGTGATTGTTGTAGAGCCCTAGAGTGCCAGTGTGATGCCGTTTGCACAGAGAATGGCTGAAACCCTGTCTCCGGACAACTGATGGCCTGGGTCGCTCTCCTGCAAGGTGCCAACTGAAGGTGTTGGAGAACAAAGAGATCAGGTGGCCTCCTAATGCCTGGAAAAGAGACAAAGGCCAGAGGAGAGAGTGTCAGTGCCTGTTTGGACTTCCGGGAAGTGCATGGTGTGGAAGAGGATGCTGGGATGCTTTGGAACTACTCCATATAAAGCCAGTCAGGACTCTGGGGGAGCCTCCTCTCTCTGAGCATACTGTCTCCAGAGCAAGATGCTTACACCTTCCTGGGTCTGACCTCAGAGCATTCAGCATGCCCTTCCACACTGTGCGCTTTCCGCAGCAAGTCTGTCCAGGCAGGTCCTGGGGCAACCAGAGGTCCCTGCATCCCAACTCTGCAGTCAGATGTGACTGTCAGCCAGCCAGTAAAACAGAAGGTTTATTAGATGACAGGATCACTGTCTAAAACAAAGCTTATAGGTACAGAAAACAGGACCCCTCAGTCAGGTCCATCTTGGAGGGTGGGGAGCCTAGACCCAAGTTCTGGGCCTCTCCCCATTTCCCCAGTCAGCTCCAAACTGACACTCCCTCCTCTAGCCTTTGTGTCTCTTCTGGATCTCTTCTGATCCCTTTGTCCCCAGCACCTTCAATTGGCACCTTGCAGGGCAAAACTGAGGCACCCACACAGTATTCAGAGAAAACATTTAGAACATTCCCACTTTTTCACAAGTGCAACAAAATATAATACTGTATATTGAAGCAGGCAAGTGCTGCTTCTGAGTTTACACTTTTAATTGACCCTTGTAATCTTGTGGTGCCAACGCATTGTAGCTTCATTTTATATCGGCTTACAGGGCGACAGCGGGGGGGAGGGGGGCGGGCACCACCATTTTGGGCACCACCAAAAATTAAACAAACTTGCTGCCTATGCTCACCTGTGAGTGTGACTCTTTCCCCTGGCGTGAGGGCTGTCAGGGCTGTATTGGGTGAGGTGCTGGGGGGGAGGTGAGGCTGGCTGCCTACCTGCTGAGGAATGACAGCGAAAGTGACTCACTTCCTTGCAGGCAGCCAGGATTGGAATGGTCACACACAGCTGGGCTGGGGATAGCCAGATGGCATGTGCGAAAAATCAGGACAGGGGGTTGCAGTAGAGTGAGCAGATGTCCCACTTTTACAGAGACAGTCCCATATGTTGGGTCTTTTTCTTATATAGGCTCCTATTGCACCACACCTCCCATCCTGATTTTTCATACTTGCAGTCTGGTCACCCTAGGTGGGGGTAATTGGTGCCTATATAAGACAAAGCCCCAAATATCGAGACTGGCCCTATAAAATCAGGACATCTGGATCTGGTCACCCTAGCTGGGGAGTGCATCTCTCCCCCGGACTGGCAGTGATCCATCTCATCCGGGGGGAGCTGCACAGGGCAGGATGAGCTGCTGTGGCTCCATGGGTGCCCCGTCCCTGAGATCAGATGCTGTGCTAACTTCACCATGGTCCGTTGAGCTGGCGGTGGTGCCCATTGGTGTGTGATCAGACCTGAGGATTTGCTGCTGCTGTTGCCGCTCTGCACCCCAAGATGTGGATTTTGGGGTCCTGCAGTTTTCCACCTCTCCTCTTCTACTGCAGCTGTTGAACCAGCAGGCTGGGGGGGTGAGCCAAGCATGAAAGTGGTACCGTGTTGCCATTTTGATTGTCATTGAGCAAATTTTTTTGCTAAAAATGCTTGCTAAGAATCCTGAATTCAATTTCTATATATATATATTTTTTTTAAAAAAATCAATATCTTAGCCAAAAACAGAAAATTAAGTTGTTGACAATTATTTGTGACAATTTTGGAATGGGGAAGGGAGTGGGCCAGTTTTCATCAGAGAAACAAAAAATGTTGACTGACTTTCCTATAGCCTGTTACTGCTAAATAGAGCCCTCCAACAACTGTAATATGCTCATCTCCTTACTAGTGTATAGAGCAGGGGTTGGCAAACTACGGCACATGTGCCAAAGGTGGCACATGAGCTGATTTTTGATGACACGCAGTGGTGGGCTGAATGGCTCAGCCCGCCGCTGCTCTGGGATTCCGGCTGCTGCCCCATTGCCACTCAGGGTCCCAGCTGCCAGCCCCACTCAGCACCTGCTGTTGGCCTGGAGACCCCCAAGGAACCCCAGGCTGGCAGCAGGCTGAGCAGGCCAGCGGCTGAGACCCTAGCTGAGCCACTCAACCCACTGTCGGCCTGGTGTTCTATTCACTCAGCTGGCAGCAGGCTGAGTGGGACTAAATTCAACGAAATAGGAAAACAAGAGCAACTAATGACAAAGTGCAAGAACCTAGAACAGTGGTCACCAACCTTTTTCGTCTGGCGTGCGCCAGACGAAGGACCGTGGTGGTGGACGAGCATCCGCAGAAATGCTGCCTAAATTCGACGGCAAGCAGTGTCATCCAGAGGCATTGGCGCCAAAATGCCACCGAATTTCGGCAACATTTCTGCAGATGCTCGTCCTCCGGCCAGTATGTGGGTGCACTGAGAAGCCCCTGTGGGCGCCATGGCACCCGCGGGCACCACATTGTGGATCCCTGACCTAGAGAGCCTCCTGAAGCATGGTGATCATTTTGATTTAAATGGACTTGAACTGTACGAAGAACTGAGTTGTTGCCACATGCAAAATCAGTGATGGACATTGTACAGTTTATTCATACCAGCAAACTTGCCATTCATATTCTACTGACAATTCCTGTAACAGTAGCATCAGGAGAATAGAGTTTCTCAAAACTAAAGCTCATTAAAAACTATCTGCACTCTACTATGAGTCAGGAACCTTGACTGGTCTTGCTATTCTGACAATCGAACAAGACATCACTTTGTCTTTGTCATACCATGACATTATTACTGATTTTGCAGCCAAAAAAGCCAGAAAGATTGCTTTTAATCAAAAACTAATCCTTGTTTCAATACCTCTTCATATACATTTCCAATAAAATGTTGACAAATTTAAAAAAATATATTATTTGCATCATTCTGTCAAATCAGAATTTTTTCTATAGTGCAACTTTTTAGTGTTAGTTCATCAGTATTACAGTGTGCTTAATTAAGTTAAACTGGTTTTAGTAACATGCCTGTGGCAAGTTTTCCAATACTGTAAGCTTATGTTTGTGTTGCTAAGAGCAAGACAGGCACAGGGGCACCAGTTTAATAATCCCGCCTAGGGCACCATAAATCCTAAGGACGGCCCTGCCTAAGGGGATATCGGTGCTGTTGCCATGATTTTGGCACTGAGTGGTGCAGCTTAATCCGGGCAGTAAGTATCTAGACTTGCTGTGCCTGTGTGCACAGGTGGAAGGAGAGAGGAAAGGTGCATTTTGGGAGCAAAAGGAGTAAAACAAAAATAAGAGACATTGACACATAGATTTTATGATGCTCATCTAGTCCAACCTCCTGCATAACACAGGCCATAGAACCTCCCCCAGTAATCCCTACCATTTTCCCAGAAGGAGGAGGGGGATGTAGGAGAGCCATGTGTACATAGGACCAGCAAAACAACAATAGGACACTGAAAACCACTTTTGCATTGATGTGAAATGCAGAAATCGGCTTCTCACATATGCTCAGATATTGCATTTGTTTAAAATTCTCAGAAAATTACAATGTGGTAATGGAAGTAGGGCAGAATGACTTGGCCCATTTGGGTTTAATTCTCCATACTCACATATGAGTGTATTTGCAAGCAGCACTGGATGTGTGTGTCTTATGTGTGCAACTGGGCTCATAATTAGATCTGTGCCTGCCTTGCCCTGTGAATATGTAAACAGCAATACACATGCACACAGAATTGGCATGCATTTGCGTGCACTTGCCTGGGTACTGCACACAAAAACTGTATGACTCTTCCTTTATTGTGGTTTTAGGGTAGGAGACATTTGGTATTCCCCATACCAACATTTCACTACAGTGAGTCATCTGTCAAGCGACCTGTACATTTCACTAGTAAGCACATGTACAGTATTAGCTACTACGACAGCTAGATGAGGGAGAAATGATCATGTCCAGTTAATGACCCAATCGTTCCAGTTGAGATGGCAACTTGCAGTTTATTCCCCTATTTACAGCCTTCTCAAGCTGAAATCTCTCATGCATGGGATCAGCGCAGAAGTGAATTGGTTTTGTGGAAAGTTTTTTTGTAAAAAACACATTCAATCATTTTTGCATTAACTGAATTTCGGCGTATGGCGGGAGGAGGCAATTTGTTTCTGTTAAGTTGTCAGCTGCTCTGTCTGTGCATGGGTTAGTCAAAAATGGTTTTATTTGAAATCATATCCTGGGAATTTCCAAACCATCTAAGGGAGTGAGGCTCCCACCTACCACTGAATTCAAGGAAAATTGAGCTCCTAACTCCCTTAGGTGCTATTGAAAAGCTTGGTGGTAACTGGCAAATATATTATGTAGTCCTAACCAAGGAACATGTGCTTCATCTTGTTAGATGAAAAAGGGTTTTGAAATACCCACCTTATGGATAATTTCTGTCTTCTGACAAGCACGGTTCACAGTGGGCATTTTTTTCCTTAGCTTCAGAAAGAATCACTTTGGTGTGATGCTTGGAATGTTTGCTCTTGTATGGGAGGCATTGTAGCCTAGTGGATAGAGGACCGATGTGGGACTCAAGCACAGGGCCGCCCAGAGGATTCAGGGCGTGTGGGGTCTTCGGCGGCGGGGGGCCCCCTCTTTGGCGGTAATTCAGCAGCGGGGGATCCTTCTGCTGTGGGACCCACCGCCGAAGTGCCCCTAAGATCCACAGTGGGGGGCCCCTGCCACCGAATTACTGCCAAAGCAGGACCTGCTGCCGAAGTGATGGGTCTTCGGCGATAAGTCAACGTCGAGGTGTCCTTCTGCCCCAGAGCAGAAGGACCCCCCGCAGCCGAATTGCTGACGACGACCTGGAGTGGAAGCTCCGGGGGCCCGGGCCCCGCGAGAGTTTTCTGGGGCCCCCAGAGTGAGTGAAGGACCCTGCTCCAGGGGCCCCAAAAAACTCTCATGGGGGCCCCTATGGGGTCCAGGGCCTGGGGCAAATTGCCCCACTTGCTGCCCCTCCCCCCCCCCCGCCCCGGGCCGCCCTGCTCAAGCAACCTGGGTTGGCTCTACTCTTAGCCTGGCGGGAGACCTTGGGTAATTCACTTCACTTCTTTGTGTGTCTCAGTTTTCCCTCTGCAAAGTGGGGATACTGATACTGACCACTCTGAGATCTACGGATGAACCTGATATATAATATAGAAGTGCTAGATTATTATTATCATCTCTGGATGGTGAGCAGAGGTGGAGGTTCTCAGTTATCATGCAGGCAGGGCCGGTGCAACCATTTAGGCAGACTAGGCGGTTGCCTAGGGCACCGAGATTTGAGGGCACCAAAAAGCGCCCTCAAATTTTTTTTTAAACGGTTGAGCAGCCAGTGCTGCTGGGACAGAGAGGGAGTCTGAGCTGCCGCAGTCGTGACTGTGGACGGTCGGCTGCTCACGCAGCTCCGGTGGACCGACGGCAGGCACCACTTATCACTGTTTGGAATGTTCAGTGTCCCCCTTAGAAATGCTAACAAGCTTATTCAGTGAAGTTTTGATGTACTTGATGCATGCTATTAGATCGTCAATTAGGCATCAAGGAGATAATTTAAGAGTAAATGTCTTTTTGTTTGAAGTACCACTGAACACTAATCTGTCCATTGCCCTCTCCCTCCTGTGTTACTGCTTGAAGCAGAATCCTGGGTAACAGTAATGGGGATGCTGGTAAAACCTTTTAAAATAGTTCCCCTTTATAATGCCACATTTTTAATACAATTTTAAAATTAGGTCCCATAATTTCAAGGCATCGATTTCCCCGTTTGGACAATTAAATTGCAATTGTCAGCATGAACATCATTTTAAAGCTGAGTTTTGAAAATCTAATTTAACTTCAAAAATTAATGACCAAAAGATGGGCAGTGAAGTAAGGTAAAAGTAATTAACCAAGGGTCTAGCATTCACTCCCAACACCGCAAAAGAGCTGAGGGATTTCCAAAGAACTCCAACACCACTACAGTGTATCATTCAAATGTGAGAACATAGTTACTACAGATAATAAATAAGAAGTTACCTGGGTTGGAAATAGATCTTTGTGGAAGGGAAAGCAGGAAACTTGTCTTTTTGATTACAGAATTATTTTGCTTCTGGATCCATTAAAATCATAACCGATTTTTTGGGGGAGGGGATGTGGGGAAGAAACTCTTTTCTCTACTAGGTTTGTTTATAGGCAGCTGAAAAGAAAAGTTAACCGGCTTTGCACAGAACTGAAACCTAAAGGTCTCTCCTCCCTCCTTCTCTACTCTGACCCCTCTGGGCTATTCCAAGTTAATTGTCATCTAATTGCCCAGCAAAGAAAGAGATAGTGGCAGCAATTAGGCATAGCCCCCACCAGTTCAGGAGTCATTAACACAGTACAAAGATATGCTGCATGCTTTACAGGCACCCGGGCCTAATGAGGGACTGGGGGAAAGAAGAGCAGGGCTGAGCCCCTACGGAGTGAGCCGCAGAGAGCCAGTGCCCAGGAGGCTGAGAGGGCAAGGCGCTGCAGGGGCGTCCCCACTGCTATTTAAAACGCAGATCCCGCAGTGGTACCTCTCCATGGGACAGAGCCGGTTCCTCACAGAAGCTTCTATCCAACAGCTCTTCCTTCTGCAGCTGCTCTTTGTGCTCCAGCTCCATCCATGGCAGCTGAACCCCCTATCCTGACTGCAGCCAACCCCTCATCCCCTTCCCCTGCCTTCAGTCAGCCCCACACCCTTTTCCCTGCCTCCAGCCAGCCCCTCACCCCCTGCCCTACCCGCAGCCACCCCTGCTGCACTCCCTGCCCTGCCCACAGCCAGCCTCACACCCCCTGCCCTGTCTCTAGCCAGCCCCACACCCCTGTATCCAGCCAGCTCCTCACTACCTGTCCGCAGCCAGCCCTGCACCCCCTTCCCTGCCTCAACCAGCCCCGCACCCCCTGCCCTGCCCGTAGCCAGCCCCTGCTGCACCCCCTGCCCTGCCTGCAGCCAGCCCCACATCTCCTGCCCTGCCCACAGCCAGCCCCACACCTCCTGTCTCCAGCCACCCCTCACTCCCTGCCCTGCCCACAGCCAGCCCCTCACTCCCTGCCCTGCATGCAGCCAGCCTCTCCTGCACTCCTTGCCCTGTCCATAGCCAGCCCCACACCACCTGTCTCCATCCAGCCCCTACTGCAGCCCCTGCCCTGCCTGCAGCCAGCCCCACACCCCCTGCCCTGCATGCAGCCAGTCCCGCACCCCCTGTCTCCAGCCAACCCCACACCCCATCTCCAACCAGCTTTGCATCCCCTGCCCTGCCCAGAGCCAGCCAGCTCCACACCCTGTCAGGTTATTCAATTATTTTCATTAAATATGTAGGCTAAATAATGAAATTAATAAATTTTCAAGCCGAATATGTATTAATTCTAATGAACAATGCCACATTATGCAGTATTCATTTTTGAAAGTTTATAATAAGCAATGCTCTGGGGGGAGGGGTGGGGGCAGAGGGCGCAAGGTGGAAGTTTCGCCTAGGGCGCAAAATATCCTTGCACCGGCCCTGCATGCAGGAAAGCTCATATGCCTCCTAGTGAAGTGCTTCTCAACCTTTTGGGGTCAGTGATCCCAAAAAAGGACCATAATTTTTTCTGTGTCCCAAAGGATAGTGGTATTTAGATTATAGGAAGAACAAAAGGGAGGGTTTTGGGTGCTGTGAAGTGGAGGGATGGGGATGCTGAAGGGCAGGGTGCTGGATTTGAGGGGCTAGGTATAAGGCTTAGAACTATTACTAACAGCAACCATTGCCCTATTTTCTAGAGATGGGTGAAACTCTAATGAATGTAGTGAGAATATCAACAGAGAAAGTGTTCACACAATTTCATCAGATCTTGCAATATCTCGAGCATTCCCACATTGTGAAGCAGACCTTGCAAAAGAGGATAGGCAATGTCTGAGGGTATTTTGTATTTCCCAGGCATCTGTGTGTGTGTGTGTGTGTGTGTGTGTGTGTGTGTGTGTGTGTGTGTGTGTGTGTGTGTGTGAGGGAGAGATCATACATATAATGTCAGATACAACAGCAAATACAGATTAAAACACAGAGGGACACATATGGAAACAGTAAGGTCTTGTGTGTAGGTGTTTGCATTTTTTGTAAAATCATTTAAAAGTCAATATTCATCAGCTTCAGCTTGTAAAGTTTACCCAATATCTGTAATATGTGAATGAATCTGAAGCAAACAGCTCTTAGGTCAAAACCTTAAATGCCCTTCTGTTGAAATTGTTCTATTAGGCCATAGTGGGAGGAGTGGTATAGGCTTGAGGCAGTAACACTGGTCTGGTGCTAAGGAAAGCTGGATTCTATGCATTGATCTGCTGCTGCCCTATTGGGAGATCTTGGGCAACTCCCTTCCATACCTCAGTTTTCCTATCTGTAAAATGAGGATAATGATATTTGTGCTTTGAGATCTTCTGGTGAAAATAATTATATAATAGTTTTATTATTATTATGAATTAAAATGTTACTCTTGTGACATTGCACTCCATATGTTTTATGGAAATATGCTTATGAGTGTGAATAAGATGTAAACTGGAATATGCTTTAAGCGAAAGGTCTCTTGTAAGGTATTATAACAAAGGTTATAACCTACTGAATATATTCCTCCTATTTGTATGTATGTATCATTCTTATATCTGAAGCTAGAAATATGAAGTATATAACCCTAAGGTCCTATTGTAATTATGCAAAGTGTGGGCTATTAATAGTGGTTTAGAATCTTGATGGCTCCGATTGACTAGGACAATTGGTTGTAGATGGTTTTACAAAGCCTGCCTGTGTATGTGTGGGCCAGCCCATGGGTAATGAAGAATGAGGTCTTACAGTGACATGTGACCATGTCACATGATACTGAAATCCATCTTAAATCTGGTACTTTTCCATTTAGAAGGAAGGGTGGGGACCCAGAGAGACAAAAGATTCCTCCTTGTGCCAAAGCTATAAAAGGGGGTGGAACAGAATAAAGGGAGTGGCCACTCATGAGAGCCCCTGTTTTCCACCTAAGATGTCTGCTGGAACTAACAAGAACTGTACCAGAGGAAAGGATTGGGCCCAGACTAGGAAGGCGTCTAGTCTGTGAAAGAAGCTTATTGGAACACCTCTGAGGGTGAGATATTACCTATAATCAGTTTTTTTAATGCATTAGGCTTAGACTTGCGTGTTTTTTTTTCTTTATTTTGCTTGGTGACTTACTTTGTTCCGTCTGTTGTTACTTGAAACCACTTAAATCCTACTTTTTATACTTAATAAAATCATGTCTGTTTATTAATAAACCCAGCGTAAGTGATTAATACCTGGGGGAGCAAACAGCTGTGCATACCTCTCTATCAGTGTTATAGAGGGCAGATGATTTATGAGTTTTATACAGAGTAAAACAGATTTATTTGGGGTTTGGATCCCATTGGGAGCTGAGTGTCTGAGTGCTGGAGGCAGGTAACCTGCTAAGCTGTTTTCAGTTAAACCTGCAGCTTTGGGGGCGTGGACCAGACCGGGGTCTGTGTTGCAGCAGGCTAGCATATCTGGCTCAACAAGGCAGGGTTCTGGAGTCCCAAATTGGTAGGGAAAACGGGCTCAGAGGTAATCTCAGCACATCAGGTAATAGTCCCAACGGGATCTCTCTGACCAAACCCAGCACAACTGCGTGCTGGACTTGTAGAAGCTTTGTCTACTAGATGAGATACAAGGCTGAGACTTAGTACAGTTGAGTTCTATTCCTGCCCCACACTTGGGGTGTAACCTCAGGCAAGTTACTTATGGCCTGGTTTTCAGGGTTGTTGTCTGTCCCTGTCTACACTGCACAGAACTAGAGTTAGCAGACTCTGGGTTTGGTAACGTAGGGCTTGAGCCTCTACACTCATTTGTAACCTGAGGTTAGGAATTGTTGAACTCTTGGTCCCAATCTGGGGCTCCAGTGTCTATACCGCACTGTGCAGGCCTGAGTCCACCCCATCCTCCCCATTCCAGAGTTTCAAAATATCACCTCTCTAGCTCTTTGTTGTGCTTCCGGAGTGCTCAGGCAGAGCTTTAAGGGCCCGAGGCTCCCTGCAGTGGCCGGAGCTCTGGGACCTTTAAATAGCTGCCAGAGAAGCCGGTCCAGTCCGGCACAGCGTATCAGACCGGACCAGCTTACTTTCACATCTGGTCCCCTCCCTGCTTTTACTCTGCACTTTATTCTCAGTGTCAGCAAGAACACCAAGTCAGCACAGCAACAATGTGTGAGAGTGAGGATGGCCCAGTGATTACGGAACTAGCCTGAGACTTGGGAGCCCTGGATAAAATTTCCTTCTCTGTCATAGGCTTCCTGTGTGACCTTGGGTAAGTCATGTAGCCACTCTATACCTCCGTTCCCCATCTGTCAAATGGGGATTATAGCACTTCCTGGCCTCACAAGGGGTATTGTGAAAATACATACATTACAGATTGTGAGGTGCTCAGACACTGTGATAGTGGGGGGCCATATAAGTACCATAGCTTGATATGTGAGACTGGAGTTGTAGTAGATGGTAGTGAAACCCCAAAGAAGACTCTCTTATCCAGATCTAAGGTTGCTTTATCTACATTGTGGAGCTCAGACTTTATCTGGATACTCACCTTATAACATGAGAGGCATGCGATATACACTGAGCAGGAAAGGTCGATAGGAGGGCACATTTTGACAGGTATGGGAAGCCATCAAAGTGTGCCCTCTTCCCAGCTTTCACTCCAGCATGGGGAAGGCACATTTTGACCAGTACAGAGAATCCACCAAAACATGCCAACACGCACTGTTACACCTGGCCCTAAGGAAGGCACATTTTGATGGCCCTTCCATTCCTAGCAAAATGTGACATCTCCTGGGCCAGAGGTGAAATCTGGAAGATGAGTACATTTCCTCAGGCTTCCATACCCATCAAAATATGTCTTCTTTGGGATGGTGGGGAAATTCAGAGGTTGGGCACATTGCGATGGGCCCCTCATTCCCCTTAAAATGTGCAACCAAAGATTACAGTGCCCAAAGTTAAGATGGCCCCCAGACACATTTTGAGTAGGGGCATGTTTTGACGTGACAAAAGCATTTATTTTCCAAAGAGGATCAATTAATTGTGTCTCTGCTGCAGTGAATTTGCATGATGGTGAAGAGATGATGCAGAGTGCAATTTATTTGAACCCATTCTTAATTTTCACTTCAATCTCAACTGAAATTTCTGTGCAGGTTGCCTGACAACAAGGGTCAGCTCTACAAAAAGCCAATTAATCTCATTTACCACGTGTGACAAAAATACTTGCCTCCTACAACCTCCCTCGGGACTATACTAACACTGTGTCATGCAAATTACTCCCTTGGTGATGACTTTACTCTAAATAATATTACATTGAATCTCCCTCCCTCTTTGCATCAGGAGTCAAATTAAAACTACCCACTAAGAGGTGGAGTAATTATGATTTATGAAGATGCTGCCATGTGGAAATGCTGTGGTGAAAGGACCACGTGCAGTAAGACTGATGGTGTGAGGCTCTGAGTGTGATCAAGAGTTTGACATGCCCAAGGAAGTGAACAGATAGAAACGCTTTGCCTCTGAATGATGTGACAATTGAGACTCTGGTCACTAAAAAGTCATACAGCTCCTGCAGAAAGCCGAAGCTATAACTCTAATACAATGAGCCAGCATGTGTGTGGTAGAATGTGGCTGATTACCTCATGTCTGAATAGGCAGGCCCTAAAAGTGCTATCACCAGCCTGAGGAAAGCCAGCCTAGTACAAGGTTGGGGTATCCCCATCACTGAATGGTTTTAAGAATAGTTTGGATAAACACCTTTCAGGGACAGTCTTGGGCCTGGTCCACACTACATAGTTAAATCAATTTAAACAGCGTTAAATCAATTTAACTCTGTACCCGTCCACACTACAAGGCACTTTAAATCGATTTTTAGGGCTCTTAAAATCGATTTCTGTACTCCTCCCCAACGAGAGGAGTAACCCTAAAATCCATATTACTATATCGATTTAGGGTTAGTGTGGACGGAAATCGAAGTTATTGGTCTCATTCCTTTAATGTAGCTACCCAGAGTGCACCGCTCTGGAAATCGATGGTAGCCTAGGACCATGGACGCACACCACCGAATTAATGTGCCCTAGTGTGGACGCATAAAATCGATTTTATAATATCAGTTTTATAAAACCGGTTTTAGTAATTTCGATTTTATGCTGTAGTGTAGATGTAGCCTTGGTTTACTTGGTCCTGCCTCAGCAAAGGTGGTTGGACTTGATGACTTCTTGAGGTCCCTTCCAGCCTGACATTTCTATGAGAAGTTGGATCCTCTGGTGACAGAGTCAGCACAGGGTCAGTTAGGTCCCCTTTCCACCTTGCTGCCCACTCTAACTGGGCCAAAAAGGGCCTGACCTGAGGAAAGGAGGCATAGCTAAGATGCCCCTGTGCCATACCAATCCTAAACAGCAGTTTTGGCCCTTTGGGACTGTTGGGAGCCAGTGAAATTGAACCAGTGCACAGGGAGATCAGCCCTGTTTGGGATCATGGGGTGTAAATAAGAAATCTTTTCTCACATCCTCTGACCTGTGCTCTGTGCAGATCAGCCAGACTCCAGCACTGGGCCCAACAAATCCTGATTCATTTGTTTGTAGGTTTCATACAGTGTCATTGTTTGGAAATAGGAAGCACAAAGCACGGTTCTACCTTCTGATACAAATCATAAACATGCAATTTCTTTGAGAACTTTATTTCTTGCATGACAATCAGATTGAAAACTTCTGATGCCATCTAGTGATGTTTCTTCAAATTTCACACTTCCCTTAATCTTTTTAAAGGCAAATTTAAGCATGCTGTTTCTATCCTCAAAGGTATGGGAAGAAAAAGAAGAAAAAGAACAATGCTACTACAACTGCAGTAAAAATGGCAACTTAGCAAGTTTTCTCAGTGTTATGCTATAATAAGCATTTTCAAAGCAGCCTTTATCTACTGTGTACGTCACTTTTCCCAAATGTATCCCTGTATGAATAACACACTTCGTAGCGTGCAGATAGATATGCTATCGATCAATTTGCTGTAATCCAAGTACATTAGCAGCCATCAATTTGTACTGCATGTTCAAAATCTAGAAAACACTGGTGACTTTTCAGTTATTAATTCCTTCCCCCCATCTTAAAGGAGACAATAAGAATAAAAAAAAGTCTAAATCCACAGTTATGCATATCCTGGAGCCTCTGTATGTCTTTACACAGGTTGAATTAGGGGTAAAATCTCCAAATGATTCAACAGTTGAAAATTTTTGTACAACCCTAAGATGTTATAGAATATTAAAGTCATCAGATGCAAGACATACTATGAAATATTAAAGTGACCTATGCAAATCGTACAGCAATTAACAAAAATAACCTAGGTAAATTGTTGACAGGAAAACATCAAGCATTAATCAAACAGTTTTACCAGTCACCTAAATTCAGTCCTCTCGAGCAGGGTGTTCACAAACAGAAAACTTTGAAATGGGGAAACTGAGACATCTGTGTGTTAGCCAGAGATACATTGAGATTTATAGTAAGAAGCCTGAACACATGTGAATTGGCTAAATAATGGCCTTACTAGTTCATTAGCACTGTTTTTAAGATACTTTAATGCAACTGTGTAAAAGCCATATGCTGCATTGATCTTTGAGCAAACTCCCAGCAGTTTCATTGAATCCCACGTGTGGGACAGAACAATGGCAGGAAATGGCCCTTTTGCAATTTTCCTCTCGTTTTAAACTTTTCTTTACATTATTACAGATAGCATGAGTGTGGACAGTCAAGAGGAATTTGTTTTAAAATTCTAGCTGATATTTTCAGAAAAAGTTGGCCCAACTCTACAACCAGTACAGAAATCCTCGTTAACTCTATAAGTGTCCATTCACATGACTCCATTTTCACAAAGGTCACTTCCCTGAACTCAGTTTTCGGCTTAACCTTTAAACTTATCTCCCATCCCTCAAAAGTGATCTCACTGGAAAGTCCAAGAAAGCATCAGCACAGAACTTTCAAACTCTTCCAAGGGAGGAAAAACATGGTTACGTCCCATTTTTGTGTAAAATGTGTAGTTTGCTGGATGTTCTTTTCTGTGGTGAGCCAGTAACTGAAGAGTTATGCTCATAGCCTTGGGATATCCTCACAATAAACATCTTCTGAAGTTAAATCCATGAAACGTATTGTTTTGTATACTTTCTTTCCAGACCCCCTATGTCTCTAATCATCACACAACATGATGTGTGTTATTCTCTATAATGTTTTACTGGTCCATGAATTCCTCTTGTGGGAAGTGTAATTTTTTACATTTCTCTTAAAAAAAATTATTGTACAAAGCCAACACCTATGAAGTATAATCCTTCTCAAGTTGCTTCTTAAACTTTTTTATTTGGTTTGTTGTCATCCATTTCATGCAACAGTGATTAGAAATTAAAAAAAAAAATCTACATGCCTAGCAGGGAAATGCCCTTGAAAAAGTCAGAAAATCCCAAAATGTATCAGAAAGTCACTTGAATAAACATTTTTAAGGGGCTTCTGTATCAATACACAGCCTCTAAGAATTGCAGTGCAAATAGAGGAACCAGAAATGTATTTGCACAGCAGAGGGAATTTCAACATCAAGGAATTAACTGAAATGCATGAAAATCAGTGAGGGCTAGAGACTGAGAGAGGGAAACTGTTTACACAAAACTGGAGAAGAGAGGTGAGAGAAGCCCTGCCTCAGCATGAGGAGAGGGACTGGATGACCTCTTGAAGCCTCTTCTAGACCTACATTTCTATCATTCTACAAAGGATGGTTGGAAAATAACAGACAAAACCCTAGAAAAACTACAGGATGGGAAGAAATACCATGGTTCAGCATAGTTACTGGGATCAGTTCAGATCTTGTGTAAGTGACTGAGATTCCATCGAAGTGAATAAAGTTTCATCCATTTTCATGAGGACTGACTAAAAGTTAAGGCACACACATGAGGAAGTTGCTATGGGTTGCCTGATCACAATGTGCAGCATCGAGGGTCTGTTTCCTTACACAATGTGTCAGAGAGGGAACTTGGCATGAGCCATTCTTGGGTTAGTTCTGAGTGATGTGGCAGTCTCTTTGTGACAGGGGCCATTTTGTGCTTAAGGCTGCAAGTTTATGAGGGTGACAGTGAGACTAAAAAGGGAGAAGTAGAACCACTGAACTCAGCAGGAACAGCCATTGGAAGAAAGTGGGGATCTTGGGTGAACTGATTGGAACAGAGAAGGGGAAAGCAGAAATGCAGTATTTGTATTGCTATTGCAATAACTGTCATTGCACATCAACTGCTTAACCAAGCTCATCTTGTGTCCTCTGGCAATTGGCAGGAGCATGTAACCGTAGATGACTGCTCTTTGCACTTAGTGGTTTAAATAAAGGAAAAAAGCCAGTGCAAAACTTAAGCTAGCAGGAATGGGAGGTTGTGTAGGAGATGGATCAGGCAGGTGAGAGTATAAAAAGGAATTAAAATAATGCCTATGCCTGAGCAGTCTGTTGGAAAACAGGGCAGACACCCCAAACTGGTGGAGTGTTCTATAAGTAGATTTAATCAAGCTAGTAACAAATGAGAACTCCTGGATCACTATATCCATCTTACCATGGAGTCCAGTCTATCTTGCCACTCAGACAAACTGAACTTTGTGATAAATGGCCACTTGCACTAAAAATCACAGTACATTCATGTTGCTTTCAGTCTCAGGAAACCAGTCACTTGTCCCAGATCAACTGATACCCAAGATTTTACATCAAAGACAATGCTGACAGCCAATTCCATAATAAATCAATTAAAGGTTTATTAGCTAAGAAAAGGAAATGAGAGTTAATGAGAGGGGAAAGCCAGTAAAATATACATACAGGTGAGTCAACATTTGTAATTCCAAATGAGGGCAATGATGTTGTGATGTGATGTTCACCCACACAGGAGTGGAAGGGGTTAATGGAGGCCTCATGGGCCTGCCACACCCCATCACAGAAAAGAGCAGTGGAGGTGAGTCCTCCAAGAGACCTAGAGAGGTTGAGCAGGAAGCTGCCAATTGGAGGGAGGCTGCATGAAGCAGTCAATCAGGGCCCGGTGGGCTAGTACAAAAGGAGCTGCAGGTAGAGCTGGGCCAGTTCCTGTGGGGAGCCCAAGGAGTGAGGACTGTGTTCCTAGCCAGCTTCAGTAAGGGTAGCACCTTGGACAGAACAGTTGCTGGCAGGGACTGTGGGGAGCACGAGGGAGCTCCTGGCTGGTTGCTGGGACTTGTTAGCTGAAATCCCAGAGAGGACAGTGAAGAAGGTGCTCAGGCTGTGGGGAAGTGGCCCAGAGAATTGAAGCAGCATTGAGGGAAGTTAAAGAGATGTGGTGGGAGGCTGATTTATACAGGTTTGCTAGGTTGGGAGCAGGGGCGGCTCCAGGCCCCAGCACGCCAAGCGTTTGCTTGGGGTGGCAAGCTGCGGGGGCGCTATTCCGATGTTTTGAGGGCGGCAGTCAGGCTGCCTCCAGCGGTTTGCCTGCTGGTCCCGTGGCTTCAGTGGATTTCCCGTAGGCACGTGGCAGGTCCACCGAAGCCACAGGACCAGTGGATCCACTGCTGGAGGCAGCCTGCCTGCCATGCTTGGGGCGGCAAAATCCCTAGAGCTGCCCCTGGTCAGGAGCCAGAGTAGTAGGTGTGCCCAAGTCTCCCCCTCCTATCAGCCACTGGGGAAGAGTCCTACATATTGGACTTTGATGAACCCCAGAAAATGGAAATACAGATGGTGATCTGGCCAAGGGGTCGAGTCATGAAGAAGGTCCTGCTGTTCTTGGACTGGTCTGCAGGCAGAGAAGATGATGGGAGAGGCCCTACTAGGAGGGGGAGCACCAGCTAGAAGAGCTAATGCCTGTGATGGTCAGCAAGAGGCACTGCTGTGGTGAGTGGACCCCATCACAGAGGTAATAAACTGCCAGTTTCCCAAAAATCTTTCCAGGGTAGACAGATTGTCTCTTGGGAACTCCACTTTGCAACAGGTACCCTTCTTTATAAGAGTCCAGACAGTCCAGAGATGAAGGCTTTTTCCCTGAATCCATACTTAGAGCTTCTTCTCACAGAAAACAACTGACAGTTTCACTGTCCACATGGACTCTTCCTTTGGTGATGGAGAGTGAGGAATGCATTTAGAGGCTTGATCACCAGTCATTACACACAATGACCACTTGCTTTTAAATTAGCACTTTTCTGTTAAAGTCCTTTGTTCACATTCCACAAGGCTTCTTTCTTATTTGATGAGTTATTTAATTACTGTTGTATACACAATGTAAATGTTTGCTATTACATTGTTATGGGATACAAATAAGTGAAAGCAATGGATCTAACATCCCATTCGTTTTCATGAAGTTTAAACACCAAATACACTCAATTTGATCTATACTAATATGAATTAGTGAATTGACCTGGATTCCAGCTATGCATCTGGCACTTGGTCTGCCAGCATCACAACACCTTTTTACGGTCACTTTCCATATCTATTTTAGTGAATCAATTTACTGACAATCTTTCAATGAAGCAATGAATTTCAAGACAATAATTGGAAAAATATTTGAATGCTCTCAAATAACGAATGTATTTTAAAAATGAGAATCTGCTTAGGGACACTTTGTGAACAGAAAAACTCAATAACTAAATTTGTCATAACAGAGCAACTCTGCTCTTCTCATTAGTGAGAGGGTAACAGTTTCTGGCTCTCTCCCTCATGGCATAGTCTGAAATTATAATGTGTTTGGTGTGGGATGTGGCACCTGAGGTGTGCAACCATTTCAGACAGCTGCACTGTAATATTCATGATTGTGCACTGTGGTATTATTGACTTTTTGAGTATTTATGTCAGAAAGGAAAGGAGCAGACTAAAGCTATAGGAAGTCATCTGATTTGTATGACTAGAGCCATAATTGCACATATTGAAACCGCAGGCCCAATCCTGCAAAGGGTTTGCATGGAGACCCCTTGAAGCCCATGAGACCAAATGGGTGTAAAGAACAATCTGCCAGCAGGGATCCCATCGCAGTACTAGGGCCTTCATCAGCCAATCAAAGCTCTCATTTTCTAACTGTGCATCATTTATTGTCTGTGGAATGAATAAAGAACTGGATGTTTGCACTTTCACCAATCAAGATTTTTCCTTATGGGTCTTGAAGCCATTAAGTCTCTTTTAGCCCTTTGTAGGAATTATGTTGAACCCAAAAGGTGTAGTCATTTTGGAATTAGGGACTATTTCTGATTCTTTGACTCCCTACTCCTCTGGAGAAAGAGGTTTTTAAAACAGCCCATTTTATCTCAAAGATAAAATTTAAAATAGTAAAAAATAGTCTTCAGCTGCTTATGGGGATAAGTAGAGATGCTCAGAGTCCTGTACCTTGAGGTCTAGTGAACAAATGGTGAACTTTGGTCTCTGGGTACAAACAAATCTTGTAAAGAACAAATAAAGACAAATTATGTGCTTAAAGCACTGAGTAAAAGATTAATGGGCCCATTCTGCCTACTCCAGAAAGACCAAGGCTCTTTTCTATCCAGCCATTTGTTAAGACATTAGCAATGCTACAACTGTCCCTGTTTGTACAACTGTAAATTAAACACAGTGTACTAGAGCTGGTACAGTCTACAGAAGCCTTGTTAATTTACATGAAGTTAAATAAACAGCAAGTAACAATCGATTTCCCCGAAGCTCATATCACTTCCTGCTAACCCACAGTCATGGAAAGATTCCCCTCCCCCTCGCTCCCATGTTAATATATTCTGATATCTCACTGCCTTTCCTTCCACAAAAAGCTTTCTGAAGCATTTGAGCAGGGCTTTCTTCTGAATGCTTTCTGCCTTTTCTGGATAAGGACCCTCAATCCAGGTAGATAAGCCACCTTTCCTGAGAAAATGTATTTAAAAATGCTCAGGAAGTTCCTCTCTGCTTGGGTATAATGCAGCTTCCTCTGGCCTGCTGATAATGAATAGCCTTTTGGCTACTCTCTGCTATGTATACACAAGGGTTCTTATTAAATAATATTTGCCAGGAAAAAGGGTTTGAACAAGCCAAATGGAATTGACATGTAGTTGGTAGAGATAGAAAAGCCACATAAAGATAAAGGCTTTCATGTTAAAAAAAAAAAAAACTACAACAACAAGGCCTATAAAAATAACCATCAGCATACAATGTCACTTCCTTGAAGTATAAATCACTGTTCCTAGTACCATCCCAGCATGAAGCCCGTGTTCCCCTACACGTACGCAAACAGGGACAATGTTAATATTGTCCATGTCTGACTGGATGGAAGAGAACCTTTGTCTTTCTAGACTAGGCAACAAACAGGTCCCTTTATCTTTTATTTTATGTTTAAAGCCACAACTATTTATTTATAGCTGGCACATTAGCAGCAGCTGTTGTTAAGGTTGTGCCTTAGTGTTTTTGTTATAAAACTCCTTACTTGCTTGTAACTTTCTGAATCTTTCACCATTCATTCTTGCTTGCAGTGTTGTTGTAGCCATGTTGGTCCCAAGATATTTGAGAGACAAGGTGGGTGCAGTAATATCTTTTACTAGACCAACTTATTGTTGGTGAAAGAGACAAGTTTTCCAGCTACACAGAGCTCTTCTTCAGGTCTGGGGCCTTGTCATGGTATAACCCCCACTCTGAACCTTAGCGTCCAAAAGATGGGGTACCAGCATGAATCCCCCTAAGCTTAATTACCAGCTTAGAACTTGTAGTGCTGCCACCAATCAGGACTTGCAGTGCCTGGTACACTCTGGTCCCCCCAAAACCTTCTCAGAGGACCCCAAGACCCAGACCCCCTGGATCTTACACAAGGGAAGTAAACCCTTTCCCCCACCTTTGCCTCTCCCAGGCTTTCCCTCCCTGGGTTACCCTGAAACTCCTTGAATCTTAAAACAGAGAGGAATGCACCTTTCCCCCTCCTCTTTTCCCCTCCCCAAGAGGTAATACAGATTCAAGCTCCGTGAATCTAAAACAGAGGGATTCCACCTTCCCCCCCTCCCTTCTCTCTCCCTGTCTCCCACCAATTCCCTGGTGAGTACAGACTCAATTTCCTTGAGCCTCAACAAAGGGAAAAAATTAATCAGGTCTTAAAAAGAAAAGCTTTTAATAAAAGAAAGAAAAAAAGTAAAAGTTGTTTCTGTAATTTAGATGGTAAATGTTACAGGGTCTTTCAGCTTATAGACACTAGAGAGGAGCCTTCTCCCCAGCACAAATACACATTAAAATCCTTCCAGCCAAATACACATTTGCAAATAAAGAAAACGATCAAAAAGACTAAATCGCCTTCTACTGGTACTTACTATTTGAATAGAAATTTAGAGAGCCTGTAGGTACGTCTGGTTACTCTCAGAACCCAGAGAGAACAACAGACAAACAAACAACACAAAACAAAGACTTCCCTCCACCGAGATTTGAAAGTATCTTGTTTTCTGATTGGTCCTCTGGTCAGGTGGTCCAGGTTCACTGCTTGTAACCCTTTACAGGTAAAAGAGACATTAACCCTTAACTATCTGTTTATGACAGGCCTGGTCTACACTACGAGTTAGGGCAATGTAAGGCAGCTTACATCGACCTAACTCTGTAAGCATCTACACTACAATGGTGTTCCTGCTGATGTAAGTCGCCTACTACATTGGCCTAATAACTCTACCTCTGCTTGAGGCATAGCACTTAGGTTGATGTAGTTAGGACGACACAGTGTCCATGTAGACACCATGTTTCTTACATCACCTGTTGCTCCCTTTGACAATCCAAGCCCTCCCCCAGCCCAATGCCCTACTTTAGCTGGTGCAAGCGCTTCCAGTGAGGACATGCATCACTGGCAGAAGGTGAGTAGTGTGTGTGACGGGCTGGATCACAGAAACCCCCTTGGGACTGCCAACTGATGTGCTGAGACTACCTCTAAGTCCATTTTCCCTGGCAGCTTGGGACTTCAGTGCCCTGCCTGGTTTGAGCCAGACACACTAGCCTGCTACAAACCCAGACCCCCGAGGTCTGAACAACGTCCCCCAAAAGCTGCAAGCTTAACTGAAAACAGCTTAAGAAGTGTTCCTGTCTCCAACACTCAGATGCCTAGCTCCCAGTGGGGTCCAAATCCCAAATAAATCCGTTTTACCCTGTATAAAGCTTATACAGGATAAACATAAATTGTTCGCCCTCTCTAACACCAATAGATATGCACAGCTATTTAGTATTAATACATACTCTGGGTTAATTAATAAGTAAAAAGTGGTTTTATTAAATACAAAGAGTAGGATTTAAATGGTTCCAAGTAATAACAGACAGAACAAAGTGAATTACCAAGCAAAATAAAATAAAACACGCAAGTCTAAAATTAATACAGTAAGAAAGTGATTACAGATGAAATCTCACCCTCAGAGATGTTCCAGTAAATTCCTTTTACAGACTAGCCTCCTTATAGTCTGGGTCCTGCAATCACTTACACCCCTGTGGTTACTGTCCTTTATTCCAGTTTCTTTCAGATATCCTTTGTGGGTGGAGAGGCTATCTTTTGAACCAGCTGAAGACAGAATGGAGGGCTTTCCAGGGGCTTAAATAGACTTTCTCTTGTGGGTGGTCCCCCTTCCTCTCCCTGTGTAGAATCCCAGCTACAAGATGTAGTTTTGGAGTCACATGGGCAAGTCACGTCCATGAATGACTCAGAACTTTACAGGTGGCAGCCGTTGTTCACATGCTACCTTGAAGGTCCTCAGGTAAACTTCTTATGTGGATTGGAGTCTTCCAAGATCCATTGTCTGTTAAGAATTTCTTGATTGGGCATTTAACTTGCAATTCCTTTCTAAAGAAGCTGACGAAATGCCTTACTAAGGCTACTTAAAATCAAACAAGTACACAGCCAACATTCATAACTTGGAATACAAAAATGATACATGCATACAAATATATTCCCTAGATCATAACCTTTGGAGAGATATGTTACATGGCATATGTAGCATAAAACATATTCCAGTTATGTCATATTTACATTCATAAGCATATTTCCATAAAGCATTATGGGGTGCAACGTCACAGTGTGGACATGAAAAAATGCAGTAATTACTGCAGAGGTTGTAAGTTAGGTTGACTTAATTTTGTAATATAGACATGCCCAGAGTGTCACAGTTAAATACAAAGTGGAACAGATTGTTTAGCATTAAGTAGTTAACACACATTGTAAGAGACTATA